>NC_137186.1:32622387-32994887 GCF_951804945.1 Podarcis cretensis
TGTAAAGCAAGCCGGAATCCAACTGGCTGAAATGGTGGGAAAATAAATTTGAGATGGCCAGAGCAGTCACTTTTCCTACTACATTTCTTCTCAAGCTGCCCCTGCCTTACCACCATGGCGCTAAGCCAGCGTGGTGTAGTGGTTAAGAACGGTGGACTCGTAATCTGGTGAACGGGGTTCGCTTCCCCGCTCCTCCACATGCAGCTGCTGGGTGACCTTGGGCTAGTCACTCTTCTCTGAAGTCTCTCAGCCCCACTCACCTCACAGAGTGTTTGTTGTGGGTGAGGAAGGGAAAGGAGATTGTTAGCCACTTTGAGACTCCTTAAGGGGAGTAAAAGGCGGGATATCAAGTCCAAACTCTTCTTCTCTTCATCTTCTTCATCTTGCATGCTTTAGCACCAGCAGCATGGATGCAACACTCTCTCCTGCTCAGAAGACTTGCAGTTCTAGAGTGGTCATGGTTCACATGTAACAGTAAACTGCAGTTTAGTGCAGGGGTGATGAGCTGGTGGCCCTCCAGATGTTGCTGTATCACAGCTCTCATCATTTCTGACCATCAGACTGCAGAACGGCTCAGGCTGATGGGGGTTGATATCCAACATTTGGAGCAGACCAGGTTGTGAGAGGCTGGTTTTGGGAAACAAGCAAACTTCAAACCATGATCTACAAGCATGGCTTGATTCCCTGAACCAAGGATGGAGAACCTTTCAACTTCCAGATGTTGTTGGGTTACAACTTCCACCAGCCACACAAGCATGGCCAATGGTCAGGGATTATGGGAGTTGTAGTCCCACAACATCTGTTGGGCTACAGGGTCCATATCACAGCTCTAAGCCAGCGTTTCCCAAACTTCAGCCTCCAGCTGGTTTTGGACTACAGTTCCCATCATCCCTGACCACTGGTCCTGCTAGCTACAGATGATGGGAGTTGTAGTCCAAAAACAGCTGAAAGCCCAAGTTTGGGGAACCCTGCTCTAAACCATAGTTAACACTAACTATGATTCATGGTTTGGAAGAAACAAGTATCTGCAGTAAATTGGGGGGTAAAATCTTCAAATCACTTCCTTGCAGTCCTACTGGAGGAAAAGGAAGGTGTGTAAGTGATGGGCTAACCCAGGTTCATTTCCATAGTGAAGAATTGTTTCTTTGTTCAGGTCTCAAGCATCTTTATCACATCCAGAGACCTGCATCCACATTGCAGGAGCATGCAAGAAACCTCTATGAATGTTCAGAGAAATGCAACTCATCAAGGTTAAATGCTATAATTCCAAAGCTCCTGTTTACAACACTTTCATTTTTATTTCCTTTACACCACTGCATACAAATCAGTCAACTAACGATATCCCTTGATGAAAAGGATTCAAGTTCATGAAACCTTATGCCACAGTGAACGTGTTATTTATTTACTGAAGTATTTATAATCATGTGCAGGGGAGAGAAAGCATTAACTCTCCACCTACGTTCGTATCCAAAGTGGGGAGGAATTTTTAAAGAAGAGATTGGCTACATTTAGACATCACAATTAGCCATGTTACAGATAGGTAGCCGTGTTGGTCTGCCATAGTCAAAACAAAATAAAAAAAAAATTCCTTCCAGTAGCACCTTAAAGACCAACTAAGTTGGTATGAGCTTTCGTGTGCATGCACACTTCTTCAGATACACAATTAGCCATGGTTTATGTAGCAGGACTGAGTCTGTCCTTGAGCTGATACGCTTCCCTTATCCCCTCCTCCTGCTTGACCATGAAGAAAAGGTAAACAGCTTCTGCTTTAGATTAACTAGAAGAAGAGAAGAAGAGGAGTTTGGATTTGATATCCCGCTTTATCACTACCCGAAGGAGTCTCAAAGCGGCTAACATTCTCCTTTCCCTTCCTCCCCCACAACAAACACTCTGTGAGGTGAGTGGGGCTGAGAGACTTCAGAGAAGTGTGACTGGCCCAAGGTCACCCAGCAGCTGCATGTGGAGGAGCGGGGAAGCGAACCTGGTTCACCAGATTATGAGTCTACCGCTCTTAACCTCTACACCACACTGGCTCTCTACACTACAATTTGGTGTTATGTGCAAACCCACAACCCACTGCTTGAAGTTGGCTTGTTGCAAACAAACCGCGGTTTGTCATGTTCAAACAACACAATAAGCCAGGGTAAATAAATAACATACAAATTGCTCCTCACAGCCACACTGACAGGAGAAGGAGAATTAGATTGTTTCTCCACAGACTTAACAACCAATCACAGATATTTAGAAAAGGAATTATTAAGTAACGTTCATGAGTAGCGGGAAGCCATGTTATAAATCAAGGTGTCGAGCCAGTAGTTGTAAAAAGACAGCTTGTACTCCCTACGTAGAAGCGTATTTGAAAATGTTTGTCTTGAAGGTTATTCACTGTATATTTTTTTCCGGTTCTCTTTTGTTTTTGTTTCTGTTTTTTTTCGGTATGTATGTATGCGTTTGTGTTTCCCTTTTTCTCTTTTTTGTATATTTGATGTGTGTATATACGCAATATTGGGACGCAGGTGGCGCTGTGGGTTAAAGCCTCAGCGCCTAGGGCTTGCCGATCGAAAGGTCGGCGGTTCGAATCCCTGCGGCGGGGTGCGCTCCCGCTGCTCGGTCCCAGCGCCTGCCAACCTAGCAGTTCGAAAGCACCTCCGGGTGCAAGTAGATAAATAGGGACCGCTTACCAGCGGGAAGGTAAACAGCGTTTCCGTGTGCGGCTCTGGCTCGCCAGAGCAGCGATGTCACGCTGGCCACGTGACCCGGAAGTGTCTCCGGACAGCGCTGGCCCCTGGCCTCTTAAGTGAGATGGGCGCACAACCCCAGAGTCTGTCAAGACTGGCCCGTACGGGCAGGGGTACCTTTACCTTTACCTATATACGCAATATATATATATTTTTAAAGAGAGGAAAAGAAGTACACTGACAGGAGAAGGCAAGGCTCATTCCACATAAACCACGGTTTAGTGTGATGTCCAAAGGCTACCTGTGGGAGAGCCAACCATAGCTTCCCATTGCCATCTGTGGTTCTGACCATTAAATGCAGGCCCACTTTGATAATAGTCAAGCTTGTCCACTACAACAGAGAAAGTGGGAGAATGCGTGTCAATAGTCATTAATACTGCAATATTCCTCTGTCCAAGCCTTACCTACAGGGATTCTATTTCAAGATTATCGCTTCCTCCAAATTAAAGACAATAGAGCTAGTTCCACTGGGCAGAATAAGAATTAATGGCAAGCTCATTTAACCTGACTCTTCCTAACAATTTACTGATTAAAGATGTTACTGGAAAAGAGCTGACCCTTTCGAAGCAATTCTGTAATTAACTTAGAGGTGTTTTTTCTTTATTGCGAGCCATAAAAGGAAGGAAAAAGACCTGTGTGTGTGTATCCCTTAAGAAATAAATCTACAATGGAAGCATTTCAATTATCTTAACTGAGATTCCAGTCTTTAACTGAAGGACATACACCATAATGTTGCAATGTTCATCACAATAGTAGTTGCTATTACCTCAGAGGCAGGCTGTTGCTATCCCCACCCAACTAAATTCTTATTTTACCCGCAATTGTTATTTCCGGTAACATTCTAAGAGATATTTATTAAATTTACTCGCTGCCTCATACCCAAGTATTGCTCAGGAATTTTAGAAGAGACCCCAAAAAAGAAATCAGTTCAATTTTGAAATCAGTGGTTCAAAGCAGTTCAGTTTTAAAAGGTTCAGTCCACCATCTTGATTCAAAATGGCACCCAACTCTCACCATATCTTGATTAAAAACCTGCTCCTGGATCTCAGGAAACATCATGGAAAACGTGATTAAGAGGTATCCAAATGAAAGGCAAGTAGACAGAGAACTTTCCATAATGTAAAGTAGAAACAACTATAACCATTAAATCAATAAAATAGCAGATAATAGAAATAACTACAACAATGGCCTGATGGTAGACAGGCCCCAAACCAGAAATATTCCATTGAGGGGGCCCAAGTGGGCAAGGGTTAAGACAAAACAAATACAGTGGTACCTCGGGTTAAGTACTTAATTCATTCCGGAGGTCCGTTCTTAACCTGAAGCACCACTTTAGCTAATGGGGCCTCCTGCTGCCGCCGTGCCGCCGGAGCACGATTTCTGTTCTCATCCTGAAGCAAAGTTCTTAACCTGAAGCACTATTTCTGAGTTAGTGGAGTCTGTAACCTGAAGCGTATGTAACCCGAGGTACCACTGTACAAGTATTGAAAAGCATTGAAAGTTTTCAGTAAACTGAGGTTCTGCCCCACGTAGCAGAAGCCTGCCCCCCAACCAAAGCCTGCCCCCATAATGTCCTGGGGGGTATTTTTACCTATGATTTTTTTTAAATAAAAAGCTCAACACCTTAAGGGGATGGTCTCCCCCCAAAAGCTCAGCAATTCCTGCAGATCCCCTAAAAAAAACTTTGGATGCCCCCCCCCCAAAAAATCCTGGCTATGCCCATGAACTGCAGGGCTGGGTCTGAGCCAGAAGAGAAAGAAGCTGTGGGAATACAGACTCCCTGGGAACCATTGTAGCCAGGAGCGGAGAGCTCTTCTAAGTGAAGAAGACTCCCAAACCAGTAACAAGGGGCAAAGGTCTGTTATACTAACTGGAATATCTCAGGAGTGGGACTGTTAAGGGAATGGGTAACAGATGAAAAGTGCCCCTTGCTCATGAACCAAAGTATTAGACCAGGCATGTCCAAAATCCGTTTTGGGGACTTAATCCAGCCCTGCCAATCTTAATCCAGCATCTGTAGCTGTCTATCTCCTGGGGTAAAGGTAAAGGGACCCCTGACCATTAGGTCCAGTCGTGGCCAGCTCATCTCGCTTTATTGGCCAAGGGAGCTGGCGTACAGCATGTGGCCAGCATGACTAAGCCGCTTCTGGCGAACCAGAGCAACGCACAAAAAAGCTGTTTACCTTCCCGCCAGAGCGGTACCTATTTATCTACTTGAACTTTGACATGCTTTTGAACTGCTAGGTTGGCAGGAGCAGGGACCGAGCAACAGGAGCTCACCCCGTCGTGGGGATTCGAACTGCCAACCTTCTGATCGGCAAGTCCTAGGCTCTGTACAAAAAGCTCAACAACTTAAATCTTTAAAAAGGTCAACAACTTCGGGTAAAATTGTAAAAAAAAAAGGTCAACAACCTTGGTCGGCCCTCACACATGTTCACTTCATCAAATCCCGCCCTCTTTGAAAAAAGTTTGGCACCCCTATATTAGACAATGAAGGAAACTGCTGTGTTAAAAGTAATTAACTGTAATAACTAAGTAAGGGAATGAATGAATGAATGGATGGGAAGTAACAGAAACTGAGTAAAGCATTTTACCACCTATTCTAGAAACCTCAACATCCACCTGAAGTGTACCAACTGATTTTTAGCACACAAAGTTTAAGGAAAGCTGTGCATATGCTACTGTGATATCTTTATATTAAGTTTAAGTAATAAGTCAACTTCTACCTGAAAGAACACATTTCCTGACCCAACTTTGTCTCACAAACTTTTTCCTTTTGTAAATAAAGCTTTTCTGGTTTGATCAGCTCCTGCCTGAGACTTTAAATCACTAACTGTTCCCTCACACAAAGCCCCAACCACATAGCCTGTGGTAAATTGTAGAAATTAGTTGAAAGGGCCTAGCAGGGTGAGTCTGCTACATTATGATGATAACTCCCATCATCCATGACTCACCAGTCCTGCTAGCTAGGGGTGATGGGAGTTGTAGTCCAACAACAGCAGGGGACCCAAGTTTGGAAAACACTGCTCTAACCACTACACCACATTGCCTCAAAAAAAGAGTATTATCAAGCCATTGACACACACATCTCCCCCTAGTGGGGACAAACTGACAACACAAGAGGGAAAGCACTTGTGCATCTTTATTGGGGGGGGGGGCAGAATAAAGCCCCTGCTTTGATCTAAGATTTATCTACTGTTTTGCAAGTTATACAAATGGTCTCAAGATGCTGGGCAGATTTCCTCACCATGTGAGAGCATCCTTTGTCTCAAGCGTTGGTGAGGTACCCCCCAAAACATTAACAGGGCGAACGGAGCTTCAGATCTGGCTCCCTGGCACTGCTTGAGCCAATAAATAATGCATCCTTGGAAAATGAATAATTGAGCAATACCAATGTTGGTGGCAGCCATCCAAAGCAATGTTGTAGAATCAGCTGAAAGCCCCCGCGCCCTGGAGAGGAAACAGTGGAGCCAAGGTTCTTAACGAAGCCCGGCTCTCCTTTCGAGAAACTCGCTGGGAGTCAGGGAAAGCTACGGGGGAGAACGCAGCAACCAATTTCCCCAAGAACCCTTGAGAAACCGGAAACGAGAGAAAGACCAGCCTCATTTGCTGGCCTCTGGGAAACTGACTAAGTTCTGCTGCAGCCTGGACTTGGGAGCGCAGCTGATTGCTGAAGGCAACATAGTTGTGGGCAGCCTTAGGAAGGTCCAAGAGACCTTGGTAAAACTAAAGGGACCCCTGACCATTAGGTCCAGTCGCAGACAACTCTGGGGTTGCGGCACTCATCTCACTTTACTGGCCAAGGGAGCAGGCGTACAGCTTCCGGTTCATGTGGCCAGCATGACTAAGCCGCTTCTGGCGAACCAGAGCAGTGCACAGAAACGCCATTTACCTTCCCGCCGGAGCAGTACCTATTTATCTACTTGCACTTTGACGTGCTTTCGAACTGCTAGGTTGGCAGGAGCAGGGACAGAGCAATGGGAGCTCACCCCGTCGTGGGGATTTGAACCGCCGACCTTCTGATTGGCAAGCCCTAGGCTCTGTGGTTTAGACCACAGCGCCACCCATGTCCCTTGGTGTCTGCCCATAAAAGCAAGCCGCGGAAGAACTGTTCCCCTGGTGTCATTCATTTGAGGAGTAACAGAGCAAAGGTTCCATAGCATGTTGCTCATATCATCAATGTTGCAGGTTTGATCTCTCTATGGGGCAGCTGCATATTCCTACATTGCATGGGGGGTTGGATTAGATCAAGGGTTGGCAAAGTTTTTATGGCTTGGGCCGGTTCACAGTCCCTCAGACGCCACAGTGCAAAAGCTATTTCCACTGAAGAAACCAGAGGCCTTTCTCCTGGGCTTGGTCGGCCAATTGGTGTCAAAGAAGGATAGAACTTTCTTTATGTATGCTATAGCAGCAGCAAGAATACTCATCGCAAAGCATTGGAAGACACAAGATCTACCCACCCTGGAAGAGTGGCAGATGAAAGTAATGGACTATATGGAAATGGCGGAAATGACTGGCAGAATCCGAGACCAGGGAGAAGAGTTGGTGGAAGAAGATTGGAAGAAATTTAAAATTTATTTACAGAAACACTGTAAAATTTTTGAATGTTGATGACGTTGAAATGAAATGAAGTGGTACTAGTAATAACGCAAAATAAGAATATGTAAGAATGGATTGATATTAGATGAAAACTTGAAGACATAATATATGAGGATACATAATTAAGGGTAAATTAAGAGTGTAAGAATTTGCTGAACCAATTTTTAAATGGAATACAAAAAAGGGAGGTGTGAGGAAGTCAGGAAAATAAGTTAATGAACGGTGAGAAATTAAAAAGAGGGATTTTTATTTTTTATTTTTATTTTTTTATGTTAAATTTTGGTTTTTGTATTTCTCTTGTGTACTTGTTTTTATTCTTTTTTTTTACTGTATTGTAACTTTTTGTTCTCTTTGTTAAAATTTTTTAATAAAATATCATTTAAAAAAATATATATTTCCAGTGCTCCTTCCAGCGCAGAGGAGGCATGCACAGCTTCCCATTGGCTGCAGGAGCTTCCTGCAGCCAATGGGAAGCTTGCCAGCATCGCGGAAGACGGTCCCTGCTCTGCGCCGGTTTAGCGCAGCGCACAGGAGCCAACCAAGCGGGCAATGGGGGTCCATGGGTTGGTTAAATGGGCCTTAGGTTGCCAAGCCCTGGATTAGATGATCCTCACAGTCCCTTCCAACTCTAAGATTCTACACACACCTTGATTTCAACAGTCATAAGGTTCTAGGTGAGAGCCTAAGGACTCAGCTATACAGCTGCAAATAAAATGTTTCAAGTAGAATATACAATGTGACAGTAGATGGTGTGCTTTATGGAAAATTCAATGTACAGTGGTACCTCGGGTTAAGAACTTAATTCGTTCTGGAGGTCCGTTCTTAACCTGAAACCATTCTTAACCTGAGGTACCACTTTAGCTAATGGGGTCTCCCGCTGCTGCCACGCCGCCACTGCGCAATTTCTGCTCTCATCCCGAAGCAAAGTTCTTAACCCGAGGTACTATTTCTGGGTTAGAGGAGTCTGTAACCTGAAGCGTCTGTAACCCGAGGTACCACTGTATTTTTAAAAATGCTTTTTTAAAAACAGCATTTTCAGAACGGTTTTCTATTTGTGTGTTGATTCCACCTAAGAGTTCACAGCTGTAGAGGACCCTCTTCCATTAAAGCACATGGCTTTCCCCAGCACCATACATTTAAAGAGTGGTTCTCAAACTTTCAGAATTAAAAACTTGCTCGTGCCATGCCCAATTTTTTATTGATAAGAAATACACTGGGAAATGAAAAGAAACATAGAACATAACCACTTTATAATAGGATCAAGGGACACCCAGAAAGTATAAAACAATGCCTCTACATGAGAACATGAATTATACTCAAAATATAATTATAAACGAACCTCTGAGAGCCAGTGTGGTCTAGTGGTTAAGAGCAGTGGACTCGTAATCTGGGGAACCGGGTTCGCGTCTCCACTCCTCCACATGCAGCTGCTGGGTGACCTTGGGCTAGTCACACTTCTCTGAAGTCTCTCAGCCCCACTCACCTCACAGAGTGTTTGTTGTGGGGGAGGAAGAGAAAGGAGATTGTGAGCCACTTTGAGACTCCTTCGGGTAGTGATAAAGCAGGATATCAAATCCAAACTCTTCTTTCTTCTTCTTCTTCTTCTCTTTCATATGCACCTTAAGAACGTATACAGACTCAGTGAGAGGTGTGAGCTTGAGCTCATTTATATTAGGTCTGATTTGAGACAAACAAACTCTCACCTGCTCATCAACACAAAGAAGCCTTTCTCATTTCTTATCCTTCATATTTGTCCTAACTTACAGCACTTTGAGGGACTTTGAGATTGAAAAGTGGCTTCTAAAACTAGGAGGATATTCAAATCACTTTGCAGAATCCCCTTAATCTTTCACTCTCCATGTTGGCACAAATTATTATACAGCACGCTGCAAGGATAATAATCCTCAGAGAAGGGAGGAGAGACTCCCTGTGTTTTGCTCCCGCCATCACGTTCCCCCTGCTCTCATTCCAAAAGAATATTCCACTCGCCTATCAACACGCACAGCGGTTGAGTGGACATTCACAGTTCCATACTTTTACATTAATCATCAGGCCAACTGTCTTCCATCCAGCAGCTCCTTCCTGGAGGGGGTGAAAAAAGAAAGCCTGGCAAATACCGTATTTTTTGCACCATAACACTCACTTTTTTCCTCCTAGAAAGTAAAGGGAAATGTCTGTGCGTGTTATGGAGGGAATGCCTACGGATAGCATGCCTACGGATTTTCCTCCTCTAAAAACTATGTGCGTGTTATGGTCGGGTGCGTGTTATAGAGCGAAAAATGTGGTATTTATCCCAGCATGACACAAGCCTAAGTATTAAAGAACTTTTTGTGCATTTCTGTTGCTTCTGATTTCCATTGCGTCTTCTGATAGATTAG
The DNA here is from genome assembly GCF_951804945.1 of Podarcis cretensis. NCBI lineage: Eukaryota > Metazoa > Chordata > Lepidosauria > Squamata > Lacertidae > Podarcis > Podarcis cretensis. The sequence continues at coordinate 32,632,103 of NC_137186.1, forward strand.
GCCTGGAGAATGCTTTTAATCCCGGGGGCCACTTTTCTCCCTGCGCAACCTCTCAGGGGCCACATGACATTGGTGGGTGCAGCCAGAGACAAAGGGGGGCAGGAAGCATATCATATACAGGGCCAGATTTAGGTTTGATGAGGCCCTAAGCTACTGAAGGTAATGGGGCCCTTTATATGTCCAGCTGCCCTTCGTCAAGAACAAATTGTCACTGTTTTTTGTGTAGAATATATGCTCTATGGTAACTTATGGACCTAAGCCATTTGCACATGTTGCCATGCAACCAGTCCATGCAGAATGTAAAAGTAAAGGTAAAGGGACCCCTGACCATTAGGTCCAGTCGTGACTGACTCTGGGGTTGCGACGTTCATCTCGCTTTATTGGCCGAGGGAGCCGGCGTACAGCTTCCGGGTCATGTGGCCAGCATGACTAAGCCGCTTCTGGCGAACCAGAGCAGCACACGGAAACGCCGTTTACCTTCCCACCGGAGCGGTACCTATTTATCTACTTGCACTTTGATGTGCTTTCGAACTGCTAGGTTGGCAGGAGCAGGGACCGAGCAACGGAAGCTCACCCCGTCGCAGGGATTCGAACCGCCAACCTTCTGATCAGCAAGCCCTAGGCTCTGTGGTTTAACCCACAGCGCCACCTGGCACATATAGAAACAAGCAAACCAGCAATATTTTAGGGAGCAGGCTACCAGGCGGGACCCATTACTTACATCATAGGAGCCAACACAACACAAAACACTGTTGCTGTATGTAGGTTTTATTTTATTTGTTTTTTATCTTATATTTTGGAAATGTACATCCAGGGTTTTTTCCTTTAAAATTTTTTGGGGCCCCAAAAATTTAGCTTATACATAAATCCAGCACTGATATATATCAAAACACTCATGAAGCATGATTAAGCCGCTTCTGGCGAACCAGAGAAGTGCACGGAAATGCCGTTTACCTTCCCACCTATTTATCTACTTGCACTTTGACGTGCTTTCAAACTGCTAGGTTGGCAGGAGCAGGGACCGAGCAACAGGAGCACACCCCATCGCGGGGATTCGAACCACCGACCTTCTGATCAGCAAGCCCAAAAGGCTCAGTGGTTTAGACCACAGCACCACCTGCATCCCTACAGTTACTATGTGCACTCTCTCCCCTGCCTTTACTCCATCGAGGGGTTGTGGGGAGTGTGGCTTGGGGGGAGTCCCAAAGGCAGTCACAGAGGTCTTGAGGGCCATATTTGGCCCCTGAGCATAAGGTTCCCCATCCATGCTCTTCCCCCTGAATGCCCTCCCAGGGAGCCTGCACTTGCACTGCAATCCTATAGATACTGAGCTTGGAGTAAACCCCAAAGAACCAAGAAAGACTGTGGGGGGGGGGTGCTTTCAACCACCTATGACCAAGTGAAGATGTCTGGGCCCCAGGATAGTGCCTGACATCTCCACCATCTGGAGGTGCATGCCTGGGGATCTCTGGATCTGGACCATTTTCACACACTATTACCCCATTCTGTAGAAGTCTATCAGTTATATTTCATCTGCACAATTGGAATGATTTTCTGGAACAAAAATGCTTTTTTCCTGTGCAGCCTGAGCAGGAGCGGTGAGCAATGTTATAATTAATTGTCATAGCTTGTCTTCATTTACCCCACCCCACTGCCCTGCTCACAGTTGCGAAGAATAGTCTTACATTCCAAATGGTCCATGTCACCATTAACAAAAGGAGGTAGGAAGAGGCCAATATATATGTGGACGGTCCCTGGATCAAGGGACTTTTCTTCTTTAAGTTCTCAAAACTCTTAACTGAGCTCAAGGTTTCATCTGAACTAGCCAGATGTTTAACTGTGAATCCAACACGGTCAGTCCGTTATTTGAAAACAAAGACTTCGGAACCATCTCACTCCAAAATGGCAACTAGACATTCCATTTTGGCAACTGTAAGCTTGGTTTAAGAAGCCATTTGGCGCCTAGCTTATATATCTGAGTTTCTAACTGTGTGTGTGTGTGTGTGTGTGTGTGTGTGTGTGTAGGATTGCACTGTTTGTTATATTATTGAGAAGCAGAGATCTAATCTTTATTTTTGCAATCCTTGCCACTACACCCACTTCAATGCAATGCAAATTCTACCACCTGCTGCTAGAGAAACAGGCAACACACACAAACACACACACCACCCGACAAATGCAAAGCAAATCTCTTAAAAATCACCTTTCTAAAACAAAGGCTCTTTCTAGACCGGAACACAACCCAGGCCCAAATTTTGCAAAAGAAAAATGGATGATACACCAACACAGCAGGCAGTGCCCCACAATGAACTCGGGTAGCACAGCCATTCAGAAAACATTTCACTGCCTTTATTAAAGCTGACACATATTTCGCAGAAAGGGATAGAGCACATCTAAGTCTTGAAAGAAGCAAATCACATAGCCCAAGTTGCAATCTCTTGGGATAGGAGATGGTGGGGGGAGATATTTTGTAATGATCCTAATTTTGCTGCTCTTTATTTCGGTGTATTAACGCCAGCGAGTCCCCAAGTACAGAGGGAATAGTGCAAAGCAATAACAGGATGTCTCGCGACACAAACACATCCGCAGCCTATAATTTAGACTGCTAACAGCTGAGCTTCCTGCCTTGCTCCCAAGATCTCAGTAGTATTCAAAAACTTTTGTTTTGCAGAGGGCAACAATTACCCAGTTTTGGAAAATGATAACTCCTTGGTCTCATCTACTGTACGGTTCAAGGAGCCAATCACACAAACACACTTCTTTCACAAGAGATATTCTATTCACATTCTAGCATGTGCCTTCTAAAACCACAGTTATCTGCATGAAAAATTAAACCTGAGTAACATCCACAAAAGGAACATGGGTGGCACTGTGGGTTAAACCACAGAGCCTCGGACTTGCTGATCAGAAGGTCGGCAGTTCGAATCCCCGTGATGGGGTGAGCTCCCTGCTCCTGCCCACCTAGCAGTTCAAAAGCTCAAAGTGCAAGTAGATAAATAGGTACCGCTCCAGCAGGAAGGTAAATGCCGTTTCCATACGCTGCTCTGGTTCACCAGAAGTGGCTTAATCATGCTGGTCACATGACTTGGAAGCTGTACGCTGGCTCCCTCGACCAATAAAGCAAGATGAGCGCCGCAACCCCAGAGTCGTCCACGACTGGACCTAACGGTCAGGGGTCCCTTTACCATCCACAAAAGGTGGATCATCCGAAGTCCTAACCTGAAAAGATAGCTGTGACCCCAAACCCGGTACAATTAGCAGGTGATAAACATGATAATAATCAAGCTAACGCGTTTATAGAGAGATGGCTGTATTTTTGCGATGCTCTGGTATAGTAAGTTTAATGGCAATGTAGAACACCCTGCACTGTCACTAATTTGTTGTATTGTTATTAGTTTATCCGTATAAGTTGGAACCTTTGTTGTTTAAAAATGCAATGAAAATATAGCTGGCTAAGAGGTAGATTTCTTTTTAACAAGAGAGAGGTCTTGTTGCCAAGACAACAACACTTCAGAAACATTACAATGAACATTAAGAATTTATTTATCAGCACTCTCAGGCAAAGTGTTTCTTCTACTCTTTGCTCATGCTCAAGGCAACTCTCAAAGCTGTATTATATTGGATCCTAAATGCACCATATAAATCAGGTGAAGCCAAGGTAGTGGACTCCAGGTGCTGCAGGATGTCATGGACTTGTTGGACACAGACGAATGGCGTGAGGAACCAGCTGGGGAACCACCAAGGGAAGAAGGCGCAGAACCTGGGGGGAAGTGGTGGGACAATGAGGAGTGGCCAGAGGGAGAAGAGGGAGAAGAATGGCGAAGAGGTGTTGGAAGCAGAAAAGGTAACAGAGCTTGTGGCAGAATCAGTCCAGAATCAGAGGCAGAAGCAGGAGAATGGGAGGAGGGAGGTCAAGAGGCAAAGATGAGTCGGCCTAATGAAGAGTCACAAGTGTCTCCCCCTCCTGCTGCGACAAGATCCTCTCTCCCCCCCCCCATCTCCTAGAACCAGAAAAGGGCTGAAACGAGTGGAGCTGCAGCAGGCTTCATGCAAGCACAGTCTCCAATTGATTGGGGAAAGCCCTGGAAAGGAGGGGACTTAGACTGCTGTGGGGAGGTGGGGACTTTCAGTCTCGGCAACTGTTTTCCACGGAGTAAGACCACCAGGAATGAACTGCTCTCCTCATTAGGCCTGACACTCAGCCAAGTCTGTGAAGATCGTGTTTTAGCTAATAAAGAGTTAACTCCAACTTGAACTGTGTGATTATTGACCAGCATGCTCCTGGACTACAACTCCCATCAACCCTGGTCATTGGCCACGCTGACTGGGGCTGATGGGAGTTAAGAGTCCCACAACGTCTTGAGGGCACCATGTTGGCTACACCTGCAGGGATGCACTCTGGTGATCCCGCTGGGCAGTGCAGGAAGTGAAAATTGCCCTCCAAATCTCCTGCCCAGCCTAGCACTCAAGAGATTGCAGCAGGTGCCACAGAGGGTGCCAGGGGTAGTGGGGGATGGCAGCCCCCTCAAAATTGGTTGGCAGCAGTGCCCCCTGCCTCAAAATATTGAGGGAGCTGAAGCCCCTCCCACCTCATATATCCAGTGCGTTGGGGGGGGGTGCATCTCATACTAATATAAATCACATATTGTGCCTTGCAAATAGATAGCACTAATACTTATAGGCATGTTTTAATCATTGGATTATTATAACCCACTCCACCTAGGGCTGCCCTCAAGGAATGTCCAAGAAGACCAAAAAGTTCAGATTCTTGAAGACAGGCAGATCATTTCAGCCTCCTTCTTCTTCTGGATTCACACGTCCTTCAACAGTGGGGACATTGGTTTCCGGGCAGGAGTTGATCACAGTGTGGATTTGCCAGGCGTGCCTTCCTCTTAGCACGTTTCTCCCTTGCGTCCTGAGCTCGAGCGTCTTCAAAGTCCATGACACCTTTGGTAAGGGCTGTTCTCCAACTGGAGCACTCGCAGGCCAGAGTTTCCCAGTTGTCAGTGTTTGTACTACATTTTTTTAAGATTTGCCTTGAGACAGTCTTTAAACCTCTTTTGTTGACCACCAGCATTACGCTTTCCATTTTTAAGTTTGGAATAGAGTAGTTGCTTTGGAAGACGATCATCAGGCATCCACACAACATGACCAGTCCAACGAAGTTGATGTTGAAGAATCATTACTTCAACACTGGTGATCTTTGCTTCTTCCAGGACACTAGTATTAGTTCACCTGTCTTCCCAAGTGATGTGTTAGAAATTTTGGAGACACCGTTGATGGAATCTTTCCTATTCCAGCTACACTGGCTCCCAATTTATTTCCAGACTCGACCCTCGGTGTTGGCTTTGCCATTTAAAGCCCTCAGCTGCCTGAAGACCAACACAGCTCAATATTTCCCTCCTTGCGTAGGAACCTCTTTTGAGATCTGCACTCAGATGGCCATGGAGGAACCGCATGCCTGCCTCCTTGGGCAAGCAGCATGGCGGGGGTGAGGGGAGATCAGGCTGGCTCCATCCGTTGGCCAAAGGAGAAAGAAAACTCTGTTTCAACTGACAGGTGCCCTAGAATGGCAGAGCTGAAAAGAAGCACATCCTGGACTCCACCACCATGCATGGGACCAAAGGCACTCCCAGCATGAGCAAAAAAAAACCCCCAGCAATCCCCAAGTCTGCTTATCATGCCCTAAAGGGTTACCTATAATGCTCCTTATAGTCACAACTTGAGTTTATCTCACCAAGCACTTAGATCAGTGCTCTCTACATTGACCAGCAGAGGTCATGCAGCCGTAAGGGGAAGCAATTTGATTGAAGCATCTACCGTGCAACTGAGCTACTCTCCCAAGATCATTATAAAGATCTTGCTTTAAGACTTACAAATACCTTTGGTGTAACATCGGGATTCTAGTTTAAAATGAAAAAAAGACCAAAGGCAGCTCCCTCCCTACTCCCTACTACATTGGGGAGGGCTGTGTGGAGAGAGTCTCTTCCTTTAAATTCCTAGGAGTTTATCTCAGTGAAGACCTTACTTGGAAAATAAATACAACCCAGGTGGTTAAGAAAGCCCAACAGAGACTCCATCTCCTCAGAGTATTGCAGGAGAACGATGTCAATCAACATTTGATGATCTCCTTCTACCGGTCCACAATAGAAAGTGTCCTTTCATACTGCATCATGGTGCGGTATGCTGGTTTGACATCATCTGATAGGAAGTGCCTACAAAGGGTGGTGAATACAGCGCAAGATATTATGGTCTGTCCCATGAATCCGCTGGATGAAATAGCGAAGAACGTTGCCTTAGGAGAGTGAGGAAAATTCTCAGGGATGATTCACACCCTGGCCAGCACTTTCTTGATCTCTTGCCCTCAGGCAGAAGATATAGAAGCACGATTAGTCGCACCAACAGGGTAAAGAACAGCTTCTATCCATAGGCTGTTAGGCTGCTGAACGAAAAGATAACTACAGGGCAACTGACTTTCGGGTTTGGTGGATGTGCATCAGTAAACGAGGGGAATTAAGACTAAGAGAGCTGAGTGGGGGGTGCTCGTGTAATCTTACTGTATACAAGTTCTACAAGTGACAATAAAGTACCGTATTTTTCGCCCCACAGGGCTAGTTTGGGGGGGGGGATAAAGAAAAAAAAATTTCCCCCCCAGGCGCGGGGCTGGGGCGGGGGAAGCCCGAGCTTCCCCCGACCCCAGCCCCCAGAACAGGCTGCTATCCGCAAGCCTTGGGAGCCCGGCAGGAACTTCCGCCGGTCTCCCCAGGCTTGCGGATATCTGCCCGAAGCCTGGGGCGCGCTCCGCTGCGCTCCCTGGATTTCAGGCTGCGGGCTGCTGTCCGCAAGCCTTGGGGGCCCGGCAGGAACTCCCGCGGGCTCCCAAGGCTTGCAGATAGCTGCCTGGAGAGTGAGAGGGATCGGTGCGCACTGACCCCTCTCGCTCTCCAGGCTTCAGCAAAAGCCTGCATTCGCCCCATAGGACGCACACACATTTCCCCTTCATTTTTGGAGGGGAAAGAATGTGTCCTATAGGGCAAAAAATACGGTATTTCAGTTTCAATTTCAGTTACTAGCCCAGTGATATAATGGCTAGAGTAGCAGACTAAAGCGGTTAGAGTATTGAACTAGGATGGGGTGGGGACCTGGGTTCAAATTCCCACTTGTCCATGAAGCTCGGTAGATACCATAAGAAGCCAAGAATGGCCTACTGGATTCGGTCCCATCTAGATGAGAATCCCATTCTCAGAGAGGCCAACCAGATACCTCTGGGAAACTGAGAAGCAGGACCTGAGCACAGGAGCGTTCTCCCCTCCTTGTGGTTTCCAGAGAAGCATTACTGGCTCTGACATGGGATGCAGAACATAACCATCAGGCCCAGCAGCCATGGATAGACTTATCTTCCATGAACCTTGATCCTGTCATCAGCTGCTAGCCTAGCCTACCTCACAGGGTTGCTGTGTAAATGAATGGCGAGAGGGCCATGCACACTTCCTTGAGACTCTTGGGAGCGAGGATGCAAATAAAATAGATAAATAATCTACACTTAACTGAAAACAGCTCTTTGAGAACCCAAGCAACTGTTTTCCAAGCCAGGCATTTGTTTTCTCTGGTGTTCTTCATTAAATCCCAGAAAGCTGGTACAAAACTCCAAGCCTGCCATTGAAACTCATCTGTCTTGTTATTTGACAAAAAAAGGTCACTACAAGTAATTTCCAAAAGTTGAACTCAGTATAACAGGGAACAACTTCTGGTCAAAAGGAGCAGAAACTTTTAAGAGATCTTGGAACAGCAAAGGTCAGGAAGGCTCTAAATGACTTATGATAGAAACTTTTACATTCAGCCAGCAGGCACACCAACTCCTAGGGGTGGAGGTGTATTCAGCCGCCTCAATATCTGCTGGCACGGGGCCAGGCCCCCACAACCTTGAGGGGGCAGAGGAGGCTGAACATGGTGTGGTTCAGTAGCTGGCTCCTCCTGAGAGCAGGAGAAGATGATGCACAGCACTGAGCTCAATGGTCAACCTCCTCCCAAATGATGCAACATCGCATGCACATGATGTCACTGTGCTGGTCCTGTGGGTTAACCGTGAGGTGAGGTCCGAGTCCAGTCCGAGGTCGTGGGTGCTGTATTGAAGCTGTCCGTCAAAGCTGAAGCTGGGTCCAAGGCAGGGAGTCAGGTGAGGTCAGGAGCTCCGGCAGGACAGGGTTCAGGCAGGAACTGGAAACCAACAATGTTGTTCCTGCAACTTGGGACTGGGGCTGGCTGGCTTTTATCTGCCCCGAGGCATAGGGCAGCCCTGATCCACAGGGCCCTGATCACCTCTCCTGGCCTGGAGGCATGCACTCCTCCTGTGGGAACTTAGTTCCCTCCGCCTCTCTGCCCTGAGCCTCTGTGCAGCTCAGGAGAGGCTAGAGGGTTATTGGACCCAGAGGCAACCTCAGCCTCCCCTGACGGGGCTGAGAGTGGAGCACCTGCAGGCAATGGGTCCTCCATCACCTCAGGAGCCAGAGCAGACTCAGCTGGTGCCTGCATCTGAGGACCCAGCACAGGTGAGGACCCTTCAGGCTCAAGCCCCAGCCCCGGCTCAGCTGGTTCTGGAGCTGGGGAATCCTGTGCAGGCTGGGATTCCTCAGGTTCAGCCTCTGAGTCCAAATCCCAGGCCATCACAGTCACACATGTGCAACAAGTGCTTGGCGCATGATGTCACATGCCTGCAACAGGGTCCCCCCCCCCAATCTTGGGCACAAGACGGCGCCTCTGTCCAGGATTCATGTCTGCACATCTAATTCATGTCTGCCTGCTTTGTGGATAAGAAATAACAACTCTTCCCCCTGTTGGCCAGCTGGTAGAAATCTGCTATTGGCTTCACATAACTAGATAAACCCATAAACACCTCTGAAAAAAGACAAGCAATAACATACGAAGATCCAAGCCAAGTTCGCAAAAGGAAGGGCCATAGCTCAGTGGAAGAGCACCTGCGCTGCATGCAGAAGACCCCATGTTGAACCCCCAGCACAGTGTGGGGCTATTTGAAAGCCCTTTTGCAAACAACGCCATGCTGTTCTTTACCTTTCTGGTTTTCAGAGGTGCAAAGATAAGCCTAGGGCTTTCTGCAAAAAGCTTTTCAAAAAAAGCCCCCTCACCGTGCTTTGAAGTCCCAAGAGTTGGAGCATCACTTGACATCACTGTGACTTGGCGCAGCTCTCAAATCTGGACTTCTAGGGGGTAGGGAGATAAAGATCTGGCCCACTGGCTAAAATAAGCTCCCCCAGCCTTGATACAAGGCTTCAGATGGATATAGGTGCTTGCAGAGCCCTCTATAATACTGCTGCAGACTCTGGGAGCTCTCCAAGGTCCTGAAAATGCTTGGGGTGCCATGGATTCCTGACTCAAGACTATTGACACTGATGGACTTCTCCTGAGACTCAAGCTCTCTACAGAACAAGGTAGGTTATGCCCAAACCAGATGTTTGTTTCGTTTAATGACTTCTTGATTCCTAAGAGGTTGCAAAGACCACTTGCAGGAACCCAAATGTGTGTGTGTGTGTGTGTGTGTGTGTGTGTGTGTGCTGGCTTAACCCTTTGAACCCTGGCGCAAACAGAATAATGTAGAATGACCACAGAATGAGGGGGTAAGGCCCACTCACACACCCCCTCAACTCTACACAGGTACTACACATGCCTGGTGCAGAAACAAGATCTGAACTCAAGATTTGCCCATTAAGCCAGTAAGCTCCAGGCAATCTGTTGTTTCACAATTAGTCACTGCACAGGTAGAAAACAGTGCAGCTTTTCTTAACAGGACAACTTGTGCCTGAATGCAAAGGAAGCTGCTTGATTGTGATCATTTGTACAGCAATAACTGTTGAAAAACACTTTGTTTGCTTGGCATTGTGCTCACATGAGCAGGTCAGGAAGCGAAATGTCCTCGGAAATGGAAGAAACATAGTGGCAAGTCAAGCACATACTGAAGAAATTCTGCTTATCAAAAAAATAATAATTAAGGAGTCAATTGACTTAAGAGGGTTACAATGCTGTAGGAGCTGATGCAGGGTGGTAAGGATAGAAGCCGTGAGTCACGCATAAGCATATCCAATATTGGTGCAAAAGATTTCTCCCCCAACTCACATCTTGCAATTACCAATTGTAATTTCTTACCTGCTGAGCAAATCCACGCTCAGAAAGTCAAGGAGGCAAGATCTTGGCATTATTTTAGATCCAGTTGTTCCCTGCTAACTCATTTCCTAAAAATAAGCACACCTACCCAGATCCAAAGGGGAAAAGAAAACTGCAAGCACAGCAAATGACAGTACTTAGGGGGAGGCAAACGCGAGGCAATTCCAAGCAGTTACCCGAAAGCATGTCAAGGCTGCTGTTTTATTATAATAGCAGGTGCAGGAGGAGATTTCCGTGGGGGCGGGAGGTTCAACTCTTCCCTTCCAAGCTGCATTCTTGATGAAAATCATCATGCCTATGCTTCTTTTTTGGGGGGGGAGACTCCCACGGACATCAATGAGACCTTCTTCTTATTCCACAAGCAAGGCCATCGTTGGCAGAAATGTGACATGAGAAGACTACTATTTCCCTCCTGCAATCCAAGCAGAGGGTCCCAACACATTATTTTAAAAACACAGAAACGTTTTATAACAAGGGTAGGGAATCTCAGGTCCAGGGGCCAAATGCGGCCCCACTAGGCCTCTTCATCTGGTTCTTGGAGCTCCTTCCAGGCCACATCTCCTCTCCCTAGGCCACACTCCTCACTGATCTTGTTTTGCACACCAAGGTTTTTGCCTGGATGAAATGCGTCCTTGAACTCCGATGATGCCCCTTACCCATGGGTAGGCAAACGAAGGCCCGGGGGCCAGATCCAGCCCAATCGCCTTCTCAATCCGGCCAGTGGATGGTCCAGGAATCAGCGTGTTTTTACATGAGTAGAATGTGTGCTTTTATTTAAAATGCATCTCTGCGTTATTTGTGGGGCATAGGAATTCATTCATTTCCCCCCCCAAAAAAAAAAAATATAGTCCGGCCCCCCACAAAGTCTGAGGGACAGTGGACCAGCCCCCTGATGAAAAAGTTTGCTGACCCCTGCTTTTACCAGTGGCACACTTGGAGCTTTCAAATTTCAGCAGTTCCCTGTGTGACGCCAAAGTCCAGACCTCCCTCTGCCCCTTGCCTTCCCTTGTTCCTCATGGCTGTGGTGCCCTCTCGGCTCAGCTCCCTGTGCAGGCAAACCAGCCACACTCCCTTAAATCCACCTCTGCTCTTACTTGTCTGGATGGAGGGCAGGGATGGGTGCAAGAGGGGGTGTTGAAACCAGCATGGGGTGGTGGTTAAGAGCAGTGGACTCATAATCTGGTGAACCGGGTTTGCACCCCCGCTCCTCCACATGCAGCTGCTGGGTGACCTTGGGCTAGTCACACTTCTCTGAAGTCTCTCAGCCTCACCCACCTCACAGAGTGTTTGTTGTGGGGGAGGAAGGGAAAGGAGAATGTTAGCCGCTTTGAGACTCCTTAGGGTAGTGATAAAGTGGGATATCAAATCCAAACTCTTCTTCTTCTTCAGTTGACTGGTACCTCCCCTGAGGCTTTGTGTCCCTCCTTAAACTGCACCAGGATTCCCAAAGCACAAACCACATCAGCCAGGCTATCTATCGTTCACCTGTCCGTTCTGTTCACCTATCGTGTTTTACTTCAATGGTGCAAAGAACTATGAATCCTAATTTCCCCTCACAGAGCAACAGTTCCCAGAGTGGTTTAACAACCAGTCCCTCTTCCCAGGGAACTGTGGGAATTGTAGCTCTGTGAGGGGAAGAGAGGAGGGTCTCCTAACACCACCCAAACCCTACGCCAAAGGACAAATGGACATAAATCTGACATCAGGAATCACAAGACAGAGAAACCAGTAGGAGAACACTTCAATCTCCCAGGACATTCTATACAAGATCTCAAAGTAGCTGTCATATTACGAAAGAATTTCAGAAATAGACTGGAAAGAGAAGTTGCTGAATTACAACTTATTATCAAACTTAAAACCATGGAGAGACCTGGTCTGAATAGAGGCATCGGAGTCTTATCTCATTATACATGATAAAGCTATTTTTGGCCATCTCATCCCTTGCTTTTTCCTCTAAGACCAATTGCAGTTGTTAGCAGTCGTCAACAGGTCTACCACACCTGTCAGCCAATCACCCATTCCCACCACCCTTCTGAGTAATACCGTTCACCACCCTCTCACTATATATAAAGGTCTGGTGACTTCTGTCTCAGTGTATCTGAAGAAGTGTGCATGCACACAAAAGCTATACTAAGAACAAGCTTAGCTGGTCCCTAAGGTGCTACTGGACATTTTTATTTTTTATATACAGTCATACCTCAGGTTGAATGTGCTTCAGGTTGAGCGCTTTCGGGTTGCACTCCACGGCAACCCAGAAGTAACGGAGCGCGTTACTTCCGGGTTTCGCCGCTTGTGCAGACGCTCAAAATGACATCACGCGCATGCGCGGAAGCGGCAAAACGTGACCCGCGCATGCACAGACACGCCGTCCCGTCTTACATTCTATTCAGGATGCGAACGGAGCTCCAGAACGGATCCCATTCACATCCCAAGGTACCACTGTATATTTCTATTGTGCCAGACCAACACAGCTACCTACCTGAATCTAACACCACCCAGCGCTCTTAACATACTACAGCTCCCAGAATTCTTTGGGGGAAGTCGCGGGTGACCATTAAAGCGGTATGATGCTGCTTTAAACATGGAATGCAGATGTGGCCTGCGTTGCTGTTATTGCCCTGTATGTTACTATGTGAAACCGCTTTCTTTAAAAGAGGCACAGCAATTTTCTAGAAGCGTAACGAAAGGCCAGCGAAGCGATTTCAAAGGAAAGGACACTCACCTCTGTCTCTTGGCCCAGCCCTGAAAATTCACCATGCCAGCTAGCTGAGGAGCACCACTTCAGGGCATCGCCGACTGAGGGGGGCGCAATCCAATCAACAGGATCGCGTATGCCTTTTAAAGTTTGCCCTGTGCCCCCCCCCAGCCTTCCAAAGAGGTCTTGTTTGCAATTAACTCACTTGCTATTTTCTGCCCAAACATGCATTCCTTCCAGCCCTCAATCATCTATTCAGAGGCTATGAGTAAACGAAATGTATTTTCATATATACCAGCCTGCCTTGCAATCAGAAAAGCTATTTTCGAAGTCCCGGGGTGGAGTGGGGGGGATGGACTCTTGAGCAGAGTGATTACAATGCTTGTTCTGAGGAACCAATGGAAACTCACATGAGGCGTGCCCTGAAGTAACGAAATAGCATAACCTGGGAGAAACTCGCTTCTGAATGCAATTAAGTCCAAATGAAGGGGGGAGGCAGATGAGTAACTCAGTCAGGTAAAAGGGGACAAGGAAGAATTCAAAACAAAACTGCCTCCTTCACGGGAAATGAAGGGGCATGGAAGGAGGGGTAGGCAGAAAGATCAATAGTTTAAATTACTCTGAAATGGAGCATATATGTTAGAACATGATTGCTTTATGAGAGACGATGTTAATAAGGCCTCTCATACGTCAAGAGCCTGTAATGGCAATATTTTCGTCTTCCATTTTGTTAGAAAAAGGAACAGAGAAGAACTCCATCGTAAAGACAGATACTCTTAGAATTATATACTGTATTTTTTGCTCTATAAGACGCACCAGACCACAAGACGCACCTAGTTTTTGGAGGAGGAAAACAAGAAAAAAAAATATTCTGAATCTCAGAAGCCAGAACAGCAAGAGGGATCGCTGCGCAGTGAAAGCAGCAGTCCCTCTTACTGTTCTGGCTTCTGGGATAGCTGTGCAGCCTGCATTCGCTCCATAAGACGCACACACATTTCCCCTTACTTTTTAGGAGAGAAAAAGTGAATCTTATAGAGCAAAAAATACGGTAACTGTAGAGTTGGGAAGGACCCCAGGAAAGCCCATGGTTTATAGGACTAAGGCAAACTATCATGCCTCACATAATCTGTCTAACAGAGGAGCAAATAGTATCTCGAGCTCACGGGGAGCCAACTCAGTAATAGGAACATAGAAATTCTACCGTTCATGCGGAGATTGCAGTGAAGCATGCATAGGATTGGACTGGGGCTCAGATTCCTGATCAGCCACAAAGCTCACTGGGTGACAGCTACTGATTCACTTTTATTGATTGATTTTGCCCACGCTGGGCAAGAGATTCCCACATTGCAGAGGGCTGGACTAGGTGACTCTTGAAGTGTAAGTGGGTTCCCGCAAAGCAAGACACAGTAATAACAGCAAGAACCTTTATTGAACTAACACAGGCTTCCTCAAGGTCAGCCCTCCAGATCTTTTTGGCCTACAACTCCCATGACCCCTAGCTAGCAGGACCAGTGGTCAGGGATGATGGGAATTGGAGGGCCGAGGTTGAGGAAGCCTGAACTAACAGAATGGGACAACAGGGGCAAACCAACTACTTATATACATTTCTGAAGGACTGGGCCACTCCCACTGTCAACGTGATTGGCTGTCTAAACTCCCAAGCTGCGAATCATAACTCAAGAGTTTAAGGGCCAATGGCAGTGGCCAAAATCCTGAAATGCTCTGTGATTGGATACCATGTATTGAATCAGAACACAGGGGCTCAGAATCCTTAGTCCAGACTCAAGCTCAGGCAAACACAGACCACTGAATACATAACAACCCTTGTGGTCTCTTTGAACTCTACAATTCTGCAACTCTACAATTCTATGATTTTATATCCCGCCTTTCCTCCAAGAAGCTTAAGGTGGTGTACATCATTCTTCCCTGCTCCATATTTTCTTAAAAATGTTTTTATTCAGCAATTTTGACATAACAAATTATCAAATCATATAATCAAATCACATACATTATTTTTTTTCCTCCCCCCCCCTTCTATCCCTCCATCCCCCCACCCACCAGGGACTTCCCTCAGCTCCTCTCTCTGATTTCTCTGCATATATTATTCTCTGCATGTTATAAAATTATGCATAGCCTTGCATTGTCTATTTATCATGTTATCAACCAATAAATTTGTGTATGTTTATTAAAAACCTGCCAAGGAGTCCAGTTCATTTTGTTGTCTTTTTAGATAATTTGTAAAAAGTTCCCGTTCTTCCTTAAAGTCACAGTTGTCCTTGTCCTGCAATTTGTACATCACTTTAGCCAGTTCTGCATAACTCATCAATTTTTCTTGCCACTGTTCTTTTGTTGGGATTTCCTCATTCTTCCATCCTTGTGCTATCAAGACTCTTGCCAGTGTTGTAGCATATATGTAATGGTTCTAGGGGTTGCTCGTGCGTAAGTCGTCGCCACACCTGGCTGAGTTACCTGGGTGAACCCTATTCTGTCTGGACAGCCACTCACCCGTGGCTGTCTCAGTCGCTGGCAGAATCCGTCAGTGGGCGTTTCTTGAACTTCTTCCAGCAAAGAAGCTCTTTGACGCCTAGTCTCCGCCTACTCTCCCTGCGCGGAAGCCTTCTGCGCAGGGAGGATGTGGGCAGCGGAGGACCCGTGCTCTCCCCGCTGGTCTCCGGCGAGGAGTCATGGAGCCCCCTCGCCGATTCCCCCATCTGCCCCCCTTCTCCACTGGTGCTACGCTGATTTCCCTCCCCAAAAGATGGGCTGCTTCTCTCCCTCCTGGGACGCTCTCCGTAATCCCTCTGGAGCCCTCCCTCTCCCTCTGGCTCCGATGGCAGTTCCCTGACAATATATAAATAGATTCTTTGTTTTTCTTGGCAGGTCTTGTCCTAGAATCCCTAACAAAAATGCTTCTAGGTTTTTTACAAATGTCATATTAAACATTTTTTTCAATTCATTGTATATCATTTCCCAAAACTTCCCTACTCCGTATTATCCTCATAACAACCATGTGAGGTAGGCTAAGCAGAGAGAGGCAATGTGCCCCAAACCACACAGTGAGTCTTCATGGCTGAGTGGGAATTTGAACTCAGCCTCCCACAACCTAGCCTAACACTCTAACCACTACACCACATTGCCAAGTCAGTAAGGCCTCACTGAGCCTCCCTCACAAGGTCATTGTCAAGATTATTTATTATTTAAATTTACAAGCCATCTTTCTAAACTGGTCCACTGAGACCACTAAAAACAGGGGAAAGGATTCAATGATAATACAGCCAAGAAACCAGTCTTACAATATCAGTACCAATTAAAATGAGAAGAAAAACAACAAGAACAGGAGCAACTGATTTAAAAAAGAAAAAAGCTTAAAAATCAGAGTGAACAGAAAGTGGGACGGAAAAATTTCTGCTGCTTTCATTTTCCACAGAAAAGTTGCAATTTCGTAAGTTCATTAGTAGCAAGGATACAGTATTAGGCAAGCATGGCAGTTTTAACATTGTAATTAATGTCTTTCAGGTGATTATCACTAGGAAGTCTGTGAGTCAGCACATCATGCACAGTTCACTGGGCTGCTAAAACCTATTAGCGTGTCAACAATTTCCAGCATCTCTCCTTTTAAAAAATAAACAATAAACAATGTACAGGAAGTACACAACTATAAACGTTTACAAGGATCATAATAAACATACCTAAATAATATAAAGTTTAAAAGTGCATTAAGTGCAGTTTCATTTCCCCCTCTAAAATATTCCAGGCTAAATACTTCTTCTTTTTCTATTTAGTTCTGTTTCCTAATGCCAGTAAAACATGGGTAGGCAAACAAAGGCCCGGGGTCTGGATCCGTCCCAATTGCCTTCTAAATCTGGCCCGCAGACAGTCCAGGAATCAGTACCGGTATGCTTTTACATGAATAGAATGTGTCCTTTTATTTAAAATGCATCTCTGGGTTATTTGTGGGGCATAGGAATTCGTACATTTTTTTTCCCCAAAATATAGTCCACCTCCCACAAGGTCCGAGGGAGTGGACTGGCCCCCTGCCGAAAAAAGTTTTCGAGGAGAGGAGAAGGGAATCTTTTGCGGCGTGTGGGCCAGATTCTTATCCCTCCCTCTTGTGGGACAACTTTGACAGGTGATATCTGTCAATCATCTGATGTTATAAATACGCTGTCAAAGCTAGCTCATGGCAGAGGGAGTTCCAAGGACTTGCAAAATGCTTCCAAAGTGCCTGACAAACAATTGATTATCAGGCCATGGGAAGGGCTGCCCAAGGGCTTTTGCAGACATTGTCAATCATCCCCTTTGGCCAGGCTCTGTGCTAACTGCCCTTACCTGGCAGGGGAGACACCTTGATCATGAAGGACTGCCCTTACCGGGCATCCGGTATAGCGCAGGTAGGTGGAATAAATGGGGAGAGCTGATTGGCCTAATTCGGTCTGCCAGACAGAGGCTCCCCAACTCTGTTCTAGGACATCAGGGGGGGGGGGAATCAAAATTAACCTAATTCACAGGAAAAAATATTCCAGTTCAACATTTCCCAGAAAACTCACTATTCTACGGCTCCATTTACACTGCATAGTCGTACCTCGGTTCTTGAACGCCTTGAGACTCAAGCATTTTGGCTCCCGAACGCCGCAAACCCGGAAGTAAGTGTTCCAGTTTGCGAACTTTTTTTGGAAGCCAAATGGAAGCTCCTGCAGCCAATCGGAAGCCACGCCTTGGTTTTTGAAAGTTTTCGGAAGTCGAACGGACTTCCGGAATGGATTCCATTTGAAAACCAAGGTACGAATGTACATTTAAAGCAGTATCATGCCGCTTTAATTAACCACGTCCCCTCAAAGAATCCTGGGCAGTGTAATTTCTTAAGGGTGCCAAGAATTGTTAAAGCGACCCTATTCCCCTCGTAGAGCTACAATTTCCATATTGGTTTAAAATTCAATTCCTCTGCCCAGGGATTTGGTGTGTTTTTTATTTATCTTAGGTATAAATCACCTTGAGATTAGAAGGTGATTACTGAATCCATGATGCGGAGGATAATGGTAATAATAATAAGGCCTGGAGAACCACATAAAATCATAGAATTGTAGAGTGGGAAGGGACTGGTCATCTAGGCCAGTGTTTCCCAACCTTGGGCCTCCAGATGTTTTTGGCCTACAACTCCCATCATCCCTAGCTAGCAAGACCAGTGGTCAGGGATGATGGGAATTGTAGTTCAAAAACAGCTGGAGGCCCAAGGTTGGGAAACACTGATCTAGGACAACCCCCTGAAATGCAAGAATCCTTTTGCCCAACACAAGTCTCAGACTTATGACCCTGAGATAGAGAATCTTACACTCTACCAACTGAGCTGTTTCATTTGTCCTCCAGGTCTGGGGCTCTGTACCCATGGTCTAATACAAATTAAGCATCCCTGGAACAAGTGTGACACTTGGTTTTAGAGCTCTGGGTCATTGAGAAGGGTAAAGGTAATGGTAAAGGACCCCTGACAGTTAAGTCCAGTCACAGACGACTCCAGGATTCGCGGCGCTCATCTCGCTTTACAGGCCGAGGGAGCCAGCGTTTGTCCGCAGACAGTTTTTCCAGGTCATGTGGCCAGCATGACTAAGCCGCTTCTGGCGCAACGGAACACCGAAACCAGAGCAGCGCGTGGAAACGCCATTTACCTTCCCACTGGAGTGGTACCTATTTATCTACTTGCACTTTTTGGTGTGCTTTCAAACTCCTAGGTTGGCAGGAACAGGGACCGAGCAAAAGCAGCTCACCCCATTGCAGGGATTCGAACCGCTGACCTCCTGATCGGCAAGCCCAAGAGGCTCAGTTGTTTGGACCACAGCGCCACACGCATCCCATTGAGAAGGGTAAAAGATAAAGGGACCCCTGACCGTTAAGTCCAGTCGTGAACGACTCTGGGGTTGCGCGCTCATCTCGCTCTATAGGCCAGGGAATCATAAAACCTCCCATACCTGTCCTCACAAAATCCCTCGGCCTGTCCTCCTCCTCCACTACTTTGGGGCGCACCCTAAGATTTGGAATACAAAATCTTGTTCACTTTTCCCAAAAAGACTCACAAGCCAGAGGCCAGATCAGCATCCACTCTTTCTTCAAGCAAAATCCAATCGACTCCTATCTGTTCCAGCATAACTTAAAAAGAGAGAGGGCAAGCATTCCATGGGCGAAAGTAAGTTACATCAGAATCAAACCTCCCACCCCCAGTATTGAGGTTGCCAAGAGATAATAAAGCCAATAGCAATGTTTAATTATCACACTTGTTAATGTCAGCTGCTCAACGCAAAAGGTCAGCTTCTATGCAGCATTCTGCGTAGAAGAGATGACTCCTGGAACAGAATCTGTGGGTGCATACAGAGAAGGACTTATCCTGCAATGAGGGTTCCTTCCAATCCACAGTATTTTACAGACCATTCGTATTTCAAGAGCTCTGCCCACACTTAAGGACAGTTTTCTCAGTATTTCTTGCCTTCCACTGCAAGAAATACACGTTCGAGAGCAAGACAGGAATTTTGGAACTGGAAAAAAAACCAACAACCCAGCAGCAAGCATTCTTTAAAATGAGTAAGGGGGCGAGTTGTTTTGCAGAAACGATCATTCATGTTAGCGTTGTTCCACTCTGGAGAATGAAGCAGCCATGTAACATAATAGAGGAGCTATTACAATAATTAGGCATCAATCTTTCTCCACCGCATACTCTTTCTTCATTGCATTTTAATAGCAAAAAACCAAAACACAACTATAGAAGCACGATTAGGTTCTCATCACAATAAACCCTCTGATGCCACACTTGTTTTGCCCAATTTGCATAGTGAACAGCTGGGGTGCCCATCAATTGCCAGGTGAAAAGTTGGCAGTTAGAACATGGCACCCATGCAATTTACTTGCCATAGGGCAGGTAGGGCAAACCTATGGTCTTCCAAGTATAGTTGAGAGTTCATATACATCTGTCTCTAGAGACAATGGAGTGCACCTCCAGGAGTGATCAAGGCTGGAAGATATATCGTCCAAAACCAGTTTGAAGACCATATTGTGGTATCAGTTTCATAGCTTTTGACCTGGCAATGTGTTGTGAATCATGATATGTGTGTGCGCTGTGCAAAAATCACAATGTGGGGGGAAACTGTGAAGCCAGCTGGCCAATGCCTCTACATAGGTCCAACCTTATTTCAGACATTGTGATTTATTAGTATTTCTCAGGCACGTCCAACTCCAGAGAGACTGTGATCTACTCACAGTATAAAAATACTGGCTGTGATCTACCCATTGTCGTTGCCAGGCAAAGTTGTTGAGCTGATTTCCTTCAGAATGGATAGGTTTGGTCTTCTTGCAGTCCATGGGACTCTCAAGAGTCTCCTCCAGCACCATAATTCAAAAGCATCCATTCTTCAGCGATCAGCCTTCCTTATGGTCCAGCTCTCACTTCCATATATCACATTAAACCACCTAGAGGGCACCAAATATTGGCAGGGACTCATTAGGGTTCCAAGGCAGAGGATCTTTCCCAGCTCCACACAGACACACCACAGACCATACCTGCAAAGCATGTACTCTAGAACATGTGCAGATAATAACAAAACCTGCTTCTATGTGTTACGTCCTTGTGCAGGTAATTCCAAACACTGCAAAAAAATTAGAGTGCAATGTTGTGGTTTTTGGACTAGGGCCTGGGAGGGAGACCAGGGTTCCAAACCTCACTCAGTCATTAAGCTCACTAGGAGACCCTGGGCCAGTCACAGTTTATCAGCCTAATAATAAAAGTAAACATATTGGTCTCTTTTTTTTTAACCAAGGTAACTTCATAGTATCATAGAATTGTTGAGTTAGAAAGGACCCTGAGGATTGAAAAACTGTGGAATGAAGGAATAAAATTTACAGCATGCAATGCTCTGAAAGAAAATATGATGAAAATGATGTACAGATGGTATATTACACCAGTGAAATTAGCTACAATGTATAAAACAAGTAATAAATGTTGGAAATGTAAAGAAAAAGGAAGGATCTTTTTATCACATGTGGTGGGAATGTAAGAAAGTGAAAAGCTTCTGGGAAATGATATATAATGAGATGAAAAAGATGTTGAAATATACATTTATAAAAAAAACCAGAAGCATTTTTACTTGGCATTGTAGGTGAGGATATTAATAGACAGGACAATAAACTGTATTTATATGCAACAAAGGCAGCACGAGTATTGTTGGCACAGAAATGGAAACAAGAAGATCTACTGACGAAAGAAGAATGGCAGATGAAATTAATGGACTATGCAGAATTGGATAAGATGACAGGAAGGATTTGTAACCTGCGGGATCAGAGATTCTCAGAGAACTGGAGTAAATATGTGAATTATCTGAAAAGCAGTTGTAATCAACAGATTTCGCTAGTAGAATTGCAAGAAGTTTTGTAAGGAGGACTATGCGAAATATTGCAGAAAAAAATATGAAGAGAAGTTTTAGTGAAGAACTATTAAGTAATAGTGAAATTAATGAAATGCCGACTAAGTGATAAAGACTGAAAAATCTTCAGATGTAGTTGATGGAAGTCCAAAACATTGTATAAGAAAATATGTTATATGATTTTTGGAAATTATATGTAAAAATGAAAAATATATATACCATATTTTTCGCCCTATAGGGCACACCGGCCCATAGGGCACACCTAGTTTTTTTTGGGGGGGAATAAAGAAAAAAAATCATTTCCCCCCCCCCCCCGGTGCAGGACTGGGGCGGGGGAAGCCCGAGCTTCCCCCAACCCCAGCCCCCAGAACAGGCTGCTATCCACAGGCCTGGGGAGCCCAGCGGGAGTTCCCGCCGGGCCCCCCAGGCTTGTGGATATCTGTCCGAAGCCCGGGGCGCGCTGCTCAGCGCGCCCCAGGCTTCAGGGTGCAGGCTGCTATCTGCAAGCCTAGGGAGCCCGGCGGGAACTCCCGCGGGCTCCCCAGGCTTGCAGATAGCTTCCTGAAGCCTGGAGAGTGAGAGGGACCCCTGACCATTTAAGTCTAGTCATGACCGACTCTGGGGTTGTGGCACTCATCTTGCTTTATTGGCCGAGGGAGCCAGCATACAGCTTCCGGGTCATGTGGCCAGCATGACTAAGCCGCTTCTGGCGAACCAGAGCAGCACACGGAAACTCCGTTTACCTTCCCGCCAGAGTGGTACCTATTTATCTACTTGCACTTTGACGTGCTTTTGAACTGCTAGGTGGGCAGGAGCAGGGACCGAGCAACGGGAGCTCATCCCGTCGTGGGGATTTGAACCGCCAACCTTCTGATCGGCAAGCCCTAGGCTCTGTGGTTTAACCCGCAGCACCACCCGCGTCCCATAGATAGAAACAGGGAGATAGAAATGTAATAAATCAAAATAAATCAAAACCAACACATGCATCAGAATTTGTTTATGGAAATACATAATGCTCACAGCCGAAGGGAGGGAGCCACAGCATGTCATATTTTTATATCTGAATGTTTCATCTGCCAAACATTAGCTCCCAAAGGGCCAGCGAAGTACAATGCCCAAGAAACTACAAGCGGCAGCATAAAAGGGAAATGCAGTTTTAACTCGCCATATATACAACTAATATAGCTTAACATCGTTAATGATGGGGGGGGGAGAGCACTTAATCTAATCGACTATCACAAGCTCTAACAAATGTCTAGCGCAGCATTTATAGCACAGACTAATGAGTTACATTCTTTGAGCAGCGGAGAGAATTTGCTTAATGAGTTCTAAAATATGCAAAAGGGTTTCCCGTGACACCTTTCTCCCTCCCCTCCAACCACACCCCAGAGTAAAAGCCCTCCCTTTCTTTCTGTTTTAAGAGCTAAAAAAAAAAAAAAACCAGCACAGTTCAGGGATTTTCCTTCCACCACCCTGCAGCCCTGTAGGATGACAAAGGCACAACTTAAACCTGAGGTAGCTCAGTCAGTAGCATGAGATTCCTAATCCCAGAATCTTGGGTTCAAGCCCTGCGTTGGGCAAAAGATTCCTGCATCGCAGGGGGTTGACTAGATGACCCCCAAGGTCCCTTCCAGCTCTAGAATTCTATAATTCTGTGATTCCCATTAGGACTGGACCTAGTGACACGACTGGAAGCAGCTGTTTGGTGCAGAGGCAACAGATCTAATTGGTACTCGTGCAGCCTAGGACCCACGTACCTACAAGACCACCTCTCCTGGTTTGCCCCGCGGAGGACCTTAAGGTCCATAAATGACAACACTTTGGAGGTCCCAAGTCGCAAGGTGGTTAGATTGGTCTCAGCTAGGGCCAGGGCCTTTTCAGTACTGGCCCCGACTTGGTGGAACACTCTGGCACAAGAGACTAGGGCCCTGCGGGACTTGACATCTTTCAGCAGGGCCTGCAAGACAGAGCTGTTCCGCCTGGCCTTTGGTTTGGACTCAGTCTGACCCTTATGTTTCCCTCCCCTTATGGTTTTGATCTATGGGCTACTATTAAAAATGAGGCTGCATTTTAAATTGCATTTTAACCTGTACAGTGGTACCTCGGGTTACATATGCTTCAGGTTACAGACGCTTCAGGTTACAGACGCTTCAGGTTACAGACTCTGCTAACCCAGAAATAGTGCTTCAGGTTAAGAGCTTTGCTTCAGGATGCGAACAGAAATCGTGCTCTGGCGGCACGGCAGCAGCAGGAGGCCCCATTAGCTAAAGTGGTGCTTCAGGTTAAGAACAGTTTCAGGTTAAGAACGGACCTCCGGAATGAATTACGTACTTAACCCAAGTTACCACTGTATTTTAAATTGTTTTTCCCCCCTCCCCTATTATGTTTTCATTGTGATTTTGCTGGTGTTAGCCACCCTGAGCCCGGCTGTAGCCGGAGAGGGCGGAGTAATATATATATATATATATATATATATATATATATATATATTTAGGCAGTTCCTTCCTACAGATACCAAATGAGGATGCACATTGCTTACCTAGGTTGCTTCATTAGCAAAATGTAATGTTAGCGATGTTTGGAGAGAATCTAAGCACATCTTTAAGAACAAAAGGAGAGCCTGCAGGATCAGGCCAATGGCCCACCTAATCCAGGAACCTGCTCTCACAGTGGCCAACCAGCCCCTGTACAAAAGCTGCAAGCAGGGCCTGAGTACCAGAGCCCTCTCCCCTCCTGCATTTTCCAGCCATGGGTATTCAGAACCATATAGCCTGCAACCATGGAAGCAGAGCAGAGCCACTATGGCTAGAAGAATCAAATAATTTTAGGGTAGGAAGGGGCCCGCAAGGGTCATTCAGTCCAACCCCCTGCAGTGCAGGAATCATAGCTGTTGGGAAACTGTGTACATGCAGCTACTCACACAGAGTCAATTAAGGTTTGGCAGACAGCCGGAAGGCAATCTGAAGGAGTAAGTCTGCCTGGTGATAACAGAGACATGGAGACCATTCCCTGATTGGTCAAGCTCTCTCAAAGGAGTGGTAATTAATGGCCTACTAACTGGCATGTGTTAGTTCACTTTTGAGTTCAGAGTTCTGTGTCAGTGTAGGAGTTGTGAGTCGTGTATGAGAGAGCTAGCAAAAAATCCGTGTTCTGTTCCTGCAAATAGCCCACTGTATATAATAAACACCTAACTATAAGTTCCTGGTTCCTGCTTCGTCTATCCTGTCTGTAGCCAAGTTGCCAATTGCATCCGTGGATTCTGCGTGTACTCTGCTAGGTCTGGCTAAGGTCCTGCAACTAGTCAGAAGGTTGCCAAACTCCCAATAGGTTTTACCAATAATAGCTGTGTCCATGACAGCTGTTTATCAGCTCCATCTGGTATGCAGGCGGAGACCCTATCTACCCGCGGACTGCTTCACCAGAGTGGTGCATGCTCTGGTTATCTCCCGCTTGGACTACTGCAATGCACTCTACATGGGGCTACCTTTGAAGGTGACCCGGAAACTACAACGAATCCAGAATGCGGCAGCTAGACTGGTGACTGGGAGCGGCTGCTGAGACCACATAACACCTGTCTTGAAAGACCTACATTGGCTCCCAGTACGTTTCCGAGCACAATTCAAAGTGCTGGTGCTGACCTTTAAAGCCCTAAACAGCCTTGGCCCAGTATACCTGAAGAAGTGTCTCCACCCCCATCGTTCTGCCTGGACACTGAGGTCCACTTCCGAGGGCCTTCTGATGGTTCCCTCACTGTGAAAAGTGAGCTTACAGGGAACAAGGCAGAGGGCCTTCTCGGTAGTGGCGCCTGCTCTGTGGAACGCCCTCCCACCAGATGTCAAAGAGAACAACAACTACCAGACTTTTAGAAGACATCTGAAGGCAGCCCTGTTTAGGGAAGCTTTTAATGTTTGATGCATTATGGTATTTTAATATTTTGTTGGAAGCCGCCCAGAGTGGCTGGGGAAGCCCGGCCAGAAGGGCGGGGTATATATAATAAATTATTATTATTATTGCTAAAGAGGCCGTCCAATCTCTGCCTAATATCCTCCAATGAAGGAGACTCCACCAATTTCTGACGTAGTCCATTCCACCGTCAAGCAGTTCTTACCATCAGAAAGTTATTCCTAATGCTTAGTAGTGGCCATGCAAAAGGCCATTACCTCCATGAATCGGTGGGGGTTTAAAAATAATACTACTGCCCCAGGGGAGGTGAAACTTTTCCAGCCAGAGGGCCACTTGTGGGAAGCTTGTGGTGGGCGGCTCGAGAGGCAACAGTGGACAGAACAATTTGCTGTACTTTTCTGTGTATAAGACAAGCTTTTTTTTACTCTAAAATAATGTTTAAAAAGGCAGGTTGTCTTATACACGGATAGTGCTCAGGAGGGAGAGATTGTCAGCGTTTGTTAGTCAGGTTAGTGATTTTCCGCATTCTCCACCCAAAAAAGCTCAACAACCCTGGGCAATCCACCCCCTCAAAAAAAAAAAAAGAAAAGAAAAGAACAACTCTGGGCCATCTCCCCCTATTTTCTTAAATTTGAGTCCCCAAAAATAGGGGGCATCTTATACACGGGGGCATGTTATACATGGGAAAATACAGTATGTGAATTTTATCCTTCCACAGAAGGCTAGTTTCTACACACAGTCTTGACCCTTCTTCCAGAAAAGGAAGAGGCATTGTAAGAGTTGAAGGACAAGTTCCAGCTAGCCAGAAACACCGGCACGAATGAAATTCAGTGCAACATGGTGGCATGTCAATCAAAAAGCCACAATTCCATAACGTAACAAGCAAAGGGAATGTTAGAAACCAGGACCGAAGAGCTAGGATTATAATGAGGAAAACCAACACAATTATCTCTCGTTCCGTTCCTGTAGAATTCCCTGTGGTGGAACTCCTGCTGGGACCTTGCAGACCATGCCAGGTTATGTCATGACATTCACAGGACAGGACCTTTTCCCTCTGGTTTTTTTTTTTATGCAACCATTTTTAAGAAACCCCACATATGATTTTGGGCTCCGAGATTCCTTGTACGAACAACGTGAAAGTTATAATAACAAGGGAAGCAGCGAGCCTCCACGAACATGACATTTTGACTTCCCGTAAGTCAGCCTCTTGATGTCATCTGAAATGACACAAGTGGTCCAAAATAAACACAATTCTTTTTTCCTTTTTGGCTGTTGTTAAAGGGTCTCAAGTGACATTTGCTCCAAGAAGGGCAAAAGTAACAAGCAAGGAAATGTCAAAAACCTCCTGAGGAGAAGAACATACATACATTACATGGTCTTTCTTCTCTTATGGACATGAAATGAATTATTTCATTGGAAGGGACGAATTGGCCAATTATTGTATTTAGAGGTGGGAAATCATTGCCGTTTTGAGCCCCTGAGGAAGCCACTTAATTTTTTTTTTAGGGGGCGGAACTGAATGCAGTACTCAAACTTGGGAACTGGCAGAAAGAGGGTAAAAAGCCTGGCATGGTCTCCTCCTGCAGGCATAGCAGCATTTCCGCTATTTGGAATTCTGCAATAAACGGAATGGTGGTGCATTCAGACGTGGCTTCAAGTTACAGCGCGGACACTGAGATCCAGCGCCGAGGGCCTTCTGGCGGTTCCCTCACTGTGAGAAGTAAGGTTACAGGGAACCAGATAGAGGGCCTTCTTGGTAGTGGCACCCACCCTGTGGAACACCCTCCCTTCAGATGTGAAGGAAATAAGTAGCTATCCTATCTTTAAAAGACATCTGAAGGCAGCCCTGTTCAGGGAAGTTTTTAATATTTAACGCTGTATTGTTTTTAATACTTGATTGGGAGCTGCCCAGAGTGGCTGGGGAGACTCAGCCAGATGGGTGGGGTATAAATAAATAAATAAATTATTATTATTATTATTATTATTATTATTATTATTATTATTACAAGAAAGCAGATTCCGACTAAACCTCAGGAAGAACTTTCTGACGGTAAGAGCTGTTCAACAGTAGAATGGGCTACCTTGGAAAGTTGTGGACTCTCCTTTCCTCCAAGGTTTTTAAGCAGAGCCCAGATGGCTGTCTGCACATGGATGCTTTAGTTGAGATTCCGGCATTGCAGGGGGGTTGAGCTAGATGACCCCACAGGGTCCCACCCAGTTTCTACAATTCTCATGCCAACTTTCCTGTTTATGCTTCTGCCCTGGTTGTTGTTTTTATTGTTGTTTTGAGTTTTATTTATTTATTACGTTCTTATGTGCGATGAAAAAACAAAAACAGCTGAAAGAGTACAATATACGGACAAATCTGAACTCCATAGAAAAAAAAGTATCTGTTTTCTGACATGAATGAGGATCACAGAACCAGAGTCAAAACGTGGAGGGGAAAAACCATTGATGATGCTGAGAGGCAGGACAATGATGTTGAAAGCGCTTCAGAATTCAGACCGTGGGAAGCCAAAACAAAAATTATTACAATTTGGAAGACAATTGGACTTTTTTATTTTAGTTTTTTATTTTTATTGGATTTTATTTGATATGTCAATTAGATGCTTTTATTAGAAAATTAATAAGCGCTATTAACGTTCTTATTTTACATCGGTAAACATTATCATATTACATCACAAGGCTTATTATAATATAATTTTCAGCATGTATACAAAGTTTATAAACAAAGTTTATATACCTAAAGGGGGGAAAAACAAGTACGAAAAACTATTCCAAAATCATATATGTACCAACACTTTGGACTTCCTGTCTAAATTCCTTTTTTACAAATGAATGTACTCTTGTTATTGTATATTTCTTTACATTTTATCTAATACATTCCTATATCAATATGTACCCTTGGTCTTATTTCTCAACTCAGTCTCTCTCCAACGTCAGTTGAATGCTAGCATAGATAGCGAACCTTTACTGTATTTTTGAACATATATCGATCCCACTTTTACATAAATTTTTGTTTTGAATTGCCTCTCAGGCTATTTGTCAACTTCACCATTTCAGCAAATTCTTGTAGCTTGTTATGCCAATCCGTTATTGTCGGGACTTCTTCCTTCCACCCCTTTGCCACCCAAGTCCGAGTTGTAGCCGTTGCATATAAAAATACCTTCTGCCCTGGTTTTTAATGTTCCTTCCACACTGCTGTGTTATCCACTTGCTCCACCCCATGCATTATCTTACACACCTCTGTCAAGTCCCGTCCATCCCTCCGGCCCTTGCTTGATTTTAAAAGGCCCCCAATGTTGTAAGTTTGCAACACCAGGGAATCGCTCTGGCCCCTTGAACATCTTGGTTGCCCTTTAAGGAACCTTTTCCGCAGACTTCTAAGAACTGTTTTATTTACAAGAGTCCACTAGGTAGATACAGTGGTACCTCTGGATGCGAACGGGATCCGTTCCAGAGCCCCGTTCGCATCCTGAAGCGAACGCAACCCGCATCTGCACGTGCCGCGATTCTCCGCTTCCACGCATGCGCATGATGTCATTTTGAGCGTCTGCGCATGCGCAAGCGGCGAAACCCGGAAGTAACACGCTCCGTTACTTCCGGGTCGCTGTGAAGCACAACCTGAAAAGGCTTAACCTGAAGCGACTTCAACCCGAGGTATGACTGTATCAGACATGTTCAACCGTTTGACCACGATCGGCAGGTAGATAGCCAGGGTGATCCTGATTGATCACGGGATTAAATAAAGTGGGCAAGAAATGTCGCCACCCCTGGCGCTAGATCCCATCGCCGCTGGGGGCAGAGGGCAATGGACAGCTGGGTGAGCGGTTTTTTGCAATCCCCCCCAAAAAAGAACTCTTGTTGGCACTCCCCCCCTAAAAAAAAGCTCAGCTGCTCTTGGCAATGCTCCCCCAAAAAAGCTCAACAGCTCTGGGTAGATCACTGCCAGTTTTTTTATACTGGGAGTAGATCACAGTCTCTTGGGAGTTGGACATGTCTGGTATATATGAATGATAGGGAGCCTGTGACATCAATTGAACTTGACCCCAGAAGGTTTGATCGCTTCCATCACTCACCGTCACCATTCAAGAAGATGTGGAATATTTCTAAAGGTAAAGGTAAAGGTACCCCTGCCCGTACGGGCCAGTCTTGCCAGACTCTAGGGTTGTGCGCTCATCTCACTCTAGAGGCCGGGAGCCAGCGCTGTCCACAGACACTTCCGGGTCACGTGGCCAGCGTGACAAGCTGCATCTGGCGAGCCAGCGCAGCACACGGAACGCCGTTTACCTTCCCGCTGGTAAGCGGTCCCTATTTATCTACTTGCACCCGGGGGTGCTTTCAAACTGCTAGGTTGGCAGGCACTGGGACCGAATGACGGGAGCGCACCCCGCCGCGGGGATTCGAACCGCCGACCATGCGATCAGCAAGTCCTAGGCACTGAGGTTTTACCCACAGCGCCACCCGCGTCCCGGAATATTTCTACTTCCATTCAAACAGCTGCATTGCCCTTCTGGAATCCAGAGAAGAAAGAGCATGTCCGTCCCCCCCTAATCTGAGCTAAGAGGATAAAAGAGAATGCACCTGGTCTTAAAAGGGGGAAGGATGATTTCTAATTAAAAGGAGGGGGATATAATGTAGGCTTAGGGAAATCAGAGGGAACTGCATCTATGAAAGTCACCATGTTATTGAGGAATCGTATGATTCAGATTCGAGGACCACTGTGGAAACATATTAATCAGAGGGCTGCATTATAGGAGGGGGCAGTGCTGGATTTATGTATAAGCTAAACAAGCTATAGCTTAGGGCCACACTCTCTTGAGGGCCCCCAAAATAATTAAAGAGAAAAAAACTGGATGTATATTTCCAAAATATAAGATAAAAAACAAATACAATAAAACCTACATAGAGCAACAGTGTTTTGTGTTGTGTAGGCTCCTATGATGTAAGTAATGGGCCCCGCCTGCTAGCCTGCTCCCTAAAATATCACTGGTTTGCTCATTTCTGTATCAATTACTTTGATAAAATACTTATTTTGTTATGTGCAAATAGCTTTAGATACCTATTAAAGGTAAAGGGACCCCTGACCGTTAGATCCAGTCACAGACAACTCTGGGGTTGTAGCGCTCATCTCGCTTTACTGGCCAAGGGAGCTGGCATTTGTCCGCAGACAGCTTCCAGGTCATGTGGCCAGCAGGACTAAGAAGCTTCTGGCGAACCAGAGCAGCACACGGAAACGCCGTTTACCTTCCCGCCGGAGTGGTACCTATTTATCTACTTGCACTTTGACGTGCTTTCGAACTGCTAGGTGAGCAGGAGCAGGGACCAAGCAACGGGAGCTCACCCTGTCGCGGGGATTTGAACCGCCGACCTTCTGATCGGCAAGTCCTAGGCTCTGTGGTTTAGACCACAGCGACACCCGCATCCCTTAGATACTTATTAGGTCCATAAATTACCTTATAGCATATATTCAACACACAAAAAACAGCGACAATTTGTTGTTGACAAAGGACAGGTAGACATATAAAGGGCCCCATTACCTTCAGTAGCTTAGGGCCTCATCAAACCTAAATCCAGCCCTGGGAGGGGGTGAAGTGGGAGATTTATTTGCATGCACAAAGTCCCAGGTTCAATCACTGGCATCTCCAGGTAGGGCTAAGGGCTGTCTAAAACCCTGGAGACCCAATGCCAGTCAGTGTGGAGCTTACTGAGCTACGTGGGCCATATCTGTGCCATACATTTAAAGTAATAATAATTTATTATTTGTACCCCGCCCATCTGGCTGGGTTTCCCCAGCCACTCTGGGCGGCTTCCAACAAAGATGAAAAATACACTAAAATGTCATGTAAAGCACTATGTATGTAAAGCACTATGAAACCACTTTAAACTGTAATGGCTTCCCCCCAAAGAACTCTGGGAATTGTAGTTAAAGGTGTTGGGGGTTGGGGTTGTTGTTCTTTAGTCGTTTAGCCGTGTCCGACTCTTTGTGACCCCATGTACCAGAGCACGCCAGGCACTCCTGTCTTCCACTGCCTCTCGCAGTTTGGTCAAACTCATGCTGGTAGCTTTGAGAACACTGCCCAACCATCTCATCCTCTGTCGTCCCCTTCTCCTTGTGCCCACCATCTTTCCCAACATCAGGGTCTTTTCCAGGGAGTCTTCTCTTCTCATGAGGTGGCCAAAATATTGGAGCCTCAGCTTCAGGATCTGTCCTTCTAGTGAGCACTCAGGGCTGATTTCCTTCAGAATGGAGAGGTTTGATCTTCTTGCAGTCCATGGGACTCTCAAGAGTCTCCTCCAGCACCATAATTCAAAAGCATCAATTCTTTGGCGATCAGCCTTCTTTATGGTCCAGCTCTCACTTCCATACATAACTACTGGGAAAACCATAGCTTTTACTATACGGACCTTTGTTGGCAAGGTGATGTCTCTGCTTTTTAAGATGCTGTTGTTAGGAGGGTTGTTAGGAGACCCCTATTTTCCTCACAGAGCTACAATTCCAGAGTTCCCTGCAGAGAGGAACGACTGCTGAACCACTCTGGGATATGTGGGGGTATTTATATGTGTAGGTGTGCCATGTACTAAGCTTGGATCCTAGAACAATAGGCAAGTAGGATCCTAGAACGCAACAACTGATTGGCTTGCAGGAAAAGACCAATCAGGCTCCAGGAGGAAGTTAATCAGCCTATTAGGCTGGTAGGATCCCAGAATGCAACAATTGATTGGCCTGCAGGAGAAGACCAATCAGGCTCCAGGAGGGAAGCCAAATCAGCCAATCAGATGGGACTCATTGTGTAAATATTGTATGTAAAAGCCTGAGGTTTGGGGGGCAATTCAATCACTGTTTTACAAGCTGTAATAAAGAGTTTGAAATCGGTACAGGACTCCAAGTATATTTCAAGGTGTTTCATAGAACTGTACAGTTGGAAGGGACCACCACTGGGGTCATCTAGTCCAGCCCCCTGCAAATCTTTTGCCCAATGACCCTGAGATTAAGATTCTCCTGGTCTACTGACTGAGCTATCCCAGTACGTTTGTATGAGAACCTTAATGCTTCACAAAGATTTTAATGGTGCAATATGTTCATGTTTTGAAAGGTATATCTCTTGGAGACTTTGATAATAAGCAATGGAGGAGGAGAAGGGGGAGGGGAGAGAGAGAGAGAGAGAGAGAGAGAGAGAGAGAGAGAGAGAGAGAGACGGAGAGAGAAAAGAAGAAGAAGAAGAAGAAGAAGAAGAAGAAGCAGCAGCAGCAGCAGCTGGTGGTGTTTCTAATCTTCATTGTGTGATCATTTCCAGTTTTGGTTGAATGCCTCCCATACCCACCCCCACCCCCCGCAAAGGAAGCATTCTTTGATTTTGAGAAACAAGTCACAGAGAGAGAAAGAAACAGACATAAAGAGTCCAGAGGAACAAAAAATATTTTGTCAGGATTCCTGTCCCATTTAGCGTCAAGTCCACTTCCTATCCATATTGAGGCCACAAAAACTAATTTGACATTGACAAAAGCAGAGGCCTTTCGAGGACAAAAGGGAGGGATTAAATAGTGGGGGGGGGGGGGAAAGCTTTGCACAGCATTTTATCTGGGACATCGGCATTGTTAAATCTATTAAACTGAAAACAACTTTCAACTAAGCAGCTGCTGAAACATCCACGGACCACCTTTTCAGAGTTCCCAAAAGCTTCAGGCGCCTGCAAACAGTCTGCATTCAATCACATGCCATAACTGCACATTTAAAGTGGATTAAAGGGCTCTGTCGCCTTGGCACAACAAACCAACGCTTTTAAAACACACAAACACACTATGAATGTGGGGGTTTTTTTGCGTTTTGGAACGTGACGGCGAAATGCATTGAAATATGTGGGGTGGACAAATGACTAATGGGAAGACATGCAGACGACTTAGGCCCCAAATATCTAAGAGACCAACTCCTTCCCTCTTGGGTATTGAGATCAGCAGTGGGAGCCTTCTTGGCAGGTCTGCTGCCACCAGAAATTCAAGTGGTGCTGGACCAGGAGTGGGCATTCCCTGTGTCAGCCCCTAAACCGTGGAATTCTCTCCCCATAGCAACGTGCCTGGTACCTTCCCTGTACAGCTTTCAGGTACAGTGGTATCTCTGGATGTGAATAGGATCCATTCTGGAGCCCCATTCACATCCTGAGCAGAACGCAACCCGCATCTGCGCATGCGCAGGTCACAATTCGCCGCATCTGCGCATGCGCGTGATGTCATTCTGAGCACCTGCGCATGCACGAGCGGCGAAACCCGGAAGTAACCCAGGACGCAACCTGAAAAGATTTCACCTGAAACGACTTTAACCCGAGGTTAACACACTGCTGAAAAGGCACCTGTTTAGCCTGGCCTTTGACACCTGAAATGTGTGTGTTTTGGAACCCACCCTATTCCTACAGCTGCAGGGTGGGTTTGTTTTAAATCAAATCGATTTAAATAACGGATTTAAATCACTAGTCAGTCAGACTTGATTTAAATCTTCTTCTTTTTACAGAAAGGTATTCCTGCTGGTATAATCTTAATATTTACAACCAGATGAAGGTTTCATTTTTAGAATAATAAATTTTCAGAGTAGTTTTTGCAGTTATATCAAAAAATACTGATTTTGGTTATACAGTGGTACCTCGGTTTAAGAACTTAACCCATTCCGGAAGTCTGTTCTTAAACTGAGGCGTGCTTTCCCTAATGAGGCCTCGCGCCACCAGTGCCCTTCCACCATTCGGCTTCCGTTCTTAGACCGAGGTAAAGTTCGCAAACCGGGACACAACTTCCGGTTCTGCGGAGTTCATAAACCAAATTGTTCGTAAACAGGACTGTTCTTAAACAGAGGTAAAGGTAAAGGTAAAGGTACCCCTGCCCGTACGGGCCAGTCTTGACAGACTCTGGGGTTGTGCGCCCATCTCACTTAAGAGGCCAGGGGCCAGCGCTGTCCGGAGACACTTCCGGGTCACGTGGCCAGCGTGACATCGCTGCTCTGGCGAGCCAGAGTCGCACACGGAAACGCCGTTTACCTTCCCGCTGGTAAGCGGTCCCTATTTATCTACTTGCACCCGGAGGTGCTTTTGAACTGCTAGGTTGGCAGGCGCTGGGACCGAGCAGCGGGAGCGCACCCCGCCGCAGGGATTCGAACCGCCGACCTTTCGATCGGCAAGTCCTAGGCGCTGAGGCTTTAACCCACAGCGCCACCTGCGTCCCTAAACAGAGGTACTAAAGTACTATTAGAAATACATAGACAGATAATTATGAAATTATTGTGAGGTTTAATACTGTAAATTAACTGTTTATATTTGGACAACTTTCCTGCTGTACTTTATTGGAAGGAGAAAAATAATCATTTCCGTAATAACAATTTAAACAATTTATTTAACTAAAACAGTAACATTATAGCATATGTATCCATGTTTGTTAACTGATGTGGTTAAACATTAAAAAAAAAAAACTTAGACTGAGTTTCAGCACGCATGAAAAACTTAAAACAAATCCTTATTTCTTGATGGCCTTTGGACTATAATGTAACTTAAATAGAAAACTACCTTTAGAAAGATTATTTCTTCCAAAAGCATTTTATTTAAAAAAATCCAATTTAAATTAAAAAAAAATGATTTAAATTTAAAAAAATGATTTAAAATTTAAAAAAATCAAATTTATATAAAAGCAATGTGGTGGGGGTTTTTTTGTTTGTTTGTTTGTAAATCATTGATTTTTATCCACCCTGTACAGCTGTGAATTCAGGAAATTGTGGATTTGGAAGGTACCCAAAGGCTTATCTAGTCTGTTCCACTTTCAAACAACTCTTACTGTCAGGAAAGCTCTTCCTGATGTTTAGTCGGAATCTCCTTTCTTGTAATTTGAATCCACTGGTTCGGGTCCTACCCTCAGGGCCAGTGGAAAACAAGCTTGTTGCTTCTTCTGTGT
The DNA here is from genome assembly GCF_951804945.1 of Podarcis cretensis. Lineage (NCBI taxonomy): Eukaryota > Metazoa > Chordata > Lepidosauria > Squamata > Lacertidae > Podarcis > Podarcis cretensis. The sequence continues at coordinate 32,667,203 of NC_137186.1, forward strand.
GACAGTCCTCCAGATATTTTGGTGACAAAGAATCAATAGAGTCGGAAGGGACCCTGAGGATCATCTAGTCCAACCCTCTGCAATGGGGGAATATGCAGCTGTCCCTTACGGGGATCAAACTTGCAACCTTGGTGTTGCCAGCACACACTCTAACCAACTGAGCTATAGAAGTTTGGTTTAATTAAAAAAATAAACTAGCTCTAATTTCAATTTCAGTATTCACTGTTCCTCTCACTGTTTAAAACTAGTCTCTCTTCCCTCAGTTTTCCAAACCCTGATTTTGTCCTTTCCAATATTTTCTTGCTTCCGTTTTCATGGTCACATAACACACAGGATTTCAGTGAACCAGTCTTCCCCAACCTGGTGCCCTCCAGATGTTATGGATTATTATTATTATTATTATTATTATTATTATTATTATTATTATTTAAAAATATTATAAAATGATGGAATTAATAGGGAATTAAGACTTAAGAGAGCTGAGTGGGAGGTTCTTGTGTAATCTCACTGTATACAAGTTGTACAAGTGACAATAAAGTATACAGTGGTACCTCGGGTTAAAAACTTAATTGGTCCGTTCTTAACCTGAAACTGTTCTTAACCTGAAGCACCACCTGAAGCACCACTTTAGCTAATGGGGCCTCCTGCTGCCGCCGTGGGGCCGGACCACAATTTTTGTTCTCATCCTGAAGCAAACTTCTTAACCTGAGGTACTATTTCTGGGTTAGCTGAGTCTGTAACCCGAAGTGTCTGTAACCTGAAGCGTATGTAACCTGAGGTATCACTGTATTTCAATTTCAATTTTTCAATTTCAATTTCAATTTCAGTTTAACCACCATTGGCCTCAGCCAGCTTGGTCAATGATCAGGGGTGATTAAAGTTATTGTCTGAAACATCTGGAGGGTACTACCTGGGGAAAAGGCTGTTTTAGACGATGATGACATTTACAGAGCAAGCCCATCAATTTCTGCTCAGAAACAAGCCCTACAGAGTCCATCGGGATGCTCTCCCAGGTGAGGGTGGATAAGATTTCAGGCCCAAGCAACATGCCTCTGACAACGAGAAGCACCAAAGGGATAAACCTCTGCTTTGAAGCGTGACCAAAGCCTCAATTTCAACTAGGAGGAAAGGCTGGTCTTCCCTGACCAGGTAGATTAGTGCCTGAAAAGGGGGAGAGATTCCAGTAAATCCTATACTTAAATGCTCTGCCTTTAACCAAGATGCTTGCTGTACTATGTTTATCTTCTGAAGCGGGGATGGGAAGCGGTTTTTTCAAGCTGATGGCCAAATTCTCTACTGTACAACCTTCCAGGGACCAGATGCCAGTGTTGGGATGTGCCTAGGGTTGCCACCTGTCCTGTATAATACAAGATTGTCCCATATTTCAGTGTAAAATGCTATGTCCTGTATTGATTCAATACACAGGATGCAGTTTGCCCTATATTTCCATCTTCCTAAATCTCTCTCTCCCTCCCTCCCCCATACCCTCCAATACTTGGAAGCCAAAATCTGGGACGCCATCTTTCCGGCCGCCCTCTTGCTGTTTTTTCTCATGAGAGCATGGCGGCCATTTTGATGATCACACGCAATTTCACCCTGCGTTTCTCTCCTCCCCCCCCCCCAAAAAAAGTGTTTTTTCACACACAGCGCCCAGAAAGGGCACTGTGCAAAATCAAGCCCCGAAAAAGCATTTTTGTGAGGGGAGGGGAATTGCACCGCAAAATCGCAGGAGATCACGGCAACCAAAATGGTCATTATGCTCTCGCAATAAAAAAAACCGGGATGCCCCAGTACACTTGTGGGGTACAGTGGTACCTCGGGTTACATGCGCTTCAGGTTACAGACGCTTCAGGTTACAGATTCTGCTAACCCAGAAATAGTACCTCGGGTTAAGAACTTTGCTTCAGGATGGGAACAGAAATCGCGCAGCGGCAGCGTTGCAGCAGCAGGAGGCCCCATTAGCTAAAGTGGTACCTCAGGTTAAGAACGGACCTCCGGAACGAATTAAATTCTTAACCCGAACTTGAAAGATGGGAAGTCCCAACAAAAAAATTATAATTTAGGCAGAATATTTGGACTATTTGATATGTATTTGTATAATTTGGAACATTCAATGTGATTTGACTGGATTGTTAAAATGGGAAACTTAATAAAAATGATTTTTTAAAAAATAAAAAATCTTAACCCAATGTACCACTGTATGCAATCCCCCACCCCATCCTGTCCCTGTATTTTGCCAGACCAAGGGTGGCAACCCTGGTTACGCCAGAGGCCTAAGTGGACTGGGTCAGTGCAAAAGTGAACGAAGCAACAAGTGCCTTTGGACATTAGGCTAGTATGCAAACTCTCACACACCCGTCTGTACACAGGGGTGGAAGAAGGGGGGAGCAGGGGGTGCAGTTCACCACGGGTGTCATCACTGGGGGTGGGGTGACAAATGAGTTTTTTAAAAAATTGGGTTCACAAAACTTTTTAGGAGTGATGAAATGGCTTAAGAGCCTGCAGGTTCCGCACTGCCTGAAACGGCAGCATGCCTCTCCCTCAACCATCCTACAGCTCAGGGGGCGGCAGCAGAGACGCTCAAAGCGTCAGAAAGGCTCGCCCCACGTATGTAGAGAAGTTTTAAAAAAAAGGGAACTGATATATAATGAATTGAAGAAAATGTTTAAAATGACATTTGTAAAAAAAAAAAAAAAAACCAGAAGCATTTTTGTTAGAGATTGTAGGACAAGACCTGCCAAGGAAAATATAGAATTTATTTATGTACACTGCAACAGCGGCAAGAGTCTTGATAGCACAAGGATGGAAGAATGAGGAAACCCCGATGAAAGAACTGTAGCAGGAAAAATTGATGAATTATGCAGAACTGGCTAAACTGACATATAAACTGCGAGAAAAGGACAACTGTGATTTTAAGGAGGAATGGGAACTTTTTACAAACTATTTAAAAAGACAACAAAATGAAATGGACTTCTTGGCAGTTTTGAATAAACATACACAAATTTATTGGTTGATAACATGATGGCTAGACATGTACGGATATGCACAATTTTATAATATGCAGAGAAAATATGTGAAGAGAAATCAGGGGGAGGAGCTGAGGGAAGTCCTTGGGGGGATTAAAGGGGGGGAAATAATGTATGTGGTTTGAACATTTGTTATGTGGAAATTAATTAATAAAAAATATTTACAAAAAAAGAGAGAGAGACTCGCCCCTCCCCCATGGGCATGGATCGCCCTGCCCCCGGCTGCAGGACATGCCCCCACACCAGGCACCCAAGCGGCTAGCTACACCGCTGTCTGTACAAGCAAGCAAGAGGCATTATCAGAGCTCAGGCAAAAGCAGCCAAGGAAAGTGCAATCCAGGACCAGCAAAGGGCGTGGCCTGAGAGAGGGGGCGTGGCCTGAAGAGAGTCCTGAGGGCCTAAGAGAGAGGCTGCTATTGAGCCCTGGAAATGAGGTTCCCCATCCCTGTTCAAATGGAACATTACTGTTCTCATTATTGTTCACAAGAAGAGTGACTAGTGGGGTGCCACAGGGTTCTGTCTTGGGCCCGGTCTTATTCAACATCTTTATCAACGACTTGGATGATGGACTCAAGGGCATCCTGATCAAATTTGCAGATGACACCAAACTGGGAGGGGTGGCTAACACCCCAGAGGACAGGATCACACTTCAAAACGACCTTGACAGATTAGAGAATTCGGCCAAAACAAACAAGATGAATCTTAACAGGGAGAAATGTAAAGTATTGCACTTGGGCAAAAAAAATGAGAGGCACAAATACAAGATGGGTGAAAAGGACATGTGAAAAGGATCTAGGAGTCTTGGTTGACCACAAACTTGACATGAGCCAACAGTGTGACGCGGCAGCTAAAAAAGCAAATGCAATTCTGGGCTGCATCAATAGGAGTATAGCATCTAGATCAAGGGAAGTAATAGTGCCACTGTATTCTGCTCTGGTCAGACCTCACCTGGAGTACTGTGTCCAGTTCTGGGCACCACAGTTCAAGAAGGACACTGACAAACTGGAACGTGTCCAGAGGAGGGCAACCAAAATGGTCAAAGGCCTGGAAACGATGCCTTATGAGGAACGGCTAGGGGAGCGGGGCATGTTTAGCCTGGAGAAGAGGAGGTTAAGGGGTGATATGATAGCCATGTTCAAATATATAAAAGGATGTCACATAGAGGAGGGAGAAAGGTTGTTTTCTGCTGCTCCAGAGAAGCGGACACAGAGCAATGGTTCCAAACTACAAGAAAGAAGATTCCACCTAAACATTAGGAAGAACTTCCTGACAGTAAGAGCTGTTGGACAGTAGAATTTGCTGCCAAGGAGTGTGGTGGAGTCTCCTTCTTTGGAGGTCTTTAAGCAGAGGCTTGACAACCATATGTCAGGAGTGCTCTGATGGTGTTTCCTGCTTGGCAGGGGGTTGGACTCGATGGCCCTTGTGGTCTCTTCCAACTCAATGATTCTATGATTCTAAGTCGCTTTTCTCACATCAGGACCCAAAATGCCTTATGTTGAAATCGTTCAAGGACATCCAGTAAAAATATAAAATATGGCAGGATTTACAGATTCCACCTCCCTAGATGAGGCTCAATGTCATCTAAGGGCCAAAAGCCTGAGTAAAGAAAACAGTATTTGCCTAGCACCTAAAAAAATCAAAATGGCGCCTAGGGAGATCATTCCACAAAGGGGGAGAACACTGAAAAGTCCTGATTTCATCTTGCCACCCTCTGAACCTCCCATGGAGGAGGCACACAGGGAAGGGCCTTAGGTGATGGTAACAGGATTCAAGTCATTTCATGAGGAAAGAGGTGGTCCTTGAGGTACTGGGGTCCTGAGCTGCCTAAGGCTTTATAGGTCAAAAATAACACCTGGCATTGAGCCCCATGCCAGTTAAATGGTGCTACAAAAGAGCTAAGGGAGCCAGAATATATTTGCTAGGACACGGGTGCACCAGGGATGCCCTTTAATAGAGACAGATAGATAGATAGATAGATAGATAGATAGATAGATAGATAGATAGATAATATTTCAGTCCTGCCTTTCCAAAAATCAGTGCTCAAGGCAGCATACTAACACACAAACTAAAAGCATCCTAATACAGAAGTCTTAATGGGCCTGCGACCATATAACAAAATTTGTATTGGATTGTATTAATGTACCAGTCTTTAGAAAACCAATAAAATACAACATAGAGCATTTTAAAAAAAAAAAAAAAAAAAAAAAAAAAACCACCACCCAAGAAAACAAGGGAAATTATCAGCATTTACTGGGAGAACTATAAAAACCAACTCGAAAGAGAATTTTCACTGTTCACCTAGTACATAAGAGCTTGCTGGATCCAGCCAATGAAGATCAAACCTCTCCATTCTGAAGGAAATCAGCCCTGAGTGCTCACTGGAAGGACAGATCCTGAAGCCAATACTTTGGCCACCTCATGAGAAGAGAAGATTCCCTGGAAAAGACCCTGATGTTGGGAAAGATGGAGGGCAGAAGGAGAAGGGGACGACAGAGGACGAGATGGTTGGAAAGTGTTCTCGAAGCTACTAGCATGAGTTTGACCAAACTGCGGGAGGCAGTGGAAGACAGAAGTGCCTGGCGTGCTCTGGTCCATGGGGTCACAAAGAGTTGGACACGACTAAACGACAACAACTCCCTGCTTCATGTCCCATGTTCTATCTATCCCCAGCAGCTCCAGGCAGGGCTGGCAGATACCCTTGTCTGAAATCCTGGAGAGATGCTGCCAGTCAGTGTAGACAATAGTAGGTGGACCAACAGTCTGACTCTCTATAAGGCAGCTTTCAGTGCGGCTCTGCTACACCTTGAGATGCCATCATCCTTCCTTAATATTTAAGAGACGCTGCTATCTGTCCAAAGTAAAACATTTCGTCATATAAATCAAAAGTAACAAAGCAATCTTTTTGGGGGGGGAGAGAAGAGGAGACATAATTTTGAGATCAATACCACCAAAAAAAATGCATTCCTGGTAGTGGTTATTATTCCGGCAGGCATGTTATTGATTATGGTTATAATAGTCTCAACCTCAGCCGCTGTCAATAACTCACTTCTTGTGTTGTCGCACTGTATTAAAGTAGAAGAGGAGTTTTTTCTAAAAAATGAAGTTATGCCATGATGACAGGACAGGAAGCAGAACGCTGCCAGTTTCAGGCAAGATTCATCTTCAATACTCCACTTGACATTACACTGAGAAAATAAAGTCAGATATTGTACTCATCCAGCCAGAGGGAAAGACTTACAACTGAAACACAGCAGAAAGCTTTTAAATTTATGACCCTTATCTACAGTAAAATTATTTTAACACCTCTCTGTGTGCATATTACTGACATACCGGCAGAATGTGGCACAGAACAAATCTATTCAATGACAATATATCAAGGATGGGTAGAGTCAGCCCACTTTCGCCTTCAAGGCCTAAAAAAATTTGGGCTCAATACATAGCAGTAGGATGGGCAACCAGCTGCTGAGAGTGCGAATCCAGACCTCTGGTCCTCAGCTGATGAGACAGCACAGCTGTAACGCAGGGAGGGGGAACCTACAGCTCTCCAGATGTTGTTGGACTCCAAGCACAGCGAGTGTGGCCAACAACTGGACTTCAGGCCCAGATAGCACAGCCAACTGTAAAGGATGGCATACTGTCCAACGTTTTCATTTCAAAACCCAGGACACGCTCCCAGACGAGACACGTGACCCAGGGTGAGGTGTCACATGGCACCCAAGATGGCCGCTGTGATCGTGCACAGAAAAATGAGATGTTCCATTTTTCCCAGGACACTTGGCAGGTATGAGATGGTGGGAAGTGTAGTCCAGCGCATCTGGAGGGCTGCAGGTCCCCCAACCTTTCATATAGTAACATGCTCCCCCGTGTGGAAAAGCAACCAAATTCAAGATTCATCATCACGGCCTTGATGACTTCATGGAACTTTATAGCATTGCTTGATATAGCGGCTTGGTTCACCTGCAAGGCTTCTAGTGTGCTTAGGATGTTGGAATTGTTTAGGGGGAGTTGTTGATACTAATTTTTGCATCTTTATTTTCAGATCTTATTATGATATAGGTGGACATTGTCCATAAGACTGAACTGAACATAAGACTAGAAAAAGAGAGAAACTGAAATTGGCAGAACTGACCATCCCTAGGTCAACTTAAAGGTAAAGGTAAAGGTACCCCTGCCCGTACGGGCCAGTCTTGACAGACTCTGGGGTTGTGCGCCCATCTCACTTAAGAGGCCAGGGGCCAGCGCTGTCCGGAGACACTTCCGGGTCACGTGGCCAGCGTGACATCGCTGCTCTGGCCAGAGCCAGAGCCGCACACGGAAACGCCGTTTACCTTCCCGCTGGTAAGCGGTCCCTATTTATCTACTTGCACCCGGAGGTGCTTTCGAACTGCTAGGTTGGCAGGCGCTGGGACCGAGCAGCGGGAGCGCACCCCGCCGCAGGGATTCGAACCGCCGACCTTTCGATCGGCAAGCCCTAGGCGCTGAGGCTTTAACCCACAGCGCCACCTGCGTCCCTAGGTCAACTTAGTAGACTCCAAACAGCCTAGGGCAGTGGTGGCCAAACTTGGCCCTCTAGCTGTTTTTGGACTACAACTCCCAACATCATTACCTAACAGGACCAGTGGTCAGGGATGATGGAAATTGTAGTCCCAAAACAGCTGGAGGGCCAAGTTTGGCCACCACTGGCCTAGGATAAACAAAATCCCCTCCTCGAATCTCCCACCCATTCCAACCCAGTGTTCCATCAGTCTGAATGCTCAAAGAGCCTTTTCAAAACATCCCTAACTGAACATGCTCACCTGCGTGACAAGCCACCATTTATCCGGCGGCAGCAGACACCGCTGTTTAATCACGCTGCGTTTTAAGTCCACCCGCCATAATGATAATCTAATTATAATCTAGACGAGCTGTTTTAGTGCTGTCTAGGATGAGATTAATTCCATGGACCCAACCTCAGTGATCAAAACAGCAAAATAAAATGGAAAGGCTGGGGGGGGGGATTGGCAATGGGCGGGGGGAGCCAGGCACTTTATCACTGCATAACCTGGATGAAAACAGGTTTTGCTTAACTATAATGAGTAAAATGCAATGGAGGCGTGACAATGATATGCTCTCAAGTCATGTGTGACCAAAATTATACTGCCATAAGAGCTGAGGAACAAAGTGTTAAAACAAATAATTCAGCGATTTGCCGGGGGGGTGGGTTACTGGGTTTAGCTCACTTGTTCAACAGCGAAACAAATGAAATTACATAGCAGCAGTATTATTGCAGCGATAAGAGAATGTATATTTCATTTTCCACACACACACACACACACACATCCCTTTGCCATACAAAGAACTGCTTCCATTGTGTCCTTATAGTGAAGAAAGCAGAGAGAGAAGGAATGTGTTTTTGTACTCCCTCTAAACCTCATCAAAAGGTTTCAAAACTAATCACCAGGACCTTACTACCCTTTTGCCAAACTAAACCCGAGGCTTGCTTTTTGGCAAAGGATTATCCTTCATACTGGTCTTTTTTTCCCCTCTCCCCCTTTCTCAAAAAAGGCATTCAGTCTCTCCTAATTCGCTGCTGTGGAAAAACTGAATATAACATGGGAGATCTTTCCACAACCGAAAGGCTAGCTGAGCCTCCTTCCAATTAGGAGACTCACAATAGATTTGATCAGAAGTGTGTGCGCGCGCTTTGAACTACAAGCTGGATCTCAACCGCTCCGCATCAGTTTTTCCCCCTATTAACCTCATGCTTAAAAATAGCTTAACTGATGCTCACTTCTTTTAAACAAAACTATTTTCTTTTTCTCTTTTTTTGCAATGCTCAGAGGCTAAAGTGTGGACAACATCTGCCTCCCTAATCACCCACCACACAAACAGTTTTTTGCTGGAGTATTGAGAAAGCCAGATTTCATTTACACAGCTTTTCTATTTAAAAGGATTGGGGGGGGGGAGTCATGGAGATAAGTCCATTGACAAGCTATAAGCTGCAACAGTTACAAATGGAACTCTGGCCGTTGTTTGGAGGAAGGATAGCGAAATATCACCTTTGAACAGTGGCGTAGCGTGGGGGGTCCAGGGGGGGCCGGCCGCACCGGGCGCAACATCTGGGGGTTAGGGTTAGGGGGCGCAAATCCACGGGTTAGGGGGCGCAAATTACTTGCCTTGCCCCGGGTTAGGGGGCACAAATTACTTGCCTTGCCCCAGGTGCTGACAACCCACGCTACACCGCTGCCTTCGAAACCTGCTTGCATGAGCTTAATGGGTGCAGGGATAGAAAATCTGTGGCCCTCTATACATGGTTCCTCCCATCACTCTTTACCTTGGACCACACTGCAAGAAATGATGGGCGCTGGCGCTCAGCAACATCTGGGGAGCAACGGGGTCTCCAGTGTTTTCCGCTTACTCCAAGAGCATTCTAGGATGTTTGCAAGAGAAGAATAAACCCCCTCTGAATTTCTTCCTTTAAAAGAGGTACTGTATTTTTCGCTCTATAGGACGCACCCGACTATAGGACGCACCTAGTTTTAGAGGGGGAGAACAAGAAAAAAAAAATCTCTCCCTCTCTGCGCGGCGCCCCTTCAGCGAAGCGGCAGGAGAAACGGAGCCCCTTCCATTTTTCCTCCCGCTTCGCTGAAGGGGCCGCTGCGCAGAGAGGGAAAGCTGTGCAGCACCTCTCCAGCGAAGCAAAGCCAGGAGATCAAGAGGGATCGGTGCACACCGATCCCTCTTGCTCTCCTGGCTTCAACGAAAGCAACGTGAAGCCACCGGAGTGCAGCGGGAGCGCTCCCACTGCGCTTCGGAGCCTTCGCGTTGCTATCGCTGAAGCCATGGAGCCTGCATTCACTCCATAAGACGCACACACATTTCCCCTTAATTTTTTGGGGGGGGAAAAGTGAGTCTTATAGAGTGAAAAATACGGTAGATGGGAAAACACCATTTGAAAGCAAGTGTGGTGTGGTTCTAGGCTGCAGAACCAGGACCTGGGAGACCAGGGTTCAAAGTTCACCAGGTAACCTTGAGCCACCTAGAGATCTTAGACGGACCTGCTTCACAGGATTGTTTCAAGGAAAAAACAAGGGAGGGAGAGCCATGGACCTGAGTTGTTTGGAGGAAAGGATATAAACGTGTCATAAATCAATGGCTTTGCCTTCAGGCACAGTATAGGAGAGCTGGTTATGTCCTCCACTGCTCAGAAATATTCTAAGAAAAGATAGCTCAGTCAGTAAAGCAGGAGACACTTAATCTCAAGGTTGTAGGTTCGAGCCCCATGTTGGGTAAAACATTTCTGCATTGTAGGAAATTGGACTAGAGGACCCTTGTAGTCTCTTCCAACTCTACAATTCTAGATTTTATTATTCTCTTGTTGAACTTTTTTATTATTATTACTACTACTATTATTATTATACCACCCTTTATCAAAAGATCTCAGAGTGGTATGCAAGAATAACACATTTTATGGAGCAAAATAATAAAAAGCACCATAACAATCAGCATAATTTAAATAATAATCGTAATAACATTCCCTCCCCTCACAGCTTTAACAGGCCATATATTATTTAATGGCCAAAGGCCTGGGTACAGAGGAATGCTTTTGCCTGGCACCTAAAGATACGGAATGAAAGTGCCAGGTGAGTCCATTTGGAGAGAGCATTCCACAGACAGGGAGCCACCACAGAAAAGGCCCGGTCTCCTGTTGCCACCCTCCAAACCTCCCAGGGCTAGGGGACATAAAGAAGGGCCTCGGATGACAAACGCAGGGTCCGGGTCGGTTCGTATGATGGGAGACGGTCCTTAAGGTATTGAGGTCCTGACCTTTAAAGAAGGAGGGGATACTAGCTGCATATGTAGTACTCGTATGTTTGGTTCAATTAAGGAATCTTAGGCTCTCCAGACTTTGCTGAATGGCAGCTGCCATCAGCCCAGGCAAGAATGGCCTAGAGTTAGAGATCATGGGAATCACGATTCAGCAAGATCTGGAAGGTCACAGGTTCCCCGTGCCTGATTTAAGAGATCCCCACACATACTCATACAGAATCGTAAAGCCACTGGTTTTCTCTCACACATGAGGGCAACAACCACTGGATGAGAATAATAAAACAAAGCTGTTTTATATTGGGTCGGACTGTTTGACCCACCTAGCCTCCGGCAACCCAGTTGGTCCTCAGTACTGAGATTGAACTTGCAACCTTCTCCGTGCAAAAATGGCCTCTGTCACTAAGCTACAGATCCTCCCCTCACCATGCCCATTGAGATTGGGGGTGTTTTGTACCCATCCCATGACAGAAGTATGATTATATTACTACATTTTCTCCGCACCAACTTCCCCACTGCCCAAACTCAAGATAATTATAATTTAATTACTAAGAGGGCTCAAAGTTACAGGGAACCAGGCAGAGGGCCTTCTCGGTAGTGGTGCCCTCCCTGTGGAACGCCCTCCCATCAGATGTCAAGGAAATAAACAACTGCCTGACATTTAGAAGACATCTGAAGGCCGCCCTATTTAGGGAAGCTTTTAATGTTTGATGTATTACAGTATTTTAAAAAAATTTTGGGAAGCTGCCCAGAGTGGCTGGGGAGGCCCAGCCAGATGGGCGGGGTATAAATAATAAATTATTATTATTATTATGAAATTGTAACCCATTCTAGTGGAACCTGCAACAAAATGTTGCAGCATAGTGCTGCTGTTTTGGGAGTCAGCCATGGCCTCTGTTCTATTTCACTCCAGGTTTTTTTTTTCCAGGGGAGGGCTTTCCTCTCAACAGTTAGCCAGCATTCCAAGATCACTTCCTTAATCCCCCCACGAAAAGTATTTTGATTTTCTGAAAACCGTGGTGTTCTCCTCTACCCATGACAGCAACAGAGAATGCTTGTGACACGCTTCCCAAGGTCTGAGTTGGAATATAATTTATTCTCAGAGGCATGGAACATACCAAATTGTATTTCCTATCATTGTTTCCTTTTCTGATGAGCTGAGAGCTTGCCCATCCAGACTCAGTCATCACCATAACTGCCTGGCATACTATAGTATTAATTGTCACTATTTCTGATTATTCTCTGGCTCAGTTCAAACACAATAGCCAGCCAAATAAACCAAGAGTTGTGCCCACTTGTTCCAATTTCCGCTCTCTTCTTTGTGTGGAAATTCAATTATTTCCAGGTTTTTTAAAGCACTAGAAACCTGGTATGACACCACCGCCAGATCTTAGTTCAACATCTTCATTACTAAGCAAAGCAAATCAGAGTTTCTTGGTTTAACTAAGGTTTAGCAAAAACCCTGAAGTCTTAAAGGGAAGGGAGGCTGCCATGTTCACAGCACTTATTTTCTCTCTAATAAACTAGGGTTGTTACAAATGAACCAGGCCTCTTAAGTTTTGCAATCGAGGATTGTAGATCTGAGCTGCGATATCCAAGGATGTGCACACAACAGTTTTCCCCTTAATTATCAAGTTGGTACAAATTAATTAATTATCAGCTTGGTACAAATATGCTTGCATTATGCACCAGTAAATATTAATGGTAAAGGGACCCCTGACAGTTAAGTCCAGTCACGGACGACTCTGGGGTTGTGGTGCTCATCTCGCTTTACTGGCCGAGGGAGCTGGTGTTTGTCCGCAGACAGCATCCGGGTCATGTGGCCAGCATGACTAAGCCGCTTCTGGCAAACCAAAGCAGCGCACGGAAACACTGTTTACCTTCCCACCGGAGTGGTACCTATTTATCTACTTGCACTTTGTGCTTTCGAACTGCTAGGTTGGCAGGAGCTCGGACCGAACAACGGGAGCTCACCCCGTCTTGGGGATTCGAACCACCAGCCTTCTGATCGGCATGTCCTAGGCTCAGTGGCTTAGACTACAGCACCACCCGCGTCCCTCCATAAATATTAGACCTTATCTCTCCCCTCCCACCCCCACCTCCCGTTAGTGTGGTGAAATGAGCAACCTCTGACAAATTTTGCTACAGCTTTGCCTGTACACAGCACTGATTGGCCAACAGTTGCAGCCCGCCCTCCCTCATCCCCAGAACGGATTACAGCAACAAGATTATGCTTTTTAAAAAAGTTACAGCATGAATGTTCATGAGTTTTATCTGCTCATTTGGCATCTTATTTTTATATTACATTTTATTGCATATTAAAAAGCATAACCCATTTTGTAGCATGTCATAGAAGGGAGGATTACAGCCAATCACCTGCAGAACCATTTCCCCTCACACAGAACCATGGAAGCAAATAAGTACTCATGTCAGTAATATGGTGGGTATAGTTCTATTTCTTATTTTTCTTCTATTACAGCAGGCCCACCACTCCCACATCAGCCACAGTTCCCAATAGCAAAAACAAAATGTTTACACACACACACACACAGAGAGAGAGGGGGGGGGAGGAAGGAAGGAAGGAAGATGAGGTGCTTATGAGGAAGGAAATGAACATTTGAAAAAGCTACAGAGAAAGGTAGGAAGTGACAAGGAAAGTAAGTAAGATTCAAAAGAGGGTAAAAACACAAGGTATGACTGGAAAGTTCAGTGAATGGTCACATAAATCGGACCGCAAGAAACATTTCAACATATAATCAGCATCGGAAACCCACAAAATGCACACAATTGTGTATGGAGATGAAGCTATAACTCAAAAGACAGCGTATGAGTGGTTTAAGCGTTTCTGTGAAGGACGGCAAACAATCGAAGATGACCATTGTCTGGTAGACCGTTGACGAGCAGAACGGCGGCAAACGTCAACAGAGTTTGTGAGTTATCACTGCGGGATCGGCATTTGTCCGTCTGAATGATGGCGGAAGAATTGGACATTCCACGTGAAATCCTTACTGAGGTTACTGAGTTGTCCCACCCTCCATATTCTCCCAATCTGACCCCACCGGATTTCTTTATTTTTCCAGAACTGAACTCTGCACTGAAAGGGCACAGATTTCCCAACATTTCACATATCCAAGCTGCTGTGACGAGGGAACTGAAAGCATTACAAAAAGAGGACTTCTCCAGAAGCTTCCAACAGTTCTACGAACATTGTCAATGGTGCATTGTATCAGAGGTGGCCTCCTTTGAAGGCCTGTGAGGCATCTATGTTTGAATATTTCTCGCTGTCCGAGAAATTCACCGAACTTTCTGGTCACACCTTGTAGAAGGCAGACTTGAACAAGGCATTCATGTTCATAGAAAGAAAAAGTCTAGATCCAATGCTGGAGACTTTACTGGCACTTCCAGCCTAAAACTGAACTGGTTCTCCCATTCTAACTTCTATTCAAGGTATAGAGAGTTTTCATCAGAGAAATGCAAGGCCTAGAACGACAAACATCCGAGCTCACTGAAAATCATAGCTAACAGAGGCTTTCAATTTTTACTCGAAGTTCAGGCCTCGCACCGCTTCCTTCTCTCTAGGGTTAAATTTGCAAAGAAGAATAAATTAGTCCTCAAGGATAGAAGAAGATTTTTGTTAAGTCTGCATTTTTAAGCAGACTTTTTAATCTAATTCGCATCTCCTGGACCAGTTCACAATTGGAATGTAATTATCTTTCCGATTCTGCATGACACAGCCCTTGGCTCACGGAAAGAAAAAAGCCGTTGTAGCCCAATGCATCGACAAACATTATTTTAGGAATAAAATGTTTTAGAAATATGTACAGCGGGATATTTAAATACGTATTTAACAATTTTTTCATACTGGCTTTTAAAGTCACAGATTAATGTGCTAATGAGGCTCAACAGACATCTGCGTCTGTGAAATTGCTATGGAATACTAATCTATCCATCCTTCGGTCCACTTTGAATTCCTGTTATGAAAGAAAAGCATGGCACAATATAAATAATGCAAATCTGCAAGTTTATATATTTTATTCAGGTACTGATAACTCTGAGCAGTCAGTGTCAAGCATAGGTGAAATAGAATTGATGGTGCAGGTGAGAGAAAAATTAGGCAAAAGAGAGTGCTTTGTTGAATCCTAGGGGCAAAGAAGTCTCTGAATACCCGTTGCAAATGGGGAGAGTGATGTTATACAGTGATAGGTTACATACGCTTCAGGTTACATGCGCTTCAGGTTACAGAATCCGCTAACCCAGAAATAGTGCTTCAGGTTAAGAACTTTGCTTCAGGATGAGAACAGAAATCATGCTCCGGCAGCAGGAGGCCCCATTAGCTAAAGTGGTGCTTCAGGTTAAGAACAGTTTCACGTTAAGAACAGACCTCCGGAACGAATTAAGTACTTAACCCAAGGTACCACTGTATTCGGGTCCTGCTTGCAAGATTCCCACATGCTTCCAGTTGGCCACTGTGAAAACAGGATGCTCGACTAGAAGGGATGTGGGGCTGATCCCACCCGCTGTACTTGCAAGTTGCTGCAGGAGAAGAACTGTCAGCAAACATTACATGTCAGGTGTTCCTGGGGCCAAGGTGAAACTATGCAGCTCCCTTGCTATTTCTCTTGCTGCCAGGAGGTGTGATGCTATAATGTAGCCTTGTTATATTTATGGCACCAAAATGTTGTTTTTTCTTTCATTGCTGTATTTGATATTATGTTGGTGGCTCATTACATCGTTACAAAATCGCCCTTGCAACGGCAGGTTTTGAAGTGTTCTCCTTTTTTCTGTAGTTGTTCTAAGCCGTTTTGAGCGGAATTCTTTTTCTTGGAAAGGTAGCACAGTCATACCTTGGAAGTCGAACGGAATCCGTTCCGGAAGTCCATTCGACTTCCGAAACATTCGGAAACCAAAGCGCGGCTTCTGATTGACTGCAGGAAGCTCCTGCAGCCAATCAGAAGGCACAGAAACTCTGTCAGACGTTTGGCTTCCAAAAATAGTTCGGAAACCAGAATACTCACTTCTGGGTTTGCGGCGTTTGGCAGCCAAAACGTTTGAGAACTAAGCTGTTCGAAAACCAAGGCACGACTATATACAAATAAACTGATGGTGACGATCCAGCAGAGCTCATATTGGGTTCTTATAAAACCCTACACTCCATGTGACATGTTATATGCAATTTTGGGGGGTGGGAATGGTCACTTCCACATCAGGACACCAGATAATGATAGCCTGGAAGACAGCCCATATAGTAAAACTAACTAACAATGCACAGGTGAGGGAAAGCAGGCAACTTGAGGATGCACTTATTGAAAACCTGGAGCAGGTGGGTCATGTATTTGTGTTAAGTGGCATCCGGGAAGAAATTTGATTTGAATAACTTTTCAGTGATTCGGTTCACATTCAGTCAACTTAAGCCATTCACACTTTCTGAAACAATACATAAACAAAACACAGCCCAGGCATCAAAGTAGTGGAAGCTGGTGCATTAAGGCAAATCGGACACTGCCCTACCAGCCTCAGTCTGTCCTCAAGCAGCCCCCACCTGCCTGTCCTGGCTATCAGTTTCCTCTCCTTAGCCTTAGTGTTGCCCTTGTAGGACTCAGAAGAGAGGAAGATGGGGACAAGGTCAGAATTAGGTGGCTCTACCTGGGTGGCGCTGTGGGTAAAAACCTCAGCGTCTAGGACTTGCCGATCGCATGGTCAGCGGTTCGAATCCCTGTGACGGGGTGAGCTCCCATTGTTCGGTCCCTGCTCCTGCCAACCTAGCAGTTCGAAAGCACGTCAAAGTGCAAGTAGATAAATAGGTACCACTCCAGCAGGAAGGTATACGGTGTTTCCGTGTGCTGCTCTGGTTTGCCAGAAGCGACTCAGTCATGCTGGCCACATGACCCGGAAGCTGTACGCCGGCTCCCTCGGCCAATAAAGCGAGATGAGCGCCGCAACCCCAGAGTCAGCCACAACTGGACCTAATGGCCCTTTACCTTTACTTTACCTGGCTGTGTAGTACAACCTGCTCTTTGGGCTCCCTGCCTACTGCCCCAACTGTCCCAATGATCATCATCAGCTGCTGGATTTGGGGCTCATGCAGGGCTATCCCAAGACATGTTGGTGCCCTAAGGCAAAGAACCAAGATGGCGCCCCTCCTCATTCCATGTGTAGAAGCTGAATCCTACTTCAACACTAGTGAATTGAACAGCATCCTGCACAACACTCAAGGCAGCAAGCCACATTAGGGAGCTCAGTAAAGGCTAAGAGGCAACAGAAAGAAATGGCTGGTGGGTGGGACCTCAGAAAGGAACAACCTGTGGGAATCAAGTAAATAGAAAACTAGACAAGAGAGGAGGGGCAGTAACTGATTGCAAAAGAGATTACAATAACCAATGGCCTAAGTGTTGTCACACTACACTTCAGTTCAAAAGGGAGAAACAAACCCCAGCATTTTTTTCCTCCATAGCTATAAAAGGGATTTCTTTACAGCATCCATGTCAATGATTTATACCCACACAATAAAATATTAAGAGCAGCATATTATAGATCCGATGTTACAACAGCTCTAACGAGTTTCCTGATAGATTTTTTCCCCCTCATTTCCGAAGTTATATATACCCTCCAGAGGCATTTGCAATGCTCTTGCAAATTGCACCGAAGAAAATAAGATGCACCAGCTAAGATTCCTATAACTGTGATATGTCTGCATACACATGATGGCCTAGATAAATGTCAAGAGGTGTATTATTGTTTTTTTAAGTAGAGTTATGACAGAATATGTAGCGTTCACGAACATGCAAAAGGGAAGAATCTGGTGCCAATACAAAGCTATCCTGTGTGTGTGTGCACTCACATAGAGACAGCAACACCGCATTTTGCTAACCTTATGCCAGTCCTTCCAACAAAGAGCCAAATGCATTTTTAGAACCCTTTGCAAGGGAATCCCAAACGACCAAATGGAAGCCAACAGCAGCCACTACTTTTGGCTCAATAACAGAACTAGTTATTGATATTACCAACAACCACTGGGAGAGAAAACCAAATTTTTGTTTGATAAAGGAACGCACTGATAATAAATTCACCAGTATCCAGTAAATGCGGTTGTGCTTCCTATTTTCTGGTGCTGACCCAAAATAAAAATATTTTGGAAAATGTTATAAAGCTAACAACAGGATATGATTTGCTGATAGATCCATTGGTCTCACTGTTCGCATATGTAAGGATATGTCCGCCTTAAAAGTAGATATGAAACTGGTAATATATGGTACTTGCTAGCAACTGCCTATATAGCAACTTGTGTATATGTATTTTTAATCGACTAATAACAGACTGGGAGATAGCCCATATAGTAAAGCTAACTAAGAATGCACAGGTGAGGGAAAGCAGGCAACTTGACAAGGCATTTATTGAAAACATAGAACAGGTGGGTCTTGTATTGGTGTTAACAAGTAGGGTTGGAGGAAGGAATCTGACTCAGATCACATTTCAGTGTTTCAGTTCATATTCCATCAACTTAAGTACAGTGGTACCTTGGGTTACAAACACCTCGGGTTACAAACACTTTGGGTTACAGACTCCGCTAACCCGGAAGTAGTACCTTGGGTTAAGAACTTTGCCCAGGATGAGAACAGAAATTGCACGTGGCGGCGCGGCAGCAGCAGGAGGCCCCATTAGCTAAAGTGGTGCCTCAGGTTAAGAACGGTTTCAGATTAAGAATGGACCTCTGGAACAAATTAAGTTCGTAACCAGAGCTACTACTATATTTGACACCTTCCAAAATGATACACGAAGCAAACACAGCCTAAGCTTTCCCCCCCTATGAACCACTTGAAAATTGCTGATGGTCTTCACAAACCACTTAAAATTTTATGGCCTGTTGTAGCAGTTGTAATGCACTGTGCTAGATGCTGCACGGTTTTTATTTCTTATATTTTATTGTATATCGCAAATTACAACTCTGTAGATTCCAGATTGCAATGGATCAGAAACAGAAGAAGCAATAAACATGCAATTAAGAAACCAATTACGGATATTTAATACGGGCATGCCAGTGACCACCACAATTTTGGAACCCGTGCATTATCAAGGTAACCTTCAGCAGTCAACCGATTCCATGAGTCAAATGGTGGCGAACCTCTGGCTTCGGGACCGACTGTGCAATATGGCAGCCCATTCTTAAGTTCAAGACACTGAACAGGGGCGCTGGTCAGAGTAGTGAGGCATTCTGGGAAATCACACCTCCTTGTGGGCCAAATGCAGTATTCCAGGCCTCTCACTGTAGCCCTTGGGACCACATCTCAGGCCACATCTCCTCTCCCAAGCTCTGCTCCATTACACTTGACTGCTTTTGCCTGGCTGGAATGTTTCCTTGAACTCAGATTAGGGAGCGGGGAGAAATAGGATTAAATTTGCATTTAAAGGCAAACACACCTAATTCGCACTTGCTGGAAAAATTAGCAAACAGAAACAAAGCAGTCCTTTAGGAAACCCACACTTCTGCCAGTTTCACAAGGCCAAGTGATGGGCACAAAAATGTGCATTAGTGTGCATAAAAGTGCATGCTTTTGTGAAACATGCACAGATGCATTACATATGAGGAAATTGCTTTGAACTAAAAGAAAAGTGTGCATTAGGAGAAATTTGCACCAAACTGCGGATGAATTTTCATGAGGACTTCCCCTTTATTTAAAAATAAATAAATCACAAACTTATATGGAAATATGGAGAACTGAATTGAAGAGGCAAAAACTGAGAAACTGAAACTGACAGATTCACCCACCCCTAGTAACTAGCCTCAAGTAATTGTCCAACCAAATATATTACATAGGAAACAGTTTTAAAAAAAAAAAACAAAACAAAAAAAAACAACAACAACAGCAGCTGGTATATTTATGTTGGTTTGGTTTCCATGCTGTTGATTATGTGTGTGTGTGTTTTTCATATGAAAAAATCCTTTAATGAAAGAAAAGAACAAAAGGGGAGGGGGAATCACTAATATCTTCCAAGCCAGGATGCTTGAAAGAACATGAACTCTCTCGCATTCTTAAGCCTTACTTAGCCGGTTTGTTTGAGGAAAAAACAAGCAAACAATTTGCCTAATGAAGTACATCATATAAACATTTCATACATTTACGGAAACAGCGAGTGGAGGACAAACACCCAGCAATGCCCTGGCTCACAGCACAGACCTGCTTTCTTCTAGGAAGGAACCAACCTTCCTGGTTTGCAAGTAGTGTACCTGCTACCCTGCCATATGCTGTTTTAGATATACTTTTTACACACACACACACAGCTCAGTACAGCAACACTGCTTCCCTCTTGATTTGTGTGCCCTTGAGGGTTGTGTGGGAAAGCAAACGCTCAGCTTCGCCGTTCCTACAATTTTGTAAGTTTAGGAGTATCCATTCCAATCTCTCTGGAAACTCAAACTTGGCAACCCGCTTAAAGCCGAGACTGCAGCATGTCATCTTGGCTAAGATACAATCAGCAGATGTCAATATTCTGTCACTTGGGACTAGAACTCTCTCTCTTTAAAACAGCACAGAAATAAACCTTATCCGCGCTCCCTGGAAGAAAATACATATTTATCTGCAAGCAAGTCGCTGCTTTGACATATATAAGTGGCGCCTGGAAACATCTCAAAAGCAGGGGGAGGGGCAACGGGGGGGGGGAGACTATGAGAGGCTCTGCAGTGTGAAGGGGAAAGGGGGGGGTGGCACCCACTGCGATGCTACCCAAAGCAGCTAAAAGGAATTTGCAACCGTGCACTCCTGCAGGCATGCTTACTCAGAAGTAAACCCCACTGTGCTCGGTGGGGCTTCCTCCCAGGGAAGCCTGCCCAGGGCTGCAGCTTTCTCCCCAGAGAATTAGCACATTGCAGACAGCCAAGTCTATTTATCCAATTTCATCACCATGGTGGCACTGATTTTGAAAAGGAAGGAGGAGGAGGAATAAGAAGCAGGAGTTCTCTCAAGTTCTTTGCAGCCCCAGGAAAGAATTCTTCAGGCAACAGAGGAAAGTTTAAGGGGCAAGCTAGTTTTTTTGGGGGGGACACAGGGTGCACAATCATCTACCGATTGGGGAGGGAAAGGGCAGCGTGGTTTAAGCCCTGGATCTGGACTGTTCACAATGCAAACCACGCAGAAGGGGGGGGGGGGAGGAGGCGCCGATTTCCTACCCTGACAAGAGCAAAGGCTTCCTTTTGCAATGCAGCGTTCCCACACGGCACAATGCCGGTTTGTTTAGCCTTTTTTGCATATGCGTTTCTTTCTTCTCCTCTTCTTCCTTTAACCCATTCCCATAGCAATCCAGCACACGCGCTGCTCCCCCACCGCTCCGAAACAATGAGCGAGCACACGAAACGTGGGCGATTATCCCTAATATGATTAGCTTCTCTTTCCCCCCCCCCCACTCCAAAAAAAACAACCACCCTTCCAATGGAGGAGGGGAAGGCGCCTACGAAGCCGCAACCTTTGTGGGCAAAACAAAGGTTAGCGTGGAAAGGAGGGCGGGGGGGGGGGGAGGTAAGGTGCGCTCTCTCTTTGCACGAGATCAGATACACCCCCCTCCACCCCCCAAAAAAGATGCATGCTCGTGGTCTCCCTCCATCAGCACCCCAGTGACCCAGATCAGCTCACCATCTCGCCGCCTTCTGCTGCGTCTCCGCCTTCAGCTTGAGGATGATCATAGTCATGGGAGAGATTCCTCCTCGCTTCACACGATCGCAGAGGAGGCGGGCTGGGAGGAAGGAAGGGGGAGGAGCCGCCTTCAAATCAAATACTCAGCAATTGATCAGCAGAGCAAGAAGGTCAAAGCTTCACACGCGCGCACACGGCATCTCGCTCTCCAGCTTTGCGCCCTCGCTCTTGCCGGAGCTGCCAAGTGCGCCTGCAAAGGCGCCTCCTCCCCTTGCAGATTTCTCTCGCCTGGCTCTAGAGGAGGAGGAGGAGGAAGACAGACAGACAGACCCACAACACGCGCAGGAGGTGCATCAGGGACGAGCCGAATTGCCTCCCGTTCCCAGCTGCCCTCTCCCGGCCCTGCAAAGCTTTCCTCGTCTAGCCCAACAGCCTGGGCGCATCGGAGAGAGAGTCACACACAGCTGCCTCGCTGCCCGCAGAGGGAGCAAAAGGGGAACACGCCGACGACCCCACGAGCAGCGCCGAGAGGGAGGGAAAGTCTGGATCTCTTCTCTAGCCCTCCAAATATAATTTTAATAGGCCAGCATGCACAGATCTTCATTATATTAAGGGGGGAGGTTTGAATTATTATTATTATTATTACTTTCCAAAATCCTGAGCTGCCATTCCCTGCACATTTTAGGGCGAAGCTGGCCGGGGCGGGGGGCTTACTTGCAAGGCCACGTGCTTAGGATCGGGGATGCACCAGATCCTACTTTTCGTCCTTCCGACTTCCCTCCCCCACTCGCCACAAACAAACACAAAAGATCCCCTCCCCACAATAGAAAGGTTGCAATAATAATAATAATAATAATAATAATAATAATTAATTCGTTGATATTCCAGCTTTCCTCCAAGGAAGGAGCTGGAGGTGGTGTTCATGGTTCTCCTCCCGCCCCCCATGTTCGTTTTACCCTCACACAACAACCCTGTGAGGTGGGTTAGGCTAAGAAACTGCCTGGCCCAAGGTCACCCAATGAGCTTCGTGGCTGGGAGGGGGCGATTTGAACCCTGGTGTGAGGCTCTCCACAACTGCAACGCAACACCGCACTGAAAAGGCTTCGTTTTCAAACTGGGTACAATTTGAAACTAGTTTGGCTTTAAACCAGTTGCAATCCCCTGAACGCTTACCTGGGAGTAAGCCCCAATGAGCATGAGTCAACGTGCTATTGCTAGATATTCTGCCAAGCAATGCTTTTTTATTTCATTTCCTTCTTCCCTCGTTCCCTGCCCCAGTCTGATCCCAGCAAGTTCCTATTTGTTCCAAGGGACTTAAAGGTAAAGGGACCCCTGACCATTAGGTCCAGTTGCGGACGACTCTGGGGTTGTGGTGCTCATCTCGCTTTTAGTGGCTGAGGGAGCCAGCGTACAACTACCAGGTCATGTGGCCAGCATGACTAAGCCACTTCTGGCAAACCAGAGCAGCGCACAAAAACGCCGTTTACCTTCCCACCGGAGCAGTACCTATTTATCTACAGTGGTCTAAACCACTGAGCCTAGGGCTTGCCAGTTGGAAGGTTGGCAGTTTGAATCCCCACGACGGGGTGAGCTCCCGTTGCTCGGTCCCTGCTCCTGCCAACCTAGCAGTTCGAAAGCACATCCAAAAGTGCAAGTAGATAAATAGGTACCCCTCCAGCGGGAAGGTAAACGGCATTTCCATACACTGCTCTGTTTTTGCCAGAAGCGGCTTAGTCATGCTGACCACATGACCCAGAAAAACTGTCTGTGGACAAACGTCGGTTCCCTCTGCCAGTAAAGTGAGATGAGCGCCGCAACCCCATAGTCATTTGTGACCTGACTTAACTGTCAGGGGTCCTTTACCTTTATCTTTTTACATTCTGCATGTGCAAATGGCTTTAGATACCTATTAGATCCATAAATTACCATAGAGCATATATTCAACACACACAAAAAACAGCGACAATTTGTTGTTGACAAAGGACAGCTGGACATATAAAGGGCCCCATTACCCTCAGTAGTTTAGGGCCTCATCAAACCTAAATCCAGCCCTGGTCCTATGGAATTCCACGGGGATTTACTCCCGTGTAAGTAAAAGTTAGGCTCACAGCCCCCACTCCACTGAACACCATGGGGCTCCTTCTTAAGTATTCTCACTTGCATTTGTGGCTTCAAGCAGAGGGAGCCACAGACAGACTCCCCACTCACCGTCCCAGTTTTTACAGCTGTGTCTGTGGATTGGTTCTCTTATACCCAGCGACCACCACCCGATTGGTGGGATCTGTCTTGCCGGACGCCCTTGTGGCTGCTGCTCTCTTTGTGTTGGGTAATCCGATTGTTTGTCAAAGCAGTTTCAGTCAGTCGGTGGCTCATTCTTTCTCTCCATCTCCTCCCCACAACTCCGTATTCTAGGTCCCTGGATGGGCTTCCCCAGACACATTTTATCCTGTGTTTGTGCATCAGCTACAGAAGCTACACTGGAACAGCTCACCAATCTGGGAAATGGGAAGAACAGCTAATAACCCCTGACTAAACCTCTCCAGAAAGGGTCATTTGATTTCAGTAGACAATGAATCTTCTCATCCTCGCAGGTACTAGAGTCCATTTGTTGACATTTGCAGGCTTCCCAGGGAAAAATCCAGAGTAAGCATGTGATGCCTTGAATGGTGTCAGAAGCTCAGCTAGGATGTGGGTTCAAACAGCTTTGTAATGTAGGCTGTCACCCTCCGCTTTCAAAAGAGGCAGCCACAAAAACAACACTGTGAGAGAGGGGGCACTGTTATTCCTATTGTACAATCCAGGAACCGAGGCTGATGGTGCAATTTGTTCAAGCCTGCCTGGCCATCTGATGTATGTTGCCCTTTCTAGAAGTTATTTTCAATACTGGCAACAAATGTGACGGGATCACTGCAATTGTCACGGCACAAACAGCCCTCACCTAAATGCTTAAAGGTAAAGGTAAAGGGACCCCTGACCATTAGGTCCAGTCGCGGACGACTCTGGGGTTGCAGCGCTCATCTCGCTTTATTGGCCGAGGGAGCCAGTGTACAGCTTCCGGGTCATGTGGCCAGCATGACTAAGCTGCTTCTGCCGAACAAGAGCAGCGCACAGAAACACAGTTTACCTTCCTGCTGGGGCAGTACCTATTTATCTACTTGCACTTCATGCTTTCAAACTGCTAGGTTGGCAGGAGCATGGACCGAGCAATGGGAGCTCACCACGTCGTGGGGATTTGAACCGCCAACCTTCTGATCGGCAAGCCCTAGGCTCTGTGGTTTAACCCACAGCACCACCCGCGTCTCTCACCTAAATGCTTAGGGAGCTGCAAAATCACCTCCCTGCCCAAATACACTATTGAATATCACACATGTGTATTTCCATTGTGGAAGTGCAACACTGGGAAATATATGATCCTCCCGATGCTATTGAACTCCAATTCCCATCAGCCGTGGCAAGCATGGCCAATGGCCAGGGATGATGGCAGTTGTAGTCTAGCACCACCAGGAAGGTTACATGGATTTCCATGCCTGCACTAGCGAGTACAGTGTGAAATTTGGTGGCATGGGCAACATTGATGCTTATCAGTATCTGTGGCATTGTTGGTCAGAGATGGCACACACCCATTTCAACCCTTCCTATTCCATGCATGTGATGTAGTTGATGGTGGTGATGATCAAGGCCGGATTTAGGTATGATGAGGCCCTAAGCTACGGAAGGTAAAGGTATAGGGGCCCCTGACCATTAGGTCCAGTCGTGACTGACTCTAGGGTTGCAGCGCTCATCTCGGTTTATTGGCCGAGGGAGCCGGCGTACAGCATGACTAAGCCACTTCTGGCGAACCAGAGCAGCACACAGAAACGCCATTTACCTTCTCGCTGGAGCAGTACCTATTTATCTACTTGCACTTTAATGTGCTTTCGAACTGCTAGGTTGGCAGGAGCAGGGACTGAGCAATGGGAGCTCACCCTGTCGCGGGGATTCAAACTGCCAACCTTCTGATCGGCAAGCCCTAGGCTCTGTGGTTTAACCCACAGCGCCACCCTTTATATGGGGCCCTTTATATCTCCAGCTGTCTTTTGCCAACAACAAATTGTTGGTGTTTTTTGTGTTGAATATATGCTATATGGTAATTTATGGACATAATAGGTATCTAAAGCCATTTGCACATAACAAAATATGTATTTTATCAAAGTAATTGTTGAACTGAAATACAATTAATGAGGAAACCAGTGATATTTTAGGGAGCAGGCTAGCAGTCAGGGGCCATTACTTACCACATAGGAGCCTACAAAACACTGTTGCTGTATGTAGGTTTTGTTTTATTTGTTTTTTTATCTTATATTTAGGAAATGTGACCCAGGTTGTTTTTTTCCTTTAAATTTTCTGGGGGCCCCCAAGAAAGTGGGGCCCTAAGCTATAGCTTGTTTAGCTTATACATAAATCCAGCACTGATTAATGATTATAGCTAAGGTAACTTGAAAAGATAATAATACAACTTTCATGTATAGGTCATGGGTACATCCTTGCTGTTAACACAAATCATGCGGCAACAGTAAACTGAGTTGTTTTTCTAAAGTTGCAAATGCCAGCAAGGCTTTTGCCTCTGCTAACAACACTGCTTCAGGAACCCATTTGTGTTCTTTGTGGGCTGTGGACTTCCTACCTCCTGCAGTGAAACACCGGGCATATTTTTTTCAACAGCAAAACGAAACCTGACATGATCCCATTCCTACAGAGTTATCACCTATATACCAATGCTACCCTTCCTTTCCCAATTGTGACGGCTTATAGCTTTTAGCAGTAAATATTCCATTCATTCATACCCCTCCTTTTGGACCAACTCACCATGTTTAAAATCAAGTAATGGAGTCCACATAGTCATCTAGATAAAATAAGACTTTGATGGCTGAGATGGGTTGTAAACTCATCTCCCTGTTTCCTGCACGAAACTCCAATGCCTTAAAAGTTTGTGAAGAACCAGATCAAAACTTTGATGGATCTGTTGTGAACTGTGTTTTCTGGCCAATACATTTTTCAATAGCTAAATGCACATACATTAGCACACACTCATGGAGATAGACACACTCCACACCCTTGGTTATCAATAAAAATCCATTCACTTGCCCTCAACATTGATAATAAAAGCTCCCATGATGTTCATTGTGTTCATTGTGTGTCAGTTGGACAAACTGATGCTAAGAAGATACCTGTGTTATTATAATTTTGGCAAGTGCTTGAATTTTCACCTGACATCACTAGAAGGAAGGCCTTGTATACATAATGTGCCAGGCAAAAACTTTCCTCTAAAACCAGACCTTTGATGTTGTAACTATTAGTGGCCTATTAGTGAGACGTTTTTGATGTATTTATTTTTCCTCTTCGTTTTAATGTATCTATGTGGGGGTTTTGTCTATTTATTTGGTTGTTTGTAAATCACTTTGGGTTGCCCTGGGCAAGATAAAACTACCAACAAATCCAAATAACAACAACAACACAACATAACAATTGTGTATGTGTTTGTGTACATCTTACAAACAGTATATTATTTTAAATTCATTATAGGAGCACAATAATCCAGTCCTTACAAGTAGGACTTGCAACAAAAAGTTGCAGTGCAGAGTCCATTGTTCCACCCTGGTGTGCCTTCTCCAGGATACTCCAGTCCAGTCTGTCAGTATATTGTGGCTGCTAAGCATCTTCAGTCCTCATTGGGCTGTTTTTGGAAAGATTCCACTCTCCACATATGATTCCCACCATAAACATTTTCTGTAAACATTGCAAATTTCAGGGTCCCAAGTAAACATGCACAGGTTAGATGGCTGCACTCCTATGTATTCTCTTACCAGAGAGTAATCTCCTTGAATACAACTAGGCTTACTTTCCAGGTAAAAACATAAATCAGATTATGTTGCATACCATCTTGTTTTTTCCTTTTTTTGTGATTAAAGGCGCAGTCGCCTCCCCATAACAAAAATTGTGATGACAGGTGCAAAACATGATTTATTTATTTTTTAAAGCAAATTGCTCCCGCCACTCACTGGCATTTATCACCAAGGCTGCCTCAGTAATGCAAATCTGAATATTCCAAGAGACTACCTTAAGCTATCTCAGAACAATTCTACACCACCTTTAATCCAAATCCACCTGCAGTAAACAACCTCATTTTGCTGGGCTCTTGAGTGATAGCTTATGACATGTTTCGCTATACTCTAATCAACCATTCAAAAGCATTTTCTGAGGCACTGCTTCCCAATGTAATCTCTTCTGCTTAACATCAAAATTATCTGCTGGTCTCAATATAGTAAGTTACCGAGTCATCTCTGAGAAACGATGAGTGTTCTCTGCCTCAAAGTACTGCACATACATTAAATAATCAATTGTAGCTCCGTGTGTACTAATAGATACTGCAGCTTGACTTGATCAGAGCTGTTGCGCCTTGGAAACCAATTTCACACTGAAATGCTGCCTGTGTGTTTATTCCGGCTACTGTTTTGCAATTGGTGCGTGATGTGTACAACAGAGGCCATCATAACAATATAATTCTTCCAACCACAGTAACAAAACAGCCTTAAAATCCAGAGCAGGTAAATTGTTCTGCAGTCACAATTAGAATGTATTATGCAAAGGAGAACTCCAGCAGGTTTGGATTTTCCCACTCAATCTGCATAATATTTGCATGAGCTTAATAGACTAATTTAATCTTGCTAGCCAAACTGTCAGACCATTAAGGAGGAGGAACCCATAGCTGGTGAATAGTTTATTTTCTTTAAAGAACAATAGTACTGACTTTAGATACACTATAACATTTCCCAGTTTTTTTCCCAAAATGGCACTGATTTGAACAAGAGGGAGGTATCCACAGAATCAGAGGAAATATTTGCAAAAGTCCAAAAAAAAACCCACCTTTATTTAAAAAATCCACGATAGGGAGGTCCTTGCATCAAAGACTGTTGGGTAGAAGCTCCCAGAGGAAACCCTTAGACCACCAGGGCCTGTAGAGCCAGAACCCAGACTCTCTCAAGCACCTTCCTCCGAGGAACAAGAAGCTTCCCCCCACAAATCACCAGTCCCGTGGGCACAATGAACACTCCAGGAGGGAGGCTATAAAATGGAAGGCATCCAGTGGAGCAGGAAGCACATCGAAAGAGAGGTTATGAAACAGAAGTGGAGTGGAGCCTGAAAACCTTTGTGGAAAAAGTTGCTCAATTGGAGCTCTCCGTGGTCCTGCATTTCCTGATGAGCCATGCCTTTTTCTCCATGGGATATGATGGAAGACTTAGTCCATTCAATGCCTTTGGGAGAGTTTCAAAGACTTGATCATTTTATTTAATGGGAGCTATAGTTCCACAAAACGGGACGCAGGTGGCGCTGTGGGTTAAAGCCTCAGCGCCTAGGGCTTGCCGATCGAAAGGTCGGCGGTTCGAATCCCTGCGGCGGGGTGCGCTCCTGCTGCTCGGTCCCAGCGCCTGCCAACCTAGCAGTTCGAAAGCACCTCCGGGTGCAAGTAGATAAATAGGGACCGCTTACCAGCGGGAAGGTAAACGGCGTTTCCGTGTGCGGCTCTGGCTCTGGCTCTGGCTCTGGCTCTGGCCAGAGCAGCGATGTCACGCTGGCCACGTGACCTGGAAGTGTCTCCGGACAGCGCTGGCCCCTGGCCTCTTAAGTGAGATGGGCGCACAACCCCAGAGTCTGTCAAGACTGGCTCGTACGGGCAGGGGTACCTTTACCTTTACCTTTATAGTTCCACAACATCTGGAGAACCACAGGTTGTGGCATGACACCTGAATGCAGAAGCAAACCAGACACAGAATCTGATGCAGCAGCTAAGGAGACTGATCAAGTTCAAGGCTTTGAACTGATTGTGACTGAAGCTGTCAGACAAGAACCTCTCAGTCTGCCAGGACCAGAGCCTGGACCCTCATGGGTGCCTTATACCAGTGTTTCCCAACCTTGTGCCTCCAGCTGTTTTTGAACTACAACTTCCATCATCCCTGACTAGCAAGACCAGTGGCAAGGGATGATGGGAATTGTAGTCCAAAAACAGCTGGAGGCACAAGGTTGGGAAACACTGCCTTATACTGAGCTTGAGGAACCACTGCATTCATCAGTCCTGCATTTAAGCTAATGAAGTGGTCCTTTAAGATTTTGATGGCCTCTACAAGTGGGTGGAGCCTGAGGAGATAGTCGGGAGATGAAGGGTTAGACCACATTTGCACAAACCATTTAAATCATTATGATACCACTTTAAACAGGCATGGCTGCCCTCAAATAATTTTGTAAGCTGTGGTTTGTCAAGGATGCTGAGAGAGACACCCCATCTCATTACCCTCAGAGAGTTACAATCTTCAGAGTGGTTTAACAGTCAGTTCTTCTTATGCGGAAACTGTAGCTCTGTGAAAGGAATAGGGTCTCCTAAGGACTCTCAGCACATTTAACAAACTACAGCTCCCAGAATACATTGAAGGAAACCATGAACATTTAAAGTGGTGCTTTACGAGTATGGTGTGAATATAGCCAGAAAAAAGACCTCAGTATGCTCCCAACTTTATGTGAACAAGTTGTTCACTTGGTCTGCAACCTTTGACTCACTGCTTTCTTTGTGAGATCTGGCCTCAATAGGAATGCCATACGTCCAGATTTCCGCAGACATTATTGGGATTTCAAAGGTGGCACTTTGTCCTGGATCTTACGCAAGTCAATCAGGGAAAGAAAACCTCAACAACTTTCAGGACGTCCTGGTTTTTACTTTTTGAAAGATGGCAATCCTAGCCTCATATCTGTAAAGCATTTAGATTTTTTTTTTTTGGGAGGGGGGAGATGACGACTTTATGAGACTTAAAAAATATGTGTGTAATACCCAGAAGGTAAGTCCCACTGTATTCAGTGGGACTTACCCCCAGAAAATTGTTTATGGGCCTTAATTTTCATTGTCTCAGCATCCACAACTGGTGAATGGTAATAGCATGCATGAATTTATTGAAATGCAATTTCAGATAAGTGGGTCACAATAGCATCTCCTCCCCCTCAAACTCTAATGTATTGGGTTTAAAAGAGAGAAAGAAAACCTAAACTGCCCACTATGCCAAACTGAAAACCATGAAGCTCACTGGGTTAGTCACCATCTCTCAGCCCTAACCTACTTCACAAGGTTGTTAAGCGAATAATATAGAGAAGGGAGGAGCTTTGTGCACCACCCTGAGCCTTGGGAGGAAAGGTATGATATAAAAAGCAAAAATAAAATATGCACACAACCTAAGTCTGCATCCAGCATGTAACAGAATTTTGGTGCATTCAATCTTATACACCTAATTATGTTGTGTGTCTTCTCCTCCCTCCTATTCTTTTCTGTATTCCATTGTCTTCAACCCACTGTATAACTCTCTACCTATCCTATTGTAAAGATAAAGGTAAAGGGACCCCTGACCGTTAAGTCCAGTCATGGATGACTCTGGGGTTGCGGCACTCATCTCGCTTTATTGGCTGAGGGAGCCGGCGTACAGCTTCCGGGTCATGTGGCCAGCATGACTAAGCCGCTTCTGGCGAACCAGAGCAGTGCACGGAAATGCCGTTTACCTTCCCACCGCAGCAGTACCTATTCATCTATTTGCACTTTGACGTGCTTTCGAACTGCTAGGTTGGCAGGAGCAGGGGCCGAGCAACGGGAGCTCACCGTGTTGCGGGGATTCGAACCGTCGACCTTCTGATCGGCAAGTGCTTTTTTCCCCTTAAAAAAAAATTTAGGGTAACTCTCATTTTGACTCAAGAAAATCACCATTTTATAGTTAAGATTGGGAAAAACAAATACAGTAAATGGACAAAAGTACAAAGATTCACAAAATGTTTAGGGGTGTGTGTACCCCTGAGTCCCCCCCAGAAAAAAGTACCGGTACTGCTTTTATCTATTTCTATTAAACTTATGACTTATTTCCCTCTTATATTTGCATAATATTTTTTTCCAAAAACGCTATTTTCTGTGCATGCAAAATCAAAAACGTTATATATACTGTATATATTTTCTCCCCCACCCCCAAAAAAAGACATTTACAGAAAGAATAATAAATAAATAAATAAAATTTATTTGAAAGGGAGAGAAAGGGCCGAGCAGGAGGAGGGAACAGCCAGGGAAAACATTCCCTACCTAAAGGAAAAAGCCACGCCTCTTCTAGAAGCCTGAGAGGCTTTCAGCTGCTCTTGGCGAAGCCAGCCAATCAGCGAGGAGCAAAAAAAGAAGGAAGGAGGAGGCGGGTTCGAGGGAGGGGCCGGCGCGAGGTGCGTTCAAAGCTGGCCAATGAGCGGGCGCCGGGCGTGGTCAGACCCGAGAGGCGAATGAGCGCGGCCGTTGTTGCGAGGTGGGCTGTGTTCCCGGAAGCGGGTCGAAGGGAGCTCGGCGGTTCTTGCGCGCTTAGTCTTCTGAGGGGGTAAGTGGAAGAGGAGAGGCGGCTGAGGGCGGCTGAGGGCGGCTGAGGGCGGTTTGGCGCCGGGAGGCGAACCGGGCGGCTGAGGGCGGGGCCCGGCGGCGCCCTGGCCCGAGGGCGAGGAAAGAAGCGGCTCTTCCCTCCGTTCAGTTCCCGCTTCCAATGCTGGGAAGCGGCTGTTGACGTTTGGATGGGTGGGGCGCGGCTTCCCTTCTCCGCGGAGGGATGGAGGGCTCTTGACTTAGGGCTGCCTTGGGTCTTGGCGGCCCTCGGAGCAGACCCGTTGGAATGAAGGGGCGGGACAAACTTGGGTCCATTCATTCATCATGCGACGGTCACCTCCAGGCTTGACTACTGTAATTCGCTCTACGTGGGGCTGCCCTTGAAGCTGACCCAGAAACTCCAGTGGGTGCAGAATGCTGCAGCGAGGCTCCTCATGGGGTCTCTGCCATGGGAGCATATTCATCCAGTGCTTTTCAAGCTGCACTGGCTCCCGGTGGAGTACAGGGTCAGATTTAAGGTGCTGCTTTTGACCTTTAAAGCCCTTCACAGCCTAGGACCCTCGTACCTACGGGACCGCCTCTCCTGGTATGCCCCACGGAGAGCCTCAAGGTCCATAAATAGCAACACCCTATTGGTCCCAGGCCCTAAGGAAGTTAGATTGGCTTCAACCAGAGCCAGGGCCTTTTCAACCCTGGCTCCGGCCTGGTGGAACGCTCTGTCCCATGAGACCAGGGCCCTGCAGGATCTGATTTCTTTCCGCAGGGCCTGTAAGACAGAGTTGTTCCACCTGCCTTTTGGCTTGGAGCCAATTTGATTCCCTCCCTCTCTTTCTTTTTTCCTTTCCTTCTCCTGCGATGAGGCTACATTTTAATATTTTAATGTTCTATTATTTTAATGTTGTATTTTATTTTTGTTTTTAAGTTGTAATCATTCTTCTTGTTTTTATTATTGTTTGTAAGCCGCTCTGAGCCCGGCCTTGGCTGGGGAGGGCAGGGTATAAATAAAAAATTATTATTATTATTATTATTATTATCATCATCATCATCATCATCATCATCAAGGTAAAGGGACCCCTGACCATTAGGTCCAGTCACGGACGACTCTGGGGTTGCGGCGCTCATCTTGCTTTATTGGCCGAGGGAGCCGGCGTACAGCTTCCGAGTCATGTGGCCAGCATGACTAAGCCGCTTCTGGTGAACCAGAGCAGCGCACAGAAACGCCGTTTACCTTCCCGCCAGAGCGGTACCTATTTATCTACTTGCACTTTAATGCGCTTTCAAATTGCTAGGTTGGCAGGAGCAGGGACCAAGCAACGGGAGCTCACCCTGTCACGGGGATTCGAACTGCCGACCTTCTGATCGGCAAGTCCTAGGCTCTGTGGTTTAACCCACAGCGCCACCCCCGTCCCTTGACAAACTTGGGTACATTCATAAATAATAATATTTGTTGGGCGGCTTCCAACAAAATATTAAAATAGAGTAATGCACCAAACATTAAAAGCTTCCCTAAACAGGGCTGCCTTCAAATGTCTTCTAAAAGTCTGGTAGTTGTTGTTCTCTTTGACATCTGGTGGGAGGGTGTTCCACAGGGCAGGTGCCACTGCTGAGAAGGCCCTCTGCCTGGTTCCCTGTAACTTGGATTCTTGCAGTGAGGGAACCGCCAGAAGGCCCTCGGTGCTGGACCTCAGTGTCTGGGTAGAACAATGTGGGTGGAGATGCTCCTTCAGAAATAGATTCATAGGATTGGAAGAGGTGCCAAGGGTCTTCTAGTCCAACCCCCTGAAATGCAGGATATATTCGGCTAAAGCAGTGGTTCCCAAGCTTGGCTGAGGGTGGGGAGCGACTGCCTCCCCACCTTGGCTAAGCTCATGCTCCAGTTAACTCCTGTCTGTGTACCTTCTGCAGACCCTCAGCCCAGTCTCCCTATCTAAGCTGTGAGGCTCTTTCCTTTTGCTGTAGATCAGCGGTTCCCAACCTTTTTTTTGCCCACGTAAAGGTAAAGGGACCCCTAACCATTAGGTCCAGTCGTGGCCGACTCTGGGGTTGCGGCGCTCATCTCGCTTTATTGGCCGAGGGAGCCGGCGTACAGCTTCCGGGTCATGTGGCCAGCATGACTAAGCTGCTTACCTTCCCGCCAGAGCAGTACCTATTTACTTCACTTTGATGTGCTTTTGAACTGCTAGGTTGGCAGGAGCTGGGACTGAGCAACGGGAGCTCACCCCGACGCGGGGATTCGAACCGCCGATCTTCTGATCGGCAAGCCCTAGGCTCTGTGGTTTAACCCACAGCGCCACCCGCGTCCCTTTGCCCCCTAAGCATCTCTAAAATCCTCGTGTGCCCTCCCCCCACGTGACATATAATTCTTATTATTCGGAAAGTGAACTCCGTGGAGGAAGCCTAAAAGGCCATTAACTGTTAATAACTCATTCTTGAATTGCCCCACTTAAAACTCAAATTGCTCCCCCTGTGGGGCGTGTGTCCCACGTTGGGAACCATGGGGCTAAAGCATCCAATGACAGATGGCCATCCAACCTCTGCTTTAAAACCTCCAAGGAAGGAGAGTCCACCACCTCCCGAGGAAGTCCGTTGCACTGTCGAACAGCTCTTAACATCAGAAAGTTTCCCCGTATGTTCAGTTGGAATCTCCGTTTTTGTAACTTGGTTCAAGTCCTGCCCCCGGAGCAGGAGAAAACTTGCTTGCTCCATTCCAATGGGACCAATTCTTGAATATCATCATTATTTATTAGTTGCCCTCTTGCACTCCAGTGCCTCAAAGCGACTTAGGGAGCAAAATGAAATGAATGGTCACAACTAAATTGGAATCGTAGGATTGTAGAGTTGGATGGGACCGCTAGGGTCATTTAGTCCAACCTCCTACAATGCAGGAAACTATAGCCCAATGTGGGGCTTATACCCACAACCCTGAGATCAAGTACCATATTTTTTGCTCTATAAGACACACTTTTCCCCTCCTAAAAAGTAAGGGGAAATGTGTGTGTGTGTTATGGAGCGAATGCAGGCTGCGCAGCTATCCCAGAAGCCAGAACAGCAAGAGGGATTGCTGCTTTCACTGCGCAGCGATCCCTCTTGCTGTTCTGGCTTCTGAGATTCAGAATATTTTTTTTCTTGTTTTCCTCCTCCAAAAACTAGGTGCGTCTTGTGGTCTGGTGCGTCATATAGAGCGAAAAATACGGTATTTCATGCTTTACCAACTGAGCTTATCCAGTTGTTAGGTCTATTTATGCCAATGAGACCACCTCTCTGAGAATTATTATTTTTGTTTCACTTTTGCATTCAAGTGCCTCAAAGCAACTTACACAGTAAAGCAAAATAGCAAGGATTTTACACTTTCTTGATTAGTGTACAACAATGCATAGTCCTCAGTGAGGTGTTGGACTTCACAGATTACAGATGGAGGCTCATCTGAGGGAGTCTTGTTCGGCATCGAACAAATGTAACAGATCCCCCTGTCTGTTGAAAAGTAACCTTTTTGGGGAAAGAGTTGTGGACTTTCTCTCTCTCATGCGTTCTTCTCCCCCCACCCTTGTGTGTATTGACTTGTTTCAATTTGTATTTTCTCTGTATTGAAAAAAAAGAGTCGTAAATTGTTTTATTGATTTGAAGCACTTTTGTCCCTGCTGATTAGCCAAAAAGGTGGCCAGAGCAGCTTATGAAAACCTGTAGTAAGATATTTCTTACCCTTACAATTGAAAAGACATGGCAAACAAGAAATATGGGTTGGGGAAGGAAGCAGAAAAAAATACAAACTACAGTTCTGAAAACAACCATTGGAAACACAGGTGTTTATTCCCAGGAGTTCTGCTTGAGGTATGGAAAAACGTCGTGCTGTTTTTCTGATTTGGGGATAGTCACATGACTTGGAAGATCCAGGGTCAATCGTTGCTTAGTACGGAAATTCACTCTAATTTTGGCCCAATCACCGTCTTTTAGCCCAAAGCACCTCTCAGGGTTGTAGTGAGGATAAAACTGAAGGGCCACACACCACATATGTAACTTTGATTTCCTGGGAGGAAAGGGGGAACTTCAGTTGTAACAAAGTGATACAAGTTTAGCAATCCTTGCTAATGATAACCCTTTTGACGTCTGCTGGGAACTTCATGTGTGCTGCCTTGAATTCCATAGGAAAAGATGTGATAGTGATGTTACATAAATATTTTTTTTAGTTCTTGACCTCATTTTGAAGCAGTACACCTTAAAGGTAAAGGTAAAGGTACCCCTGCCCGTACGGGCCAGTCTTGACAGACTCTGGGGTTGTGCGCCCATCTCACTTAAGAGGCCAGGGGCCAGCGCTGTCCGGAGACACTTCCAGGTCACGTGGCCAGCGTGACATCGCTGCTCTGGCAAGCCAGAGCCGCACACGGAAACGCCGTTTACCTTCCCGCTGGTAAGCGGTCCCTATTTATCTACTTGCACCCGGAGGTGCTTTCAAACTGCTAGGTTGGCAGGCGCTGGGACCGAGCAGCAGGAGCGCACCCCGCCGCAGGGATTCGAACCGCCGACCTTTCGATCGGCAAGTCCTAGGCACTGAGGCTTTAACCCACAGCGCCACCTGCGTCCCTTAGGCTTTCTCTATTAGTGTGGGCCATTATGTAGAACAGGCATCCACAAACTCGGCCCTCCAGCGGTTTTGGGACTAACAACTCCCATCATCTCTAGCTAACAGGAACAGTGGTCAGGGATGATGGGAATTGTAGTCCCAAAACAGCCGGAGGGCTGAGTTTGGGATGCCTGATGTAGAAGAACTGTCCTTGTATTTTGTGGTTTGTTTATTTATTTATTTTAAAAATGAAAAATGCAAGAGGGAGGGAGTTGTCACTTTATTTCAGTCCAAGACCCTCACAGGGCAAATAGCAGCTGGGGGAGTAATTTTGATCAGCAAAACAGCATCACAATAGTGCTGCCATTGTGGACAAATTGAGACCCCTCTATGGAGACCCCTTTCAATTTATTCTTTTAAAATGTAACCATGGATCTCCATCATAACATATGGTTGGCCCTAAGGAAAGTCTATGCTTAAATTTGCACAACTGAGTGGATTCCAACGTGGGCTTGTGCAGGAGATCAGGCAAGTATCTTTAAACAATGATAACTCCACACATTTTCTTTTAAGTCTGTCACGAGTGTAATCAACTTTTGAATTTAGCAGCACCTTTAGCAGCTATTTGGTCAGTAGCAATCAGGTAATAGTGTTTGTCTTCAAGTCCTTGAAACTGTCCACCTGCTGATTCTGCATACCAAATAAGAGCAGAAGAGGAGATTAGGATTCCCACTCCACCCCCACCACAACCGCAGCTGCAAACCTTTCTTTAATTCTTTACTGGGCCTGCATCTTTACGCAGAAGCCTGGCATGAGAAAATAAAGTTGGCAAAGAAGTTGTTCCTTGCTTTGAGGTAAAGTAATGGGGAAAGCTTAATCACAATCCTTATACTCTGCTAGACAATCCTGTCTACTCACCTTTGAGTTCAATGGGGCTTACCTTATACCTTGGTATAAGAGAAACATCTACTATTTCCATGTTGAGCTGCACATTAAATGCACAGGAGGAGGGTTGGTGTAGAAAAGCAAGAAAGGAACGGCAATCCTTTTTATTCTTTTACATTGGGCGAAATGACTTTTCAGGGTGCATAGTAGCATTGTGTGTTTATTTTTCTGCAACTGTGAGGTTCAGAAACTTAAGTTCTGAAAATGAAGTTGTGTTACCAAAACCCCAAACTATCCCCAGCGCTTTACAGTTCTGTAATGAGTGAGCTTTTCATGATATGCGTGGGAACTCTGTGGATGGAAGCTCTGTACTCAGGACTACCTGTCAGCAAAGGACTGATTTGTTTGTATGTTATACCTTTTTATCTTGCCTTTTAAAAAATATGAGAGTTTGGTATTCAAGTGTATCAGAACCCAGGTTTCTAGCGTGGCATCTCCCTCAAAAGTCTGTGCAAGAAAACAGTGCTCAGTTTATTGCTCTGATACACTATCACACATTTTTAAAAAGCCTTAGGCCCGAGGTGGAGAACTGTAGCCCTCCAGATGTTGCTAGATTCCAACTCCCATCAGCCCCAGCCAGCATTGCCAATGGTCAGGGATAGGAGCTGTAATCCAACATTTGGAGGGCCACAGGTTCCACACATGTTCCTTGAGCAAATCTGTGTTGCCTGCATTCTCCCCTATTTCAGAATATTGTAGTGGAATAGGTTATGATACCATGTCTGTTCCAAAACCAGTGATTGATAGAGCGCTGTCTTTCCTGCTGCTCTTGCCAAAATCAGCAGCCCTTTAGGAAATAATTGATTGAAGGTGTTGTGTTCTAGTACTGCAAACCAAACCAGTGGAGATTCTGCACTCTTAAGAACAGGCTTGTGTTTTTCCTTGGTGACTTCTGTTCTAAAATGTTTTCTTTTTGCTAAATATGTGTAGAACTATGTATAATGTTGTTAGCACCTGGCCATTTCACCCTGCAGAAGGCAATTGAAAGCTGTTAAGTACAATACTCAACAGTACTCCCGAGGAAAGCATTAAGGTGAATGCAAAATGGTCAGTGTTGACTATATTCAGAAATAAGCTTTTAAATGTTAATTTACTAAATGCAAAATGGCTTTATTTTATTGTAAGCAAATGATGGTAATTGAAAATCCTTGAACAATTCTCTTTTATGATATTGGAGTAATCTGGTTTTGTGAGTAGTAGAAGGGAAATCAGATGAATTTTACAGAGATACCAGCTTAATTGATATAACAACCAGTTAGCATCCTTGAGCAGGATGCCCCTAGCAATGGTTAGACTAATCCTACCTTGATTGGATTTGTAATATGCTCTGTTATGGGTGCAGCCTCTGTGAAGTCTCTGGAAACTGTAGTTGGTCCAGAATGTGGCAGCTAGGTTCATGGTGGAAGCATACTTATAGCCATGGGAGGCCATGGTGGGGGCAAGCTCTCCCACAACCATAATTTCTAGCTTTCATTAAAAGAACATTGCATTTCTACCATTTGTAAAACCTGAGATATGAGACCAAATGTACAGACACTACTCCTTTTATTGTAAGAAATTGACCTGTTACCTCCTCTCAGCACCTCCCCCAAAACATTCCTGTGGATTCCCATGCTTGCAGGAGTGTTTGTTACCATTTAGTTTCCAGGCACAGTTCAAGATGTTTGTGGTCACGTTTAAAGCCCTAAATTGCTTAAGTCCTGCCTATCTAAAGGACCACTAGCTCTTGTATCATAGTGCCAGTCCCCTATGATCTGATGAAGATTCTCTTCTAACAGTTATTCAGGCAAAAGTGTGTTGGGATATGTGAGAGAGTCTTCATTCAAAAACCTTGCAGCTTCTTCCTTGGCATATCTGCCTGGACCCCCTCCTCCCTTTTCACTGATAAGTTAAGAAATTTCTCTTCTAAACCTGGTTAGGGTTTTAGCAGCAGACCCCACTGTTTTACAGGGCAATCATAGCATCATAGAATTGTAGAGTTGGATGGGACCCAACTCCTGCAATGCAAGAATATGCAGCTGTCTCATATGGGGATTAAACCTGCAACCTTGGCATTATGCTCTAACCAACTGAGTTATCCACTTCTTCCTGTGCATGTCAACTCAGAATAAATTAAATCTCATTCACTCCATGGTTGCTTATCCACATAAGTGCATATAGAGTTGCTCACTTAGTTTGCAATATTAGTTCCTCTCTTACTGTTTTTCATATAAAATATTGTTAATGGGTAGTGTATGCTACTCCTACTCAGAGTAGACCCATTGAAGCTAATAGGTTTCCTTATGAGTAGGACTTAGCTGAGTGCAACTGATTGTGAGCACAGTTTTTAAACACTGGAAGGCAGTATTCTACACTATCTCAAACAACCCTCTCCAAAAATAATAACAGGCAATGTGAAACTAAACAGTTCCACTAGGTTGAGCAGTCCTAGCTGGCTGCACAACAGAACTTCCCCTCACTCACCTCTCCCAGAGTTCCCTTAGTACAGAACATGTTTATGTGAGAGACCACCTTCTCCCTTATTGTTCCTGGTCATGATGGTCATTCAAAGAGGCCCTCCTGGTACGGTTGCACGTTCATGAGCTCCACCTGGCAGTTACTCAGAAGAGATCATTTTCCATAATGGTGCCTACACTCTGGAACACACTCCCTGTGGACATTCAACATGAGTCTATCTGTGGTTTCTGACGCATGTTAAAAACATTTCTTTTTAAATAAACCTTTGGGAAATAGCAATATGGCTTGGTATCTCATTTTTGCTGCTCAGCATATATTTGATTATTACTTGTTTTGCTCTATTGATTGTATTTTGACCTTCATTTTTTAAGCGTGTTGCATACCACTTTTTGCTAGCCATTTATCAATAAGTATCTACATATTTTATATATATTAGGCTACGCGAACATGGGTGTCATAGCTAATAGCCACCAACCAATGTGTATAATTAGTTGTATGTGCCAATGCCTTTTCGTGACTGCTATAAATCCTCAGGGCATTAGCTCTCTGACCTTGATTCTTCAAAGCTCTTTTGAAGTCAGTTTCCATCTGCCGGTTGTAAGTAACCTTTGACTACAGTGAGAGTTAAAGAATAAATGTCTTCAGTCAGCCTTGGGTGCTGCGTGCGACAGCTTTAGAGGTAGCGATTTTCTGCTGATGTACTTGTGATGATCATTGTCTGACAATACAACTGTACATGCTGTCAGAGCTGGCCTTAAGAGATACTTTGCTTCTGAAGCAAAATAATGACCCATTGAGCCTTTTTGTGACATACGGAAATGGAGACCGGAGGCATGGAAATCTGGAATCTATCATCTAACTATTTTCACACTTACTTTATGGTGAGGTCTGCCCCGGATGCTGGCTGGTTGTGAAAACTGACTAGATATTCCAGCAGCATCCAGCCTTCTGGTATTCTTGGTAAAGTGTATTCAAATAGCTGCTGGTGTCATCCAGTGGAGAGTCTTTTCTGTGAGGCTAGTGTTTAACTCTTGCTGCAGCCTTTTTGTATATTCTTGGCCATGTGGAGTATGTGACCCTTAAATAACAATAATATTTTAATTTATTTAAAATATGTGTGACATGCCTTTCATTGCAAGCCATCCCAGGGTGGGTGGGGGTGGGATGCAATCAGCAATAACCCCCCCCCCCAACCAACATCTGTTCCGCGAGTCTCTTTGTCTAGCAGTTTTTTCGTCTTGCGAAGCAAGCCCATTGACGGCTTATCGGATTAGCGCTATTAGCGGTTTAGCGGCTTATCGGCTTATCGGATAAGCGGCTTAGCGGCTGTAATGGCTGTAAGGGGGTTACTTGTGCGTAAGTTGCCTTCAGTTTTAGTTATATTGCCTGGCCAACCATGCTTTGTCTGACAGCTCACACTCCGTGACCGGTCAGTCACTTGCAGAATCCGTCAGTGGGTGTTTCTTGAACCTCTTCCAGCATAAGAGCTGTTTTACGCCTAGTCTCCTCCTACTTTCCCTGCGCGGAACTTGTCTGCGCAAGTATGGGGAAGGCAGGGGCGTGTCAGCACTCTCTCCACTAGTCTCTGGTGAAGGGTCTTGGAGAGCTGTCTCCACTTCCTCCATCTCCCTCTCTTCTCTACTGGTGTTACGCTGAATTCCTTCCCCCCTGCTGGTCCCCTCTCCGGCATCGCTCTGGAGCCCTGCCTCTGCCTCTCGCTCTGATGTCAGTTCCCTGACAGCAGCTTAGAAAAAGGGGGGGAGGGGAAAAAACCTGCAGGAACTCGCAAGACATTTTCGTCTTGCGAAGCAAGCCCATAGGAAATTCGTTTTGCGAAGCGCCTCCAAAACGGAAAACTCTTTCGTCTTGCGAGGCATTCGTCTTGTGGGGCACCACTGTAATATATAGAATTATACAATAAAATGAGGACAGATAAAGCAAATCAGCCTCTTAACAGTCTATAGCCCGTGGTTCCCAATTAACTTAAGTATTGCAGACCCCCTCCTTTTCAAAAGTCAAGCCATGGACCCCCTACTTTTGAAAATTTTGATACCTCTATGGTAGTTTTTTGTTACATGAATGGTGCCTTGGACCTCCAGGGGTCCGCGGAGCACCAATTGGGAACCACTGGTCTATGGAACACAGCCAACTACATTTTAGCACGCAGTCCAGGGAGTAACATATTATCAACACCTGGCACTGGAAAGCAAAAAGTCAGCTCCCGGTAGATCATAGAGAGGAAGGCACTCCATAAATTGGGTGCCAGCTCAGAGAAATCACTCTCCCATGTCTCAGCATAACAAATCTCACCAGGCCATGTAGCACAAAGAAGGGTATCCACTGATGGTTTTCAGACAGGTAAGCTGATAAAGTATGGGATGCGGGTGGCGCTGTGGATTAAACCACAGAGCCTAGGACTTGCCGATTAGAAGGTCGGCGGTTCGAATCCCCGTGACGGGGTGAGCTCCCATTACTCAGTCCCTGCTCCTGCCAACCTAGCAGTTTGAAAACACACCCAAAAGTGCAAGTAGATAAATAGGTACCACTCCGGCGGGAAGGTAAATGGCGTTTCTGTGCGCTGCTCTGGTTCGCCAGAAGCGGCTTAGTTATGCTGGCCACATGACCCGGAAGCTGTACGCCGGTTCCCTCAGCCAATAAAGCAAGATGAGCACCGCAACCCCAGAGTCGGCTACAATTGGACCTAATGGTCAGGGCTCCCTTTACCTTTACCTTTAAGCTGAAAAAGGGACAGATGATCCTTTAAGTAACTGAGTACCAAGCTGTATTGGACTTCATTGTGCCATCACAATCGCCTTAAAGCCAGTGTGCTGTAGTGGTTAAAAGTGTCAGACTAGGGACCTGGGAGACCAGGGTTCCCCACTTGGTCCTTGGGTCAGTCACTGTCTTTCAGGCTAATCTACCACACGGGATATGGGTGGCACTGTGGTCTAAACCACTGAGCTTCTTGGGCTTGCCGATCAGAACCGGTGATTCGAATCCCTGAGACAGAGTGAGCTCCCGTTGCTCTTTCCCAGCTCCTGCTAATCTAGCAGTTTGAAAGCAGCGCTGTGGTGGGAAAGTATACGGCATTTCTGTGTGCCCTGGTATCCGTCATGGTGTTCCATTGCACCAGAAGCGGTTTAGTCATGCTGTCCACATAACCCAGAAAACTGTCTGCAGACAAACGCTGGCTCCCTCAGCCTGAAAGCAAGATGAGCGCTGCAACCCCATAGTCGCCTTTGACTGGACATAACCGTCCAGAGGTCCTTTACCTTTTACCACACAGGGTTGTTGTGGAGAAAGAGGTGAGGTATAAATGTAATAAATAAAATTGGTAGTAATGACACATGTCACAGTAATTAAGAAGTAAATGAATAAAGTAGCTTCTGTATTACATGAAAATAGTTTTAAAATGATATCAATGGTATTGCAACCCTATTACAATATCAAATATGATTAAATGAACATAATTTTAAAAAATGATATTGCAGTGATATCAAGAGCTAATTATAATATAAAAATGATTGGAAATTTCTGAAATGTATACAAGAGGGAAGGGACTTTGTTCATTGGTTGTGATCTTATGGCAGTGCTAGAGGATTCTGAAGGCAAATACGTGCTTTTGGAAAGTTAAGTTTCTACCTTAAAAAGTATTCAATATTTTAAATATTAAAATGGACTGTACCGGAAGTAAAAGAATGGATTATGTTTTACATCATTGCAACACCAAGATTTAACAATACCTGAGGAATTTTCAAATGACTGCATTAAGAAAATGGCACATTAAACTACATGATACATCTGTTATAAGTAAACTCACCTGGGCATTGAGTGAAACGGGGTGGATATTGAAAATCACTTTAAAAGTGAATGTATATGCTTTATATGGTATTAGGATTCTAGTAAAAATAAGTGAATCCTCTTACACTGTTGTAGATGTTATATTACTTTTTTGTTGACGTAGTTTAAATATAGTAGTTCCCAGTGTAATGCATTATACCACACCAGCCTTCATAAATAGCACAACCCATCAGAAGTATCTTTAATCTCAGTTGAAATATAGGGGAATTGTCAAAGAACAGCACTAGGCTAAGGCATAATCCCTGTTTATTTCAGTGAATTGGACTTGGAACTGTGACAAGGTGTTTCTCAGATAGTATTCAAAATTAGATTATTCCAGTTTCTCTGGCTCCTATATTTATTCAATCCATGTTTTGTATATTTAGAAGATAGGAATTTTGCGGTAAGCTTAAGCCAAGTGGAAGCGCACGTGTTGTGTGCTCATAAAAACAAGCAAGTGAATCAAATGCACGTTAAAATTTAAGTACTATGTGCCAAAGTTTAATTTGTTTCCCAAGCTGTAGAACTATACAAGCAGCAGTACTTTACAGGTGTGACTGGATTTGGAGTTGTAAATGAATTGCTACACATCTTTAGGGCTTAATAAATGGCTTTCTTATTTAGTACAAAAGCAAGAAATTAATACTGTTGGGTAACAGCTGAGAGAATTGATCAATGTTTTACCTGGTAACTGTGAAAAGCGATAAATACTCATGACTGCTGCTATGATTCCCCACCCCCTCCACAATTCTCAAGCATAACTCTTCTTCTGGCCATCTGTTTTTGGCATTGCATAATAGAGCTGCTCTTAAGCATCCCCCCAACCATTGTGCAATATTTATACCACACAGAAAGCATATGTGGTCATTTCTCAACCAGGAGTATTGTGCAAAAAACAACACCACTAAGTTTTGTTGTTGAAATATCCATTTTTTTGTGTTTTCAGAACCACTTTAAAATGTTGATGTTATGCCATATACTAAAATGTAAGCAGGACTAGTTGTCAATTGTACAGTGGTACCTCGGGTTACAAACACCTCGGGTTACAAACACTTTGGGTGTCAAACTCTGCTAACCTGGAAGTAACCAGGTTAAGAACTTTGCCCCAGGATGAGAACGGAAATCACATAGATGAAAGATAATATAAGAAATGTAATTAATATTTTGGAATATCTGACTGCTAGGAATGAGAAACAAGCCATATTAATGTTTGTTGATGCAGAAAAGGCCTTTATGTTGAAGAATTTAGAGTTTATGGATGTGGGGACTGAGT
The DNA here is from genome assembly GCF_951804945.1 of Podarcis cretensis. Lineage (NCBI taxonomy): Eukaryota > Metazoa > Chordata > Lepidosauria > Squamata > Lacertidae > Podarcis > Podarcis cretensis. Next base: position 32,712,147 of record NC_137186.1, read on the forward strand.
TCTTTAATGGGATAAGGGCAATTTATACAGAGCAGAAAGCAAAGCTAATTGTAAATAATGTGACTACAGAAGATATAAAAATAACGAACTAGACAGTGATGTCCACTCTCGCCATTACTATTTATAATGGTCCTAGAGGTTTTCTTGAGGTCGATGAGACAAAATGAACTAATAAAAGGGGTAACAGTTGGTCAGAATGAATATAAAGTAAAAGCCTTTGCAGATGATCTGGTAATTATGATTGAAGAACCATTAGAAAGTGTAAAAGAAGTCTTGGATGAGATTGAGAAATTTGGAAGTGTGGCCGGGTTCAGACTAAATAAGAAGAAAACCAAAATAATTACAAAAAATATGGATCAAAGTATAATAGAAATAATGCAACAAAGAACAGAGATAGAGGTGGTGAAAAAGCTCAAATATTTAGGAATTTGGTTAACTCCCAAAAATATTGACTTGTTTCAGAACAACTATGTCTGGAATGGGATAAAGAAAGATCTAGAGGTGTGGGGAAGAATGAAATTATCTTTTTGGGGTAGAATATCTACGATAAAAATGAGTGTCCTTCCAAAGATGTTATTTTTGTTTCAAACTATCCCCATATTAAAGGGGGTAGCAATTTTCAAAGAGTGGCAAAGAGTGCTTTCAAGGTACCGTATTTTTCGCACCATAGGGCGCACCGGACCATAGGGCGCACCCAGTTTTTAGGGGGGGGGGGAATCAAGGAAAAAAATATTTTTCTCCCCCAGCCCCAAAGAGCAGCGTACAGGCTGCACACAACCTCTCCCTGCCAGAGGGGTTGCACGCAGCTATGGAAGAAGGCAAGGCAGCGAGCGGGATGGATCCCGCTCGCTGCTTTGGCTTCCCCCTTAGCCCCGTGCAGCCTCTCCCTCCTGGGAGACCCTGCGTGGGGCTAAAGAATCCATAGCTCCGTGCAGCCTCTCCTTGCGGAGGGGTTGCACGCAGCTATGGAGCAAGCCAAGGCAGGGGGCGGGATGGATCCCGCTCGCTGCTTTGGCTTCCCCTTTAGCCCCGTGCAGCCTCTGCCTCCCGGGAGACCCTGCGTGGGGCTAAAGAATCCATAGCTCCGTGCAGCCTCTCCTTGCGGGAGAGGAGACGCTGCGCAGGGCTAAAGAAGCCATAGCCCGTGGAGCCTCTCCCTGCCGGAGGGGTTGCGCGCGGCTATGGCAGAAGCCTGCATTCGCTCCATAGGACGCACACACATTTCTCCTCAATTTTTGGAGGGGAAAAACTGCGTCCAATAGAGCGAAAAATACAGTATATCTAGCAGGGCAAGAAGCCGAGAATTAAATTTAAGTTATTAACAGATGTAAAGGAAAGAGGAGGCTTCACCCTGCCGGACTTGAAACTGTACTACGAAGCAGCATGTCTTTGCTGGTTGAGAGAATGGATAAAATTAGAGAACAAAGAGTTATTAGATTTAGAAGGATTTGATAACAGATTTGGATGGCACACGTATCTATGGTGTTAAAAGAAGAAAATTCATAAAGGCTTTGGGAACCACATATTCCGGAGCTCATTAATTGAAATATGGGATAGGTACAAAAACCTCTTGGAACCAAAAGTTCCACACTGGTTGTCTCCACTAGAGGTTATGAGTGTAAAGAAAATAAATATGAGAAGTAATTGGATTACATATGGTGAATGGATAACCAGAGAAGGAGGAAAATGGAAATTAAAGCCATATGAACAAGTCAAAGAACATGTATATGATTGGTTGCATTATTTTCAGGTTAATGAAATGTTTAAAAAGGACATTAAAGAAAGTGGTTATGCAGAAAAAGATTCAAAGTTCCAGACAGATGTGATAAATAATAATTGTAAAATTTTGTCAAAAATGTATAAAATATTGTTGGAATGGAATACAAAAGATGAAGAAGTCAAATCGGTAATGATACAATGGGCCAGAGATTTCGGTTACAATATACAGTTTAAGGACTGGGAAAAACTGTGGAAAGAGAATTTAAGATTTACTGCTTGTACGGTACTTAAAGAAAATGTTATGAAAATGTTTTACAGATGGTATATTACACCGGTAAAGTTGGCAAAAATGTATAAGACGTGCAATAAGTGTTGGAAATGTAAAGAAAAAGAAGGTACGTTTTATCACATGTGGTGGGAGTGTAAGAAAGTGAAGGGTTTCTGGGAGATGATCTACAATGAAATGAAAAAGATGTTAAAATATACATTTGTAAAGAAACCACAGACCTTTCTTTTAGGAATTACAGGGAATGAAATAAGAAGAAAAGACTGTAAACTTTTTCAATATGTAGTTACAGCAGCAAGAATTCTACTGGCCCAGAAATGGAAACAAGAGGAAATACCGATAATAGAAGAATGGAGACTGAAGCTGACAGACTATTCAGAACTGGACAGACTAACCGGAAAAATTAGATATCTTTGAGACCAAAAGTTCATCGAGGACTGGGGGAAATTTGTTGAATATCTGAAAAGAATATGTGATGTGCAAACAACGCTGGCGGGGTTTCAAAAAGCACTGTGAAAGCTGAGATATATTGTTAAAAAGAAATAGGAGTGGGAGGGAAGTTTAATGGCAATATAAACAGAGAAATGCGTGATTGAGAGGTAAATATGGATGGTTGCCAGAGAAGCTGAAGGAAGTCCAAAAAGAACTAAATTTGTGGAAATTTCGATAAAATTGTATATTTGTGTCGGAAAATTTATAAAAATTATTTGTAAAAAATAAAATAAAAAAAGAGAACGGAAATCACGTGCTGGTGGTGCGGCAGCAGCAGGAGGCCCGATTAGTGAAAGTGCACCTCAGGTTAAGAACGGTTTCAGGTTAAGAACGGACCTTAAGTTCGTAACCCGAGGTACCACTGCAATTAATTTGTAGTTGAATTCTGGAGTAGCATTAGAATACTTTAAACCTATAGACTTCAACCTGATTAAACATAGGGCCCGTCTTCAATTTTAGCGTGTCACATTGAGATCCACTATTTTCAAAGACAAAAGGTCTTAATTCCTACAGTCTCCTTAGCGATACAGGAAGCCCCCTTGTAGCAGACTATTTGCCCTTCTGCCTCTGTGTTTTCTACTGCCTCACCGGGGTCTCAGGTAGGGGTCTTTCCTATCAGCAGCTACTTGACCCCTGTTTCCAAGAAAGGACCACAGCTTTGGGTCCTTGCAACTGGAAATACCGGGGATTGATCCTGGCATCAAATGTATGGGAAGTATGTGCTCACTGCTGAGTTGTGATCCCTTCTACAAACACTTATATCTTATCACAAGTTTGAGGACTGCTGTCTTGAGAATACAGTGGTACCTCGGGTTACATACGCTTCAGGTTACAGACTCCACTAACCCAGAAATAGTACCTCGGGTTAAGAACTTTGCTTCAGGATGAGAACAGAAATCGTGCTCTGGCGGCACGGCAGCAGCAGGAGGCCCCATTGGCTAAAGTGGTGCTTCAGGTTAAGAACAGTTTCAGGTTAAGAATGGACCTCTGGAACGAATTAAGTACTTAACCCGAGGTACCACTATATGCTGGAGTAGATCAAAGACTCATTCCCAAGTGTTTCCTGCAACATAAGAAGAAGCATAAAAGCTCAGGAAGCTGCCTTATACCAAGTTAGACCAATTCTGCTTCAAGCATGGCCTTCCCCAACCTGGTGCCCTCCTGATGTTTTGAACTACCCATCCTATCATCCCTGACTATTAGTCATGCTGACCAGGGTTGATGGGAGCAGTAGACCTAGACATCTGGAAGATACCAGGCTGGGAAGGTGGACCTAAGCTCAGTATTCTCTGCTGTGACTGGCAGTAGCTCTCCAGGGTCTTGAGCAGAGGTCATTTCCATCATATGCTATCCTTTTAGCTCAGGGTTTCCCAAACCTGTGTCTCCAGCTGTTTTTAGACTACAGTCCCCATCATCCCTGACCACTGGACCTGCTAGCTAGGGATGATGGGAGTTGTAGGCCAAAAACAGCTGGAGTCCCAAGTTTGAGAAACCCTGCTTTTAGTTGGACATGCCAAGTCAACCTTGGATTTCTGCGTGCAGAGCATGTCTTCTACCAATAGGCTGTAGGCTCTTCCCCTTTTCACCTTCTCTTCTAAAAAAATAATAATTAACCAATAGGGTATTGTACGATTTGGCTGAGGGTTGAACACCAATGTTATGAAGGTCCATACCTCGGTCACAGTGCACTAGGTGGACTGCTGCCATGTGCTGGAGTGAGGATGTAGCAAGGCAGAGGGCAGCAAGGGAAGCACCAGGTTGATGGTGGTGGCGGCATTGAGTGCGCAAGCACTTCCATTTCATGTACAAGTGCCGTATCCTGACCAGGCCTAATAGCTGTATACATACCGGGTTTTGCAGTTAGATCTTGCTTTGCTTAATGCAAGGATGAAGTTGCATCCCACCTCCATAGATTGTTAGGCTCCCAGCTCCCATCAGCCCTAACCAGCACAGTCGGTTGTCATGGATGATGGGCGTTGTAGTTCAGCGACAGCTGGAGACCCTTAGATTCCCCAGCTCTGGATTTGCTGCATCTTAATTTCTTGCCTATAATGTTTGCACAGAACCAATTGGCATGTTGAGAATTTGTGGTATTCTTTGGATCATCTGCAGTGTTTGTCACAGACGCTATGGCTGTCAGAATGAGCAGAGGCTTTGTCCAGGCGTCCTTCCATCATGTGTGGACATAGCCAAGAACCACCCCCCCCAGCAGTGTTTTATATTGTTCCTTGTATCTCATTTTAATTGCCGTGAACGACACTAGAAGCCAATTTTTGGGACTGGCAAAGGGGATGAAAAGTGTTGCCAAGACCCTCAGTCCCTGTCCCTATTACATCTCCCTCAATGTATGTCTCTCTGCCGTCTTTGGCACACGTTCTTTTTTCATGCCCATATATTCATCGCTTTCTCTCTCAACCCACTCACCTCCACAGACAGGGAAATGGCTCAGTCTTGGCTGTTGATCCCTCAATCCCACAGATTTCACTGTTGCCATAGCCTTCTCTTCCCAAGCTCCCTTTATCATAGCTTGTGAAAGGCATTCCTGTATGTTCCAGTGTGTGGGCTCCATGCCACAGTTGTGTACATAAGGTTCAGAAATCACTGTTTAAAGCAGAGTTTCCCAAACCTCTAAGTTCATTGACCCCTTGATGTGCTTACAAAGTTGTCCTGGACCCCAACCCAAATTCTTAGGAATGTACATCACATAAAGTCAAGAAATAGCAATATTTAGTCATTTATTAGTCATTAGTTACCATTACCATATCATTAGTTACCATTACCATGTCAAGAAATAGATATACTGAGGTGTACTCCTGACAGAGCAAGCCAACTAAGAAGTAAGTCCTACTGCATTCAGTAGTGCTTACTCTCAGGTAAGTGGGGGTTAGGATTGCAGCCTTGTGCTTTTCATATCAAGTGAGTTATCAAAATCAAAACATCTCAGTGTCTCTTAAATGCTGAGATCAGAATTCCTTACATTCCAGAACAAATTTTGCAGCCCTCAATCTGATTGAAAATAATTTCTTTCAAGGAGAAAGCATATTTCTCCATTGGGATGTAGATAAGGAACTGCAACAAACCAGTTCATGGAAAGGTATACACAAATTTGATCTTTGTACAGTGGTACCTCAGGTTACATACGCTTCAGGTTACAGAATCTGCTAACCCAGAAATAGTGCTTCAGGTTAAGAACTTTGCTTCGGGATGAGAACAGAAATCGTGCTCCGGCGGCGCGGTAGCAGCAGGAGGCCCCATTAGCTAAAGTGGTGCTTCAGGTTAAGAACAGTTTCCGGAACAAATTAAGTACTTAACCCGAGGTACCACTGTAATTGTGCAGTAGAAACTACCAGGAATGGGGAAAACAGATTTCAGGTAAAAGCCAAAAGGTACCTGGATATCCAAGCTGTGCTTGTTAAAGTAGGAACTCATTCAACTGACCATATCATTTAACAATAAATGATTCTTCAATATTGATTTTGCACAACTGAGCTATCTGGGATGGTTCTTTTAATCACATGAACTCTCCTTGGTCCATGTCCCTCTGGTATACTCAAAAGAGTTGAAGTAGTTTTCTTTGTTTCAAGTATTCATTTTAGTAAGTATGGGGAGCAAAATATTTAAAAAATATTTCATTGCCTTCCTTTGATTGTGTTAGTAAAGACGCAGTTGTGTGCATCCCTCCCCATCCCCTTTATTTTCTCGTTGCATCTTAAAAATCAAATGCAAACTTGTTCTTTGCTTTTAACACAAGCTTACCAATGCACTTCTTTATTCAAAGGCCGCTAAGTGAGTATTTGTTGTTGTTGAACAACAAACTGGCAAATCAAGGCTCTGAAATAGATTTCAATTATTATAACAATGTTAAGCTGTCATGTTTTTAACAGATCCATATAAAGTTAATCACATAGAATAAATAAAATATGGAACAAAGGGTGATAACGAGAAGCAGCGATGTGAGACAGGCAAAATATTGGAAATGTCAGCTTTAATGTGCCCATCACTTTATGATTTATATCTCATTCTACTCTGGTCTCTCTGTAGCTACTGCTGTGGAGGGAGCTTCATTAATAATGAGTTTAGAGGTTTGTAGTAATATTCAGCAAATTGCAGCGGCTTGCAGAGGTGAGTGAGATGACGCCGTTCCATATCAAATTATAAGGGGGTAAAAGGCAGTAATGATCAGGATCTAGACACTCCGGTAAACTAATAGAGCAGTGGTGGGGAATCCAGGGCCCTCCAGGTGTTTGTGAACTACATCTCCAATCATCCCTGACCGTTGGCTATGCTTGCCTGACTTGATGGGAGTCCAGTGACACCTGCAGGACTGCAGGCCCCTGACCCTGGTAACAGGTTGTCAGTCTACGTCGATATTGCTTGTTTCTCTGCTGCAGTTCGAGATGCACAAAAAGACTTTAGCTAATTGCTTGAAGGCTAGTTTGTTGATGGACTGTCAAGGCCTGTGCATTTTGGATATATGCTGTGACAGTAGGACCATGTGTTTGCATCCTTCTCATTTGTGTGCTTCTGTGTGTTGAATATGGCACACACATAACTAGGGAGGGGGGAGAAATTATATTCAGCTCACATTTAATGGTGAAAATACCATTGGCATCTTTAGAAATTTGCACTTCTCCAAATTTTGCAATGAAGTCATCCAGCCAAGTAATGTGTGTAAAAATGCATATATTAAGGTAAAGTACCGTATTTTTTGCCCTATAGGACGCACTTTTTCCCCTCCAAAAATGAAGGGGAAATCTGGGTGCGTCCTATGGGGCGAATGCAGGCTTTCGCTGAAGCTTGGAGAGCGAGAGGGGTCGGTGTGCACCAACCCCTCTCGCTCTCCAGGCTTCAGGAAGACATCCGCAGCCTAGGCAGCCCTGCGGGAGTTCCCGCAGGGCTGTCTAGGCTGCGGATAGCAGGTTGCTTCCCGGAGCGCCGGGCGCGCTGAAAGCAGAGCGCCCGGCGCTTCGGGAACGCATCCGCAGCCTAGACAACCCTGTGGGAGTTCCCGCAGGGCTGTCTAGGCTGCGGATAGCAGCCTGCCGCCCGGTGCGATGGACGCCCTGAAGCAGAGCGCCCCTCGCGCCGGGCAGACATCCGCAGCGTGGGGAGCCCTGCAGGAGTTCCTGCCGCCCTGAAGCAGAGCACCCCTCGCGCCAGGCAGACACCTGCAGCGTGGGGAGCCTTGCAGGAGTTCCCCGCAGGGCTCCCCATGGTGTGGATAGCAGCCTGCCGCCCGGCGCGCAGAGCACCCTGAAGCAGAGCGCCCCGCGCGCCGGGCAGACATCGGCCAGCCCCACAAGCTCGGGGGACAGCAGGGAGGCGCAGCGCCGCCATCCCGCTGTTCCTCGACCTGGTTCAGTTTCCCCGACCTGATTTTGGGGGGGAAATAAAGGGAATTTCCCCCCCTTTATTTCCCCCCAAAAAAACTAGGTGCGTCCTATGGGACGGAGCGTCCTATGGGACGAAAAATACGGTATACATGAAGAGGCATGTATTAGTGAAAGTCATATACAGAAATGCATTATATTCGGGAAAATTGCTGTGAAAAAAATGTATATTAGGCAAAATTGCATATAAACTTGTGAATATCAAGGTAAAATCGGATTAAAATGCCGATGAATTTTTGTGAGGACTTGGGGTGGGGGTGGGGGGAAACGGTTCACAAGCTAATGCGGAAACTGAATTTAAGAGAAGAACAACTAGAAACTGAAAGAACCCAGATTTGAGAGATACGCCCATCCCTATACATGGCACATGTAAACTGTAAAAAAAAAAAAAAGTGTTTTAAAATTCACCTTTAAATATGTAGCTATACCTCGGAAGTTGAACACCTTGTGAGTCAAACGTTTTGGCTCCCAAATGCCACAAACCCAGAAGTGAGTATTCTGGTTTGCGAATGTTCTTTGGATCAGGAACGTCCGACGTGGGTTCCATGGCTTCTGATTGGCTCCAGGAGCTTCCTGCATCCAATTGGAAGCTGTGCCTTGGTTTCTGAATGTTTTGGAAGTCAAACAACTTCCAGAATGGATTCCGTTCAACTTCCGAGATACGACTGTATAGACTGCCAGCTTTCACTCTTGCCTACCTGTTTTTACTCAGAATGCTGCTCTGTTTCTTAGTATGTGCATTTTTGACCTGCCTGCAATGATGACGAAGCCTTCAAATAACCTAATTGGTTAAACATTAAGTCTTTGGCTTCTGCTGCTCTCTCTGTTCAAAGCACATTAAAGACCTGTGCTGGGACTATTAACTAACAAAAGATACTCACCACAGATTTTTGGTGTTGAGAACAGACTACAGTTTTCTTCCCTTGTGCGAGTTGTGATGGTGGCTTTATGAAAAATGTATGTTTGCATAAAGCAGCATGAATTCTTAAAGAAGACAAGCGGTGGAATGTGTAATGACTTGGGCTTGATAAGTTGCAATTTGTCCTGTGAAGAATTCAATCCATTATTTTAGTGCTGTAAGGCAAGTGATTCCTATTACGATCATTCCGCCTGGTACCCTTACGCACCGCAGTGGAATATAAGTGCCAGCCATTGTGAAGCTTCTGGCCTGGCTTTTGCCCTTCATAAAATACTGCGCCCTGGAGAACGTGTTTGCTCCTTGGGGAGCAAACATATTGGAGAGCAATATGGTTACTGTGTACACCATTGCCATCTCCGCAGCCCCAGAATTCGAAAGCTGCAAGTTTATAACTGTAATCATGGATTGGATCCAAGGGACCATGAACAGAAGGAACACAGATGCAAGGGCTGTTTTCAGTAACACAATAGTTTGCATAGTGCTCTTCGGATGCTCACCCTCTTGCAAGCAGAGCACTGCCTCTGGATTTTCACATTTTCTCGTGCAAAGCTCTAGAGCAGGGTTAATCAACCTGGTGATCTCCAGGTGATCTTGAACTACGACTATCATCATCCCATAGGAAGTTGACTTGGAAACTACTACTAATCCAGAATGCGGCAGCTAGACTAGTGACTGGGAGCAGCCACAGGGACCATTATCACACCGGTCCTGAAAGACCTACATTGGCTCCTGGCACGTTTCCGAGCAGAATTCAAAGTGTTGGTGCCAACCTTTGAAGCCCTAAACGGCCTCAGCCCTGTATACCTGAAGGAGTGTCTCCACCCCCATCGTTCAGCCCGACACACATCCAGCCCCGAGGGCCTTCTGGCAGTTCCCTCACTGTTAGAATTGAAGCTACAGGGAACCAGGCAGAGGGCCTCCTCATGTTGAGTGGTGCAGTTTATCAATAGACCTGAGATTCTCCTGTACTTCCTTTGCTCAGGCACCAATCTGCTTGATGTTAGAAGAACATAGGAAGCTGTCTTATACCAAACCAGACAATTGGTCTATCTAAAGCCTGATATCGCCTGTCCTGAATCGCAGCAGCATTCCAGGGCCTCGGGTAGAGGTACCCTCCTAGTCCTACCTGAAAATACCAGGGATTGAAGTTGGATCCTTCTGCATACAAAGAAGCATATGAACTACCATTGTGTTCATGGTCCTTCAGAGAGAGAGAGAGAGACTGGTATTTTGATGCTTTCTTCCATTGCTTTAGATAAAGAGTGAAAAAATAGCTGCATTCGTCAAAACAAGTAAAAAAGCTGCTTGTACTTTTGACCTAGTTTCCTTTCTCTCCCCACCCCATCCTTCGAGCCAGCTTTTTCTTTTGTCAACAAAAATTGTGATTTCTTTGGGAACAAGACATCCGGTTTCTCTTTCTAGGAGTTTGACTGTCTCTCTGCAACTGTCTCTCTTCACTCTTTGGAGTCAAACAGGCTGGGTCACTGCTTGAGGGCTGTACGAATGACCTGTGGTTTCTGAATCCCCAACTGGTAAGTGAAAAAAGGAGAGATGTGGCTGGAATGATTTTGGATACATAAAAAAAAAAGTGGTGAAATGTGTCCCCGCTAGCTATTAAAACTCAGTTGGACTGCTATCTGCGTATCTGAAATATTTAAACCATCTATTCCTTCGGGCAGAGTTTTCAACGGCTAGAGTACTGCCAGATCAAAAGTCCTGTAGTGAAAGGCAACAGAAATCTGTTTTTCCCCCCCCTTCTCTTTGATGTGGATTGGCTGAAAACTGCAGCTAAAATTATGGGCTGCATCCTCTTCCTATAGATCCACCATATACTTGAGTTGTTGTTGTTGTTTTCATTCAGCACCAAGGCATTTTTGCATTTGATTTCCTATAGCTACCAAGATTAAGATATAGAGTGGTAGTGGGAGTGCAAATGAGTTTGGGTTTGCTCACAGTGACCCTTTCACCATCTGCTCTTGTAATCAGCCTATGGTGATCCTGTTGCATTGTGTTGCCTTGTGCAGGTGGAGGTGGAATAGCTGTAGCTCTGTGAGTGGTTGGTCATTTGCTTTGTGCATAGAAGGCCCCAGGTTCAATCCCTGGCCCCTGCAGTCAGAAGGGTCATCTCGTAGCAGCACTACTAAGCAAGCTGGTGTTGCTTGATGCAAGACAGCTTCATATTAGAGGTAGTTCAGTGCTAGAGCATCCACTTGTGCTCAGAGCGCCTGGTTTTAACCCCCAGCATCTCCAGGTATGGCAGGAAATGTGTAGGCAATGCTGAGTTAGATGGACCAAATGGTCTGACTTGGTATAAGATAACTTCCTATATAGGGACGCAGGTGGCGCTGTGGGTTAAAGCCTCAGCGCCTAGGACTTGCCAATCGAAAGGTCGGCGGTTCGAATCCCTGCGGCGGGGTGCGCTCCCGCTGCTCGGTCCCAGCGCCTGCCAACCTAGCAGTTCGAAAGCACCTCCGGGTGCAAGTAGATAAATAGGGACCGCTTACCAGCGGGAAGGTAAACGGCGTTTCCGTGTGCGGCTCTGGCTCGCCAGATGCAGCTTTGTCACGCTGGCCACGTGACCCAGAAGTGTCTCCGGACAGCGCTGGCCCCTGGCCTCTTAAGTGAGATGGGCGCACAACCCCAGAGTCTGTCAAGACTGGCCCGTACGGGCAGGGGTACCTTTACCTTTACCTTTAACTTCCTATGTATATTTTATTCCCCACCCCAAACCAGATCTTCCTTTCTGGGTTCTTCCTCCACTTTGTGCAACACCACTCTTGAAATCTGCCTGTTCTTTTCTGATAAAGTTGCAAATGACACCTTTGGGTAGAACAATTTCCCACCCACCTCTCCACTTCATCCCCTTTCCTCTGCTTTCGTCTGCTTTCTTCTGTGCTGGTTGGCTGCTGGTTGTGCCTCATTCATCATTCTCTGTGCCAAACCATCATTATATGCCCCAGTGCCCAAACACCATGCGATCTATTTTCTGCTGGATGCTTTGCTGACTTATTTGAATATACTCTGTGTGTGTGTGTCTCTCTGTGTGTGTGTGTCAGGATATGGAATAGTGTGTGAACAGGACCACACAGGTGCAGCCTTCGTGCTGCTGGTGGGGTCACCGTCTGTATATGGCAGGACAGTACTGAATCAGTGCAAATATTTAATGAAATGAAAGGGGGAAAGATTGGGGGGCAAAAAGGTAAACTTAAAAAGCGGTGAGAAGGATGCAGACTACTGTAGGAGGGTTTGAACAGGCGATCAGGCTCTGAGGTCGTGAGCACAGCCAGATCCCAGTTGCATGAGGATTGTGAATTGCAACACCTGTGTATGCCTGGATGCAGCTTGCCGGTTTGGTGGGGTCCGTGCAGAGCTGATCCAGCCCTTAGGCAGGGCGAGGCCACTGCCCCAGGTGGCACACCTGTGGATGCCCTGCCACCTCTGACAGAGAAGCTGGCACCAGATTTTGCAGAGTGCAAGAGGTTTTCCCCCAAATCAGCACAATCTTTCCTGAAATCGGCGCCAAGGGTGGCACAGCTTCTCTGCCAGCAGTGGATATGGCAGGGCACACAGTGGCGGCAGAAGCAGATCGGTGGTGGCAGAAGCAACGGCAGGACAGCGTGGCACTTCCCATTTCGCCTCGAGTGGTGAAACAGGATGCCTCTGCCCCTGGGTCTACGACTCTAATGGCTAGCTTTGTTATTTTCTCTTTCGCACTCAGATTCCCAAAGCTATGTCTATGCTGTTTAAGTCTTTTCTTAACTGTCTTCTATTATAAATGCTTGTATTTATAACTTCCTTAAAGCATTGCATTTATCCTGGTGTGGCTTCTTAAGTAAGTGTGGCTCCGAATCTGATACCTGGCTGCTTGGTTCTGTGCTGCCAAATAAAGTGTAGACTTGGGGCTCAAAAGACAGTGAGTGGTTTATTTGGCTCTTGTCTTTGTGAATTCCAAGGACACCCAGAGAACAATCTGAGTTTGCCCTAGCTCAGGTTGGGGGATAGTAGGGATGGAAGCAGTGCTACCTGACAGGGTTGGCTTTTACCCTGCCCAGCAATTATCTAGGATCCCCAACACCAAAGGATCTCCAGTGGGCCGTTGGTTGTGGGGGAGGGTGTTGGTCCAGGCCTAAGAACACCCACCAGGAGAATCTTTTGCATGATCCACCACCAGTGGTTATGAAAGCATCAACACCAAAAAGCTGAAAAGCAATCTCCGGTATCCCAGCAGTACAAACTTTGCAGGGAGTAAGAGTCTCGCTCTTGTTTTGAGCTCTTGAAATCCTCAGTTTGTGCCAAGCAGCTTTTCTCGGAGCCTTGCGGCAGGCACCAGCTTGATGCAAACAGCTGCTTTGGCTTTAATACTGGAACCAAATTAACTTCTACTTGCCGAAGTTTACTTCGCCACTCAGTAGTGCATTTTAATCGGCAAACGGAGACGAAAATCTCCCGTAAAGCAACCCTCATGAGTCTTTGCAAGCCATTAACTGTCAACAGTTTCTTTTGATTGAGTAATCCAATTAATTTGCTGGCAGGGTTCCCAACAAAATGCTGTTGCTGCTTATAGTTATCTGACATCTGTCCTTAAACTTGTTACATCCACTTCCTTTGGTGGAATATTGGGGCGGGGGGTTAGTGTTGGGAGGGAGCGTTCCATACAGGCCTCTGGAATTTCCTGCTAATTTTAATCAAGATGTCTTACGGAAGTAGGCTAACAAATTTGTTGTGGCGTAAGTTTTTGTGGTCTTGAGCCCCCCTTTGACAGAAGCATGTGGTGAAATCTTAGTTGGCAGGTACCGTATTTTTTGCTCTATAAGACTCACTTTTTCCTTCCTAAAAAGTAAGGGGAAATGTGTGTGTATCTTATGGAGTGAATGCAGGCTGCACAGCAATCCCTCTTGTTGTTCTGGCTTCTGAGATTCAGAATAATTTTTTTATTGTTTTCCTCCTCCAAAAACTAGGTGCGTCTTATGGTCTGGTGCGTCTTATAGAGCGAAAAATACGATATATACAGCAGAAAATTGTAAGGTGAGAGTTGAATTGCCAGGAGATACTGAAATCAGTGATTATTAGAGTTTAAATGTGTGTTAAATAGCCACCTTTACAGTAGCAGATGGGTGACAATTGCTGAGATGATTGTATTACTAATATTTATAGTGGGGCAATGAACCATTTTGAAGAAACAGTCATAGATATCACAGATAGCCTGGCATTGGTAAACTAATTAACATGTGTGGAATGATTAAGAAACTTTTGTCTCTTTAAGTGGAATTGAGTCTGCAAAAACTTGTGCCACAGTAAATTTGTCTTTAAGGTGCCACAAGACTCTTTGGCTGTTTTTGCTGCAACATTGCTAATCTCTCTGGAAATCTGTTAAATGTTAACCTCTCAGCATGCCATGCTTCAACCAGAGAGGGCTGTAACTTGCTTTGGAATTGTAAATTTTGTTTTGATGCCTTTTCGAGATGCATGTTTATAGGAGTTTGGAGAGAAGCAGGGGAATGACTTGTCATGGATGCTTCCTTGGCTGGCTTCCAAGGGGTGAGAGTGATGAAACCATGGTTCTTAATTTTGGAACACTAAAACAAGACCCATGTGTATTCACATTGCAGAATGCCGTTCTGTTAAGATATTTTCTTAATGCTTCATGCCTTGTGTCATTCATCGGCTGGGGGTATGCAATGAACACATTTTCTGCATGGCAAGTCATCAGATATTTAATACTGTGCTGTGTGTATTGTTTGTGTAGTATTTACACTTTCGGGGCTTGAAACATGGCAAGGTAATTTCCCTCTGCTGTGTTGCACATTGCAGTCTTACCATCGCTGCACGGACCAGGTAGGGGCCAGAGAGATGTCTTCACACAATGCCCATCACCTGATTTGTTTCCACATGCCAAACTCCAATTCATCAAAGCTGTCATCTGAGCATGTCCAATGGCTGTCCCATGTACATGCCGCAGCTTACCTGCAGCTCTTTCAAATCAGATGGAAGCTGGTTTGAGGGAAAGTGCACCAGACTGGAGTATTTCTCAAGAAGCTACAGGGATCCTATGGATTGTGTCCTCAGCTTAAAACCAGCAATGGGAGCATGATGAAGCCAGATTAAGTGGTCGTGGGTACACAGCCTCTGTCACTTGCAAAACACTAACTAACATCCTCAGGATTCTGGTGTTCACTTAAAAAATGCCTCTTCTCTTGTCTCTTAAGATCTTTCAAGGAAAACTTGTTCCATTTAAGGCACAGCAGGTGAATCTGAGATCCAGGACCTTCTCGCACGTGGCACTTGCCCAAAGAAACTCAGCTTTTAGACTCGCAAAAAAAAAAAAAAAATACCTTCCCCCTTGCCCCAAGATGGCTTTCAGCCGATTAGAATGCTAATGTTCAGATTTCAGACTTACCAGTAGCTGAGCAGTTCCTGACCTGTCTGTCCTTAGTTGTTTTTTAAATTTGCTATATCCAATTACTATGATGTGATATTTATGCTGATTTTATTAACTGCCCGAGGAGCTTCTGTTCAACTTTAGTACAAGTCTCCACTGTATTAAAGAGTCAGCTGATACTTTTTGTGAAATAATAGCTATTGGCTAAGATCAAGTGTAAGTGCTTTTTTTTGGGGGGGGGTAAATGCTTCAGGTCCAGCATTTCGGCCATTGAGTTCTGAGTCTGATGTGGCCATAGCTTAGTGGTACAGCACCTGCTTTTCATGTAGAAATACCTGGGTTAAATTTCCAGTATATTTCCAGGTAGGGCTGGAAAAGGCTGCCTACCCGAAATCCTGGAAAACCGCTGCAAATCAGTGTAGAAATACTGAACTAAATGGACCAATGATTTGGCTCAGTTTCTGCCTTGAGACCAGCAAGTCTCCCATGTAAATGGGGACAGTGGCTGATATTGGGGCCTCAAATTTCAGCAGAGCCCTGTGTGATGCCAAAATTCGGTTCCCCTCCGCCTTTCACGCCGCGTTGTAAATCATATTTTCGGCACCCCAGAGGCTCCACACCGGTTGCTCTCCCCTAAATCCTCCTCTGATGAGGATTCTTTTGTTTCCAGTAGGAAAGAATAGGCTGCTTCATTGACTGTTGTCTTCTGTTGGAACATGTCAATTAGCAAGAGAACAAAGTCCTCTTTAGTTTTCACACTGACACCACCTTACCCAGCAGTTGAGCATTTTTGCTTCATGGCTCCCCAGCGTATTCTCAAAGGCCGTTTGATAAAAGAAATCGTGGCACTTGACAGTAGAGGGCAGTAGTTTGCAGATGCTTGTTATCTGCTGCATTTTGGCAGAAGCAAGGCCCAGAAGTGCCTTTTGCTGTCAAAAGTGGCAAAAAAGGAGAACTTTCTCGCAAAGTGCCTCAAGACTTCCAGCCTGTATTTAAAATTATTTCTCACATCCTCTCTTTATAGCAAATGACTTCATGTTTTTAAGATTTTTAATGGCAGAAAATATTTCATTATTTGTTTACAAGTTGCAATGTGAAGTGAAGCAATATACCAGATGATTAAACAGAAAAATAGAAATGCATGAACTGTCATCCATGAGTCCTGGGTAGGATGTGCTGCAGGGAATGTTCACAACAGAGGAGAAGAAGAAGAAGAGTTTATTATTTATACCCCACCCATCTGGCTGGGTTTCCCAGGCACTCTGGGCAGCTTTCAACAGAGCATTAAAAACAGAATAAAACTTCAAACATTAAAAACTTCCCTAAACAAGACTGTCTTCAGATGTCTTCTAAAAGTCAGATAGTTGTTTATTTCCATGACATCTGACGAGAGGGCGTTCCACAGGGCGGGCGCCACTACCGAGAAGGCCCCTTGCCTGGTTCCCTGTAACTTTGCTTCTCTCAGTGAGGGAACAACCAGAAGGCTCTCAGAGCTGGACCTCAGTGTCTGGGCAGAATGATGGGGTGGAGATGCTCTTTCAGGTATACTGGGCCAAGGCCGTTTAGGACTTTAAAGGTCAGCACCAATTGTGCCTGGAAATGTTCTGGGAGCCAATGTAGGTCTTTCAGACCTGTGTCCTCGGCAGCCACTTCCAGTCACCAGTCTAGGTGCCACATTCTGGATTAATTGCAGTTTCTGAGTCACCTTCAAAGGTAGCCTCACGTAGAGCACATTGCAGTAGTCCAAGCGTAACTAGAGCATGCGAGACAGTCTGCAGGTAGGTAGGGTCTCAGCCTGTGTACCAGATGGAGCTGATAGACGAGCAGTGGGAAGGGGGCCTGGCAACTTGAAGAGCCCTTAAGAACACGAGAAGAGCTTCTGAATCTGGCCAAAGTCTCATCCAGCCCAGCATCCTGTGCTCACAGCAGCTAGTCAGATCCTGTAGGGGAAACCTGCAAGCAGGACCCTGAAGACAAGAGCTCCTTCCCTTCTTATGGTTTTTCTAGCAACTGGTATTCATTACTGCCTCAGACTGTGGAGGCAGAGCATAGTCATTATAGCTGGTAGCCATTGATAGCCTTTTGCTGTTTAGTTGTTTAGTCGAGTCCGCCTCTTCGTGACCCCCTGGACCAGAGCATGCCAGGCACTCCTGTCTTCCACTGCCTCCCGCAGTTTGGTCAAACTCATGCTGGTAGCTTCGAGAACACTGTCCAACCATCTCGTCCTCTGTCGTCCCCTTCTCCTTGCGCCCTCCATCTTTCCCAACATCAGGGTGTTTTCCAGGGACTCTGCTCTTCTCATGAGGTAGCCAAAGCTCTCACTTCCATACATCACTACTGGGAAAACCATAGCTGTAACTATACGGACCTTTGTTGGCAAGGTAATGTGTCTGCTTTTTAAGATGCTGTCTAGGTTTGTCATCGCTTTTCTCCCAAGAAGCAGGCGTCTTTTAATTTCATGGCTGCTGTCACCATCTGCAGTGATCATGGAGCCCAAGAAAGTAAAATCTTTCACTGCCTCCATTTCTTTCACTTCTATTTGCCAGGAGGTAATGGGACCAGTGGCCATGATCTTCATTTTCTGATAGCCTTATGCTTTATCAGTTTGTCTAAAATCCTCTAAAGCTATCCTAATTGGATGCCATCACTGTTCTTGAGTTTCATACTTTAAGTATCTGCTGCCTGAAGAATTGCTTTCTTTTATCTGTCCTGAATCTTCCAACATTCAGCCCCATTGGATGTTTTTCTTGAGTACTAGTCTCATGAGAGAGGGAGAAATATTTTCTCTGCCCCCACGCTGTGCATAATTTTATAACTTCCATCATAGCACCTCTTGCTCATCTTTTCTGTAAACTTACAAGTCTCAAATGTTGTAGCCTTTCCTCATAGAGGAGCTGCTCCAATCCCCTTGATCATTTTGGTGGCCCAATAATGACTAGATTAGAAATACAGTGGTGCCCTGCAAGACGAACACCTCACAAGACGGAAAACCCGCTAGATGAAAGGGTTTTCCGTTTTGGAGGCGCTTCGCAAAACGAATTTCCCTATGGGCTTGCTTCGCAAGACGAAAATGTCTTGCGAGTTCCTGCGGGGTTTTTTCCCTCCCCCCCCTTTTCCTAAGCCCTAAGCCGCTTATCAGCTGATCCGCTAAAAGCCGCTAAACCGCTAATAGCGCTAATCCGCTAAGCTGTCAATGGGCTTGCTTCGCAAGACGAAAAAACCGCTGTACGAAGAGCCTCACGGAACGGATTAATTTCGTCTTGCGAGACACCACTGTATGACAGAGGGAAGCTGACTTCATATATTTTTTATGTTTTGTTCTTAGTGTTTGGTTTTACAGTGGTAACTCGGAAGTCGAACCGAATCTGTTCCGGAAGTCCGTTCGACTTCCAAAACGTTCGGAAACCAAGGTGCGGCTTCCGATTGGCTGCAGGAGCTCCTGCAGCCAATCAGAAGCTGCGTCGGATATTCGGGTTCCAAAGAACATTCACAAACCGGAACACACACTTCTGGGTTTGCCGCGTTCGGGAGCCAAACTGTTCAACTCACAAGGCGTTCGGGATCCAAGATACGACCGTATTGTCATTTTTCAAACAAATGTTTTGTTTTATGTAAACCTCCTTAGAAGTTTTTCTTGATTAAGCGGTATGTAAATATTGTTGAACAAAATCAAATTTTTGGCAATTGAACATTATGGAACCTTGACCGTGGGTAGTGGACTTCTATCAGTATTGAGGTGATCTGTGGCTTGACAGCAGCAAGCTGCTGGTTTGGCAGGCATGAATTAGTTTTAAGATTTCATATGAACACTGCACATGCAACTCTGTTTTTAGTGGTAAAGAGCAAAAAAGGAGGGGGGGACCCAGTGTGAAATGCTGCAGAAAATGGCTTCCTTCTGTTGGAATTAAGAATGTGGGATATTGTGGGAGGGTTTGGCGAGGTACTGTGAAATGTAGGGCTTGAATTAGAAGCAGAGCGTAGCGTGGAAATGAGAAAAGATCACTTTATCTTGAACAATGTTCCTGGGCTCATAAAAAATAATTTAATTTGTTTTCAATAAAAACCCCTTGGTCATCACTCACTGGGGCAAGGTTAAGTTAATTATTCAGCGCCGTTATAGAGTTCAGGTATTGATCTGCCTTTCTGCTGTACCGCCATCTCCACATTCTGGAAAACCCTTAATACATGCAGGCTGTCTGTAGCAGTGAAACATTTGGGAGTTCAGCTACTGCCATTGTAATCACTGTTTTCAGTGCGGGGGGGGGGGGTAAGGCTACATTGCGGTTTCATTACCAGACACGGTCCCCAAAGTGGGACTTTCTAGAAAATATTTGAAAAGGTAAAAGAATGTTTTTCGAGCCATCCAAATGTGGCTGAAATCTTTAAGCAGGCTGCAAATGTAGGGATTTTGTGTTAGGAAATGCACACGAAGCAAATAGCGTTCTGCCTTAAACCAGGTCAGACGATTTGTCCATTAAGCCCCATATTTTGTCTGCTTTGCCCTTGCAGCAGCAGTTCTTCATGGTCTTGGGGAGATGATCTTCCCCGTCACCTTATTGCAGGGGTCGGCAACCTTTTTATACCCATGGACACATCTGGATTTTTGAGCAAGTGTTGTGCATGCCACCACCTCACTTCCCTCCTCCCTTTCATCAAACTGCCCCCTCCCCTCAAGAAAGTGAGAGAAAGAGTGCAGAAACACATATGCACACATACTCCCCCCCCACACACACACACCAAGGGATCTGGGTAAAAGTCAAATTGAATCTGACCCTTGACAAGCACATAGAGCTGAAAGAGGAAGTGAGATAGAGTGTCACTCTAGTAACTTCCTCCTAGAGAGCCAGTGTGGTGTGGCGGTTAAGAGCGGTTGACTCGTAATCTGGGGAACCGGGTTCGATTCCCCGCTCCTCCACATGCAGCTGCTGGGTGACCTTGGGCCAGTCACACTTCTCTGAAGTCTCAGCCCCACTCATCTCACAGAGTGTTTGTTGTGGGGGAGGAAGGGAAAGGAGAATGTTAGCCGCTTTGGGACTCCTTCGGGTAGTGATAAAGCAGGATATCAAATCCAAACTCTTCTTCTTCTTTGATTCCGTGTGCTTCTCTTTTTTCCTTTTTTTTTTTTTTGATAACAATTTATTGATTTTCCAAAAATAGCATAAAAGAATGAAAAATAATAACAGCAATCTTTTTAAAATTAAAAATTAAAAATTGAAGTAAAATAAAAACAGAAAAAAAATCATAAGTAAATTTTGCTTGACTTCCCTCCCCTCCCCCTCTTGGTTTGATTGTTTAATACTTATTCATGCACGTCCATAAAACCTTATAAGTATTCTTCATGATCCAATTTTAAACCTTCTTCATCTTAATACAAGTGACATTTAAAAGTTATACTAGTGTAAAAATCTGTACACAAAGCTCAAAGGATATGCATTAAATATTTACCCCCTTTTTAAAATTCGAAGTCCTTTCTTGGGTTTCAAGTTATCTAATTTATCCTGCATAGTTCAAAAGTTTATTTTGCCAATCTTCTTCTTTGGCGGAGGCTTCTTCCTTCTGTCTTGGCCTGGCATCGACTCTTGAGTACAGGAACAATACCTTTCGTTCAGTAAGTCCATCAAAACTTGTACATCTCAATATCATATCTTCAATTTTTTCCCCAACAACAGTCATTTTCCACATAATTCAGGTGGTCAGAAAGGCCCAACAGAGACTCCATTTCCTCAGGGTCTTGCGAAAGAATAATGTTAAACAACAACCTTTTACCAGTCCACAATAGAAAGTGTCCTTTCATATTGTATCACAGTGTGGTATGCTGGCCTGACAGCCATGGACAGAAAGTCTCTACAGAGGGTATTGAATACAGCACATGATATCATGGGCTGTCCCTTGGGATTTTTGCTTTAGGAGAGTGAGAAAAATGCTCAGCGATGACTCACACCCCGGCCATCACCTCTTTAATCTTCTACCCTCGGGCAGGAGATATAGAAGTATAATCAGCCGTACCAACAGGCTAAAAAATAGCTTCTGTCCGTGGGCTGTTAGGCTGTTGAATGGAAAATAGCATAGCGAAATTGACTTGCAAGGTGGTATGTTGTTTGATAAGAGATTGAGTGTTGGGGGTGGGGAGTGAGGCTTGTTTAATTTCATTGTACACAGGTTGTACAATGACAATAAAGATATTATTATTATTATTAGTCCTGGGCCATTCTGTGTGCTTCTCAAGGGAGAAAAAGGTAACAGATTGGGGGAGGGGCACAGAAGCTTCACAGGTGAGGAAGACCTCAAGGGCATCATTGGGCCTCCAGATGGCACGTTGGCAACCACTGTCTTATATCTTATCCTCTTAAAATGGAAATGCCAGGTGTTGAACCTATATAGTTTGTCTGTATGCAAAGCGTGTCCCTTACCACTGAGCTATGGCCTCCTCCTCTTGTGCTCTCACATACCCCTATGTTTCATCAACCTGATGTCCTCCAGATGTTTTGTTTATTTATTCAATTTATATACCGCTCTTTATCAGAAGATCCCTGGGCATTGTACAACATTAAGAAAACACATTACGGAACATCAGTGAAAGAAACATAATAAAAAACATAATGGCAGACAGCCTAATAGTAAAATAATAATCATCATCATAATAGTCCCCCACACTTTCACAGGTTGTAGATTATTTAATAGCCATAGGCCTGGGTAAAGAGGAATGTTTTACCCTGGCGTATAAAAACATGTAGTGATGGTGCCAGACAAGCCTCTCTGGGGAGAGCATTCCACAGTCTGGGGTTTTAGACTACAACTCCCATCATTCCCAACTGGTACAGCTGCCTGGTCCTCCATGGTTCGGAGGAGCCAGAACGAACCTCAGGCTCCCATTCCTCTTTGCACAAGGTGATTTGCTCCCATTCTTCGTAGTTTCAAGAGATGCAGTTTGTCAAGACGCTTGAATCGGGCAAGCTATCCATTTTCTCTAGGGCAGAATTGGAAACCGTGGCTTGATCTGAGTTTTCCGTTTCGGTTTGGAAGTAAACCATGGCTTGAACAAAATTAGAAAAGGGGGAGGGATTTGGAACATGCCAGTGGACAAAAGAGTGCGTTCCAAAATACGTCTTGGATGATTAACTAAACCAGCCTTCCAGAATTCTGGTGCTTTCCCCGTGCTTTGGGCTTGCGACTCCCATTAGCCCCGGCCAGCATGGCCAACGGCCAGGAATGATGACTGTTTTTGGAAAGAACCAGAAGGCACCAGCTTAGAGAAATCTGGTCTAAACCAAGCCTTTGAATCTAGTTGCTTCTAGGTGTATCACTACATTGCGGACGCCTATTGAACATTTGTTCTGATAGGTTTGCAAGGAGGTTAGATGGTGTTGCACCAAAGCAAGCCTTACCTCTGGGTGCATTTTGCCCTGCCCTCAATTATTTTAAAAAGCCCAATTTTTGGGGGGGAGCAGGTTTGTTGCACCAGACCTCCCAGTCAACTACAATTGTGTGACTGGAATTTGCCTGTATGGGATTGCATCCCAGCCCAAAATAGTAACCGTCTGCAAGCTTTCCTCCTCTGAACTTTAAATTCCCATTTTAAACCTAAAGGTAAAGGTAAAGGTACCCCTGCCCGTATGGGCCAGTCTTGACAGACTCTGGGGTTGTGCGCCCATCTCACTTAAGAGGCCAGGGGCCAGCGCTGTCCGGAGACACTTTCGGGTCACGTGGCCAGCGTGACATCGCTGCTCTGGCGAGCCAGAGCCGCACACGGAAACGCCGTTTACCTTCCCACTGGTAAGCGGTCCCTATTTATCTACTTGCACCCGGAGGTGCTTTCGAACTGCTAGGTTGGCAGGCGCTGGGACCGAGCAGCGGGAGCACACCCCGCCGCAGGGATTCGAACTGCCGACCTTTCAATCGGCAAGTCCTAGGCGTTGAGGCTTTAACCCACAGCGCCACCTGCGTCCCATTTTAAACCTAGGCAGTGCCAAAGACCCGTCTTTTCAGAGGCATGCTTTATACACGAGTCACTAAGACGGGGAAAAGATATGCACCTCCGCAGCCCTCTTAATTTCAGAAAGGAGCACTGCTAATGAGAACAGTGGGAACTCTGAACTCCAGCTGAGAACCGAGGGCTGTCTCTTTGTAAATTTCCAAGTCGAATTGGTCCTTCATTGCATATGTTTCATTTGCAGGCTGCTGCAGTATGACCCTTCACTGACCCTCTCCGGAAGAAGCACAACTTCTCCCCCTCAGTTACTCATGTGCATTCTCTTCTTTAAGTTTGACCCGCGACCTGTTTCCAAAAATGCATACAGGTAATTTTCAACTCTGGTTATATTAGTCTCTTATCTAAATGTTTTGCTGCCATAGCTGCTGGGATATGTAACACTATTCATGGGATTGCTCGCTGTGCTGGCTTTGCTGTGCTGTTTGTGACCTTAATCTAACCTCCTATTTGTCTCCTAAATGGAAAACCAATGCCGTAAAGAAAACTCCCCCTCCATCCGCCTCCCCCTCTCCCTTTTTTTTCCTGGCACCTAGGAAAAGGTAGAATTGAATCAGCAGAACATTGTCGTTTGCACCTGTTTTCATATTTCCTATGTTGCAGGAATTTATGTACAGTGGTACCTCGGGTTACATACGCTTCAGGTTACATACGCTTCAGGTTACACACTTGACTAACTCAGAAATAGTGCTTTAGGTTAAGAACTTTGCTTCAGGATAAGAACAGAAATTGGGCTCCGGCGGCGCGGCGGCAGCAGGAGGCCCCATTAGCTAAAGTGGTGCTTCAGGTTAAGAACAGTTTCAGGTTAAGAACGGACCTCCGGAATGAATTAAGTACTTAACCCGAGGTACCACTGTATAGGTTGGGGGGGTTGCCCCTCCAGCAGATATCATGCACATGCACATGCATCCCAGTACCAAAATCAGCACAATCACTTTTGTGACTTTTGTGACTTGTCCCCACAAAACACTTCATCACAGTTTCTTCCTATTTACAGTGGACGCTCAGGTTGCGAACGTGATCTGTGTGGGAAGCACGTCCGCAACCCGCAACGCCACGTCTGCTCATGTGCGGGTCGCGATTCGGCACTTCTGTGCATGCGCAAGTGCCGAAACCCGGAAGTAACCCGTTCCAGTACTTCTGGGTTCGGCGCGGAGCGCAACCCGCAATCACACAACCCAAAGCGTCTGTAACCCGAGCTATGACTGTATTCAAAGGGCCTCTGCTGCACAATACCAAATGTAACATTTCACTAATAAATGTATCTATGTATTGGCTCACTGGGAAAACTTCATAAATTCGTATAGACATGTGAGCTCAGCTACTCAGCAGCCCCTCTGCCTGAGTAATAATCCCTGGCTTCCTGATACCTGAGTGCCAGAGAGGTAGCCATTCCAGAAATAACAAACCTAGATGAAGACAAAAGGGTGTGATTAACTTGGCTGGGAAACAGGGAAATGTAAATATCTCTTTTGTTCCACTTGATGGGTGTTTTGGAGGGCAAGGGGATGAATGGGGCAGGATCCAGGATGCTCAGATTACTGCCACCAGACCTCTCCTTTCATGATGTAACCATAATGTATTAGTGATGTAGTTTGGGGGAGTGTAACATGGGGATTAGCAGCTAATAAAAGTTTGGGTTCTCTTTTGTACGGGGCTTCCATCTTGTTTCACCTTGTGGCAGGTAGGAGTCCTGTCGTGACAGTCTTCAATAAAGACGAAGTTACTGGCTGCTGTCATATGCTCTGATATGATATTCCTGGCTGGCGTCCTTGTTCTTTGTCCAAGGGAGCCCTCGGATTTCTCCATTAACACCTAGTTAGGAGGTAGATCTAGAGTCCTCTTCACAAATTTAACGTGCATATGCTCAGTGCCTCGGTGGGTCAGCAGGATTGCACCCACTCACCTCTGCCTGATGACTCCTGAGCCTTCACATGCCAAATGTCACATGTAGCGGCTGCAAAGCCCAATGCATTTAGGGCTCCTGTCATAGGATCGTTTGTCACCATCCGATCCTCATTTGCCCCCGCAGCGCCAGACCTGTTGTACTGTTCCCCATAAGTCTTATGCAAGAGGGGGAGCTGGCCTAGAGGGGGTGGGCACAATCCTGCTGCCTCCCTGCATAAGCAAAGCTGCTGGTTTGGGCCAATGGCTCATCTAGTCCAGCATCCTGTTCTCACAGTGGCTAACCAGATTCCTATGGGAAACCCGCAAGCGGGACCCAAGAAACCTTCCTGTGTTTTTTCAGCAACTAGTATTCAGAAGCATTATTGCCTCTAATGGTGGAGGCAGAGCATAGCCCCCATGATTAGTAGCCTTCAGTAGATCCCTTCCTTCCATTAATTTGTCTAACCTTCTTTAAAGGACCCCTGACCATTAGGTCCAGTCGTGGCCGACTCTGGGGTTGCGGCACTCATCTTGCTTTATTAGCCAAGGGAGCTGGCATACAGCTTCTGGGTCACATGGCCAACATGACTAAGCTGCTTCTGGCGAGCCAGAGCTGCGCATGGAAATGCCGTTTACCTTCCTGCCGGAGCAGTACCTGTTTATCTACTTGCACTTTGACGTTCTTTCGAACTGCTAGGTTGGCAGGAGCAGGGACCGAGCAATGGGAGCTCACCCCGTCGCGGGGATTCGAACCCCCAACCTTCTGATCGGCAAGTCCTAGGCTCTGTGGTTTAACTCACAGCGCCACCCCCATGGCTAGTAGCCTTCAATAGAACCCTCCCTTCCATTAATTTGTCTAACCTTCTTTAAAAGCCCTCTATTTCCATATCCCCTCTTACCTGAATTTTTTTCCTAAACTAAAAAGTCCCAAACACTGTAATCTTTCCTCATAGCAGAATTGCTCCATCCTCTTGAGCATTGCCCCTTTCTTAACACTTTCCTGACTCTACAATATTCTTTTCGAGGTGACGGTGACCAGGACTGTCAACAGTATCCTAGATGCTTTGGCACCATAGATCTGTGTAACAGTATTGTGATACTGGCAGTTTCGTTTCCGGTTCCTTTCCTAATAATCCTCCCTAGCATGGACTTTGCCTTTTCCATTGCTGCAACACACTGGGTCGACATCTGCTACAAACCCAAGGTCTCATTCCTAGTCCGTCACCGCTAGTTCAGACCCCATGAGCATATATGTGAAATTAAATTAGCCTGTGTTGGCTTCCTTTCCCACAAAGGAGGAGGAGCTAGATGCCCTGCCCCATTGAGCCACAGTCTCCTCCCCATTCTCTCCACCTCCCAGCAGTAACCACAACATTATTTCCACCACCCCCTTTTTGCCCACTGCCTTAGTATTTTAATGTTAAGCTGCATTTTGTTGTTGTTGTTGTTAAAATAAATAAATAAAAGTATTGAGCAGCATCCTTCATCAATTTGTCATGCACATAGGAAAGAAAAAAAAGATACTGGCATTGTAAACAAAACTTGTAAGATTAATGAAGGATGAAATACTTGGGAACCATACGAGAATAATAAATACTAAATAACAGACAGCAAGAAAAACGACAAATGTACAAGCAAATCCTGAATTTGCAGAATAGAAAGAAACTTGGTCAAGGCTACACCAGCATGATAAATCACAGGGGGAGAACAAACCAAAGGGGCAGAATAATACAGTTTGCAAAATAACGTGTAACGTGAACATCTCTTTATTTGTTTGTTTGTTTGTTTGTTTGTTTGTTTGTTTATACTACCTGGGTTTATCATCATATTCACTAGATCTAAAACTTGCACACAAAAAGTGTGTACCACCTGTAAAAATAGACTCTGAGCACAGAGTACCATTTTTCTTTCACTTACTGCTCAGTTGTAAAAGAAGCCTATGGGATAAAATGTATTGGCACATCATCTTAGAACACACTGGTTTGCAAGACCATTTACTATGGTCAGGATCTATAGAGGCTGCGTGTGATAGAAATCAGATGCAAGTACTAACCTGCTATGAGATTGAACCTTTGGAGCCAGAATCTTATTTGGGCATAGGGCCATATATATGGCCCAGTGGTAGGACACAACCTTTGCATGCCAAAGGTCTCTGGTTCAGTCTCTGACAAACCAGGTAGGGCTGGAAAAGACCCCTGTTGGAAACTCTGGAGTGCTACTGCCAGTCACCTTAGGTGTTGCTGAGCTACATAGACCAGTGGTCTGACTTCCTGTGTTTCTTTGACGATAACCTCCTGTGTTTCTATGATGACCATGCCAGCATCTCATACTAATGCAATATTAGAAAGTCCCCACCCAAAAGGCAAAAATCAGGGCAGTGAGAGACCATGCAGATAGCTGGAGTTTGTGGTAGTGGACAGCTGGCTATGTCTTGTAGCTAGGGTTTAGGCATGAGATTCCTCCAAAACCAGGTTTTTCCAATATACTTCTTCCATATTGTGTATAAATGTTTTCCATTTAAACACACATCTCTCTCTCTCTCTCACTCACTCACTCTCACATACATATAAAGATTTATAAATCTCATTTTTGAGATACAAATTGCTACTTTTGTAAATACAGGTTTTAGCTTTCAGAGCCATAATCTCATAATCTTTTTATGGAACTGAATTATATCACAGGAAATTGCTTCAATGGAATGATTTCTCATGCTTCCATCTCTCTCTGCCCCCACATTAAGAAGTTACATAAATCTTAACACAGTTGAGGTTATGTAGCTATTTTTAGGGTCTTGTATAATTTATTTGGAGAAGAGCACTTCTGCTGCTGTTCTCCAATATGGAGACTTTGAAAGAAAGAAGTAAGGTATTCTAATAAAGTATGAATTTAGAACCTTGCATTCACACACCCAATTTAAGAAGTTTAGTTTCTAGGTTGCATTGTGGCTAGCAGACATTCAGGAATTAAACCCAGCCCCACTGCAGATATAACAGTCCTGTTTTGACTGTGGTCTTTGAGCTTCAGGCTCATGGGTTCCCTTCCCTTGCCTACTTTAATTTGCTCACTTACCTCCTGTTTGCTTTTGAACCAGTATTAGAAGCCACGGTTTGAAATGGGGTTCTAATTCAGGGTTGCTCAAACCAAAGTTCGTCCGATTTGGCCATTGCCACAAACTGTTGTTTGCTCAGTCCAGGAAATGAGCGAGTGAACTGGATGAAAGGAGGGAAGGAGAAGGAACATGCAAGCATAAAGCTTATTCATAACAACTTGGCCCTGATGCCTGAACCGTGCCATTACATATAATAAACAAGTGGAATTTCAGGTGATTCCAAAGAGGTGCAGGGTGCCCGCCCACCAGTATGCAAAGGTAGGTGTGGCCTTGTACAGTAGTATCTCAGAAGTCAAAAGGAATCCATTCCGGAAGTCCATTCGACTTCCAAGACGTTCAGAAACCAAGGCGCAACTTCCGATTGGCTGTAGGAAGGTCCTGAAGCCAATCGGAAGCTGTGGAAGTCACGTCGGACATTCAGGTTGCAAAGAACGTTTGCAAACCGGAACACTCACTTCCGGGTTTGTGGCGTTTGGGAGCCAAAACGTTCGACTGGCGAGGCATTCAGCTTCCAAGGTACAACTGTATATTGAAGTGTTCTAATGAACCTGGCAAATCTCAGTGCCAGTCTGAAGCACCAGCAAACATCTTGTGCATGTTGCCTGTACTTGGAATTTTGCTTCACTTGCATAAGCAGTTTTCTCCAGTTTTCCATTCCACCAAAACATAGGTGGACAAATCTTGCTAATTCTATAATGACCACTCGTGAGCAGTGCCTGTGGGCGGGTTTCTCCCTTTCTCTATAGTGAAAGACAAACTCATATCAGTCAGAACCCCCCCCCCCAAAAAAAAAAAACATTTCCCTTTGGATGTAATGCTTGGGGGATGCGAAACTGCAGTAGCCCTTGAGTCTGTGATGTGTGCATTATGAAACCAAGCAGTAATTGAGATTAAAGATACTCCACTGAACATAAAACTAGTTTAGATCATTGATTAGAAGTGTGTAGCCATTGTAGCCAAAGCCCTCTCTTCCTATGAATTAATGTCAGCTTTTATAGTCCCTTCTAGATCATCAAAATTACTTCATAATGACCAAATATATTATAACTAATTGGCTTAAGAAAGCAGACTTCTTCAGAGGTCACCCTTAAATGTTGGTGTTTCTTGACTAACTTCTTGCATTAAATCTGAATACCTTTTTAATGTATGCTTCATTGCTCAAGTGGATGAAAGAAGGATTTTTCCTCTCATTTAGCACCCAGCCAGTGTGTTCCATTGGAACATTGTGTTGGAGAAAGACTTAAGTTAGTCCCCATTGAAATCCCTTGGGCCACATCCACACCATTATATTTAAAGCACCGCTATACCATTTTATCCCCTTTAGATGCTGAGAGTTGTTAGGACACCCCTATTCCCCTTGTGGAACTAGAATTCCCATAGTTCCCTGGGAAGAGGGATTGTCTGATTAACCACTCTGTGAGGGGAATAGGGGGTCTCCCAACAGGACCCTTAACAAGCTCAAGTTCCCAGGACACTTGGAGGGAAGCAACAATTTTTAGTGGCATAGTAGAGTTTTAAATTCATGGCACAGAGAAAGACCCAGTCATTCCTAACTTGTCCCATTCATTTCAGATAATGTAATCTGGATACAACCTACTGTGTCTTTCAGGAAAATTGCAATCCTGAAACCTTCCTACACAGGATAAAATATTGCATATTTAAATGAAAAATAAAAATGAATGTTACCACTTGGTCGTAAAACTGGGAGTGGGCAATAACTGCTATCCACTTCTCCAATTACATGAATGGTGCTCTGGTTTTCAGCCAAGCAGTCCTCCCACCTTTACAGAGCTGACTTGAGACACTTTGCTACCTAAGTGAGAGCAGCAAAAGGTGCATAATACCCCCTGAACATTCACAGAATTGGCTTTAAAAGGGGTGGGGTGGGAAACTTGAGACCCACCAGAGGCTGTTGGACTCCCAACTTCCATCAGCCCCAGCCAGCATGGTCAATAGTGAGGGAAAGATGAAAACTAATCCAACAGGAAGACTGCAGGCTCCCTATCCCTCCTTTTAATTTCATATCAGTAGATGGAGCAAACAGAATCCTCATTACTTTGCAGTCTGCCTTCTCTTCCCAAAGGACCTTAGATACAAACTGGGACATGGGTGGTGCTAATTAAAGTAAATTTCCTAGGGAGGACGAGAGACTATGTTACCTTTGCAAGATGGGTGAGGAACTTTTTTCTTATTGTTGTCAGATGCAGTTCCCAACGCTTGTATTACACCACTGGTTTTTGGCATTGCAAAATCCATGCTGCCATTTCCAAGGAGCAGACTCTGACGTGGGTGGTGCTGTGGTCTAAACCACTGAGCCTCTTGGGCTTGCCGATCGGAAGGTCGGCGGTTTGAATCCCCACGACAGGGTGGGCTCCAGTTGCTCTGTCCCAGCTTCTGCCAACCTAGCAGTTCGAAAGTACGTCAAAGTTCAAGTAGATAAATAGGTACCACTCCAGCGGCCACATGACCTGGAAAGCTGTCTGTGGACAAACGCCGGCTCCCTTGGCCTGAAACGAGTGCCGCAACCCCATAGTCACCTTTGACTGGACTTAACTGTCCAGGGGTCCTTTACCTTTTACCTTTTAGATACAAACTCCCCAAACCCAAATAACTGAGGTGGGGCAGAGACTGGGTTTACACACTCTTCCCCGCTTTTTTGGCTGCATCTACCTATAAGTAAGTACTTTTGGTGCCTGATCTGTCTGTGTTGGGGAGACTTAAAAAGAATGACCTTGTGGAGGAGGGAGAGAGCTGTTGGTACAGCCGCCACCACCACCCAACACACACATCTGTTGAATGTGGTGGCTGTTCCAATTTGCCCAATGATAGGGCCAGTCCTCCATCTTGGTAGGAGCTTCTGTAGTTCTGATAGGCCTGGCCATCAGCTCCAAGCAAGGACTGATAACCATTTGGGGAAGAAAGACCAGAAGGTGAGTTGCTAGTTATGGTCATGGGTGTTCCTAAGACTGGGCTATGGGTGCCTTTGCATGGCTGTGGCTAGATTGGGAGATGATACACAGGAAGTAAATCCATGAGCTACATGCTCATCATGGCACATTATGAAAACTTTCTGTCATCAGGCTGCTGCCGTTCCTGGCACACTGAATTATGTTGATAGCTAAGAACAGTTCCCTAACTACAAGCCAAAGCTGTATCTGTTTGTGCATAATATATTTAGAAGACCTTGATGGTTGGTTCTGATTAACTGCTAATATTGAGCAACATGATACATATTTCCATTATGCTTGAGGCTTATCTGTATATATTTATACAAGGCAAAATCACTGTGGATGGGCTGTGAGATTTTGGTGGTAGACTACACACACACACACACACACACACACACGGGAGAGAGAGAGAGACTTCTGAAAACTCTTTAAATGAGATTGTAAGGACTTTTTATTATATTTTGTGCCTTTATTCAAAGGAGTGGCTTGTGGCTTCCTGAACTTTTTAGATCTGCTCCATCAATAACGGTGAGAAGCTGACTGCTCTTCCAGTGGGCATTAGAATGAACTCCAAAAGCAAATACCCAAAGCATCCTTCTTTGCTTTAGTAGTTGAGTGAAACTTGGAGCTCAAAGAGCTGAAATATATGGATTCTGTGCTCCTTGGAGGATTGCTGCCCATATCGACTGCTCTTATGCTATCCTCTTCCTTGGTTTCTGAATTCAAAAAATTGTGTTTCTGTATGTCTTCAAGAGAAATGACCCTTCTGCCTGACTCTAGATGTCTTATGGGTTCAGCTGCATATTGAATTGCCACACGACCTCTTCCAGGCTCTCCTCCTATTAAAAGACCTCCTTTTATTCACCAAGTGCTTAGGAGCGGTGTTGTGCCTGCTTATGTCACATCCTCCAAGCCCCTAATGCAGAGATGGGGAACCCATGGTTCTCCAGATGCTGTTGGGCAGAGCTCTCATCATCCATGGACCACCGGGTGGTCATGCAGGCTAGGACTGATGGAGAACATCTGGAGGTCACCAAGTTGGAGAAGACTGCCCTTGTTGATACCTCTCTTGCTTCATTTCTTGTTCTGTAGGGAAACTGCATAATGGGTGCTCATATGGTACATTCAGCAAGCGTTCAATCTGTGTATGTGGGTAGTTGAACTGCACACTTGTTTGGTTGAATAGAGGCAACATTCAGCATTTGTACAAATCAACCAGTGCACACAGCCTTTCACGTGTGTACATGTGTGGAGAGAGCTTGCACCTGTGTTCCATGTTAATGTGTGAACGAGCCCATAATGAGCTAGTAGAATAGCATGGGGAGATGGCAGTTCTGGGAGGAGAGGAGCCAAACAGCAACAGATCCTAGCTGAATAGATGGCTTTGCTGCTTCCCACCTGAAGCAGCTAGTTGGAATGCCTGTCTTTCAAATAAATGCTATCTTTTCTCTGTCTGTCTCTTGTCTGTGTGTGTGTGTGTGTGTGTGTGTGTGTGTTCGCACCTGCCTTTTGATACTTATCCATTGGACACAGGCCATTTTGTTTGTTAACAGGAATAATCATTCATTGTGTAGAACCATCAGCTAGCCAGAGGATGATAAACGTGTTCCTAAAGAATAATCACTTATTTATACAGTGGTACCTCGGGTTAAGAACATAATTCTGGAGGTCCATTCTTAACTTGAAACTGTTCTTAACCTGAAGCACCACTTTAGCTAATGGGGCCTCCTGCTGCCGGAGCACGATTTCTGTTTTCATCCCGAAGCAAAGTTCTTAACCCGAGGTACTATTTCTGGGTTAGCGGAGTCTGTAACCTGAAGCGTCTGTAACCTGAAGCGTCTGTAACCCGAGGTACCACTGTATATTGCTCTTCCTATAAAATTCAAAAGTGGTAAAATCTGACAATCAAACCAGTAAACCACAAAGCAAAATTGGCTCTGTCCCCCTGCACCCGCCCACTTGTATTACACCTGGAGACTTGACACACAAACCAAGGGGCAACTTCTCCCCACCCACCACCCCGTCTTCCTCAAGTGTTGCCTCTGTCTCCATCATCAAAACATCTGTGGTCCATGATTGATGACTCTTAGGATATTGGATAATGTTGATTTGCAGCAGTAAGAGCTCTTTCATCTAGGCTGTACGGGTTCAAGTATAGCTTGGCTTTTGTTTACAAAGACTACCTGCAATCCAGGTCAGCCAGTTGTCAATGCAGCAGACTGTGTGAGCATACCTTAAAGAGCCCAGCAGGAAGGACAGGACTAGTTCGCATGTAGCACTAGGCCATAGTTGAGTGTATCATGGATGAGCCTTCCTGAGCTCAAGCTAAGCATCAGGTATGTGCTCTCCCTTCCCCAGGAGGAGGAGAATTTCTACCAAGTTCCTTTGCCATTTCAAAGAAACTGGGCTTAACATTAGTGCAAACCCGGCATCCTGGCATACAACATGTTTGTTTGTTTGATTGAGCAAGCCAGCTTCATAGAATCATAGAATCATAGAGTTGGAAGAGACCACAAGGGCCATCGAGTCCAACCCCTGCCAAGCAGGAAACACCATCAGAGCACTCCTGACATATGGTTGTCAAGCCTCTGCTTAAAGACCTCCAAAGAAGGAGACTCCACCACACTCCTTGGCAGCAAATTCCACTGTTGAACAGCTCTTACTGTCAGGAAGTTCTTCCTACTGTTTAGGTGGAATCTTCTTTCTTGTAGTTTGGATCCATTGCTCCATGTCCGCTTCTCTGGAGCAGCAGAAAACAACCTTTCTCCCTCCTCTATGTGACATCCTTTTATATATTTGAACATGGCTATCATATCACCCCTTAACCTCCTCTTCTCCAGGCTAAACAGGCCCAGCTCCCTTAGCCGTTCCTCATAAGGCATCGTTTCCAGGCCTTTGACCATTTTGGTTGCCCTCCTCTGGACACATTCCAGTTTGTCAGTGTCCTTCTTGAACTGTGGTGCCCAGAACTGGACACAGTACTCCAGGTGAGGTCTGACCAGAGCAGAATACAGTGGCACTATTACTTCCCTTGATCTAGATGCTATACTCCTATTGATGCAGCCCAGAATTGCATTGGCTTTTTTAGCTGCCGCGTCACACTGTTGGCTCATGTCAAGTTTGTGGTCAACCAAGACTCCTAGATCCTTTTCACGTGTACTGCTCTCAAGCCAGGTGTCACCCATCTTGTATTTGTGCCTACGGTTTTCTTTGCTGGGTCTCACTAAGGCTTGTCTGCATAGCACTAAGCCATGGTTTAGCATTGCATGTGAGGTAGTCCATGTTGTCCTGTCCTTCCTCCATGATAGACTGACTTTATGGGTCAGCAGTGTTTCCCTCTCATAAGAAGCTGTTGGGCCATTGCCATGTGCAGTGTCTTTAGATGGAAATGCAGTGGGGGGGGGTTTGTTGTTTATTTTGCACAATGGTGCCTTGGTTCTCAAACTTAATCCATTCCGGAAGTCCGTTCCAAAACCAAAGTGTTCCAAAACCAAGGCGCATTTTCCCATAGAAGGTAATGCAAAATGGGTTACTCCGTTCCAGACTTTCAAAAACAACCCCTAAAACAGCAATTTAACATGAATTTTACTATCTAACCAGACCATTGATGCATAAAATGAAAGCAATAATCAATGTACTGCAGTCTCACAATCAATCAATCAATCAGTAGCTGAACTGGGTTCCACACAGTCACAAAAACAAAAAAAAAGAGCCGCAAAAACAAAAACGCAAAATAAATGGCAAAAACAGACAGACCTCAGCATAACACTCAAAGCGGAAGTGTGGCACTCAAATCAGAAGCGTAACACTCAAAACGGACCATGTTCGGTTTCCAAAAAAAGTTCGCAAACTGGAAACACTTGCTTCTGGGTTTGCAGTGTTTGTGGTCCAGGTTGTTTGAGTACCAAGGCGTTTGAGAACCAAGGTACCACTGAATTGTTGAAGGATCCTCTAGGTGGGCCAACAATGCTCCTATGTCTAACATTATTTACATTATCCATGGCAACCATGCTTTCCTGTTCTTGTCCTCCAGGCTTATCTTAGCAGCTAACAGAGATGAATTTTATCACAGACCGTCAAAATCAGCTGACTTCTGGGACGGCAGCAATGAGATCCTCAGCGGTACGTAACACTCTCCTTGAGTAATTTTTCATATATTGCATTTATGTACATGGTCTTCCCTCTCCCCTTTCATCCTCACAGCAAAGCTAAGAGATGGTGACTGTCCCAAGATCACTCAGTGAGTTTCAAGGCTGAGCTGGGAGATTTGAACCCAGGTCTCCCAGGTTCTAGCCCAAAACTTTAATCACTAAACCATGCTGATGCTAATTTTTCTCTCTTTGCTTTTGACTGTAAATCTATGTGAAGTGGGTTTTGGAATGGGCACCTATCATCTGTAAGTTGGGCTGTGATGTGATATTTCAGATGCCTCTCAAAGACCCCTGCAATCTTATTACAGGCGAGGTCTTCTGAAATGTTGCTTTTATTGCTGGTGGTTGTGGTTGTGGTGGTTTGTCTTTGTTTTTACAACTTTCACAACAGTGTTTTAATTTGACACCTGAAATCGAGTGATTTGAGCCATAGTTAAATCGTAACAGAAATGCATTTTGCTCTCCCATAAATGTGGTCCGATATCCCATTTTTCAAGCTTGCAGTTTTGGCCAGGGGACAAGTGCCTTCAAAAATAGTTTAATAGCTTGGGGTTAAAGAGAAAGTGTGTTGTTCTTTGCCTTTTGTCAGTTTGCAATTTACTGAAAGCGACTCTACCAACCTTCTACCTGGTGACTTTTTAAAAAGTTAACCAACCTTTTTGTTCACTTAATGCTCGGCCTCTCTTTCAAAGAAAACCAAAAACATCTTTTCTCTGCCTAGCCAAACTGAAGCATAAGCCTCGCTAGGCACATAAATAAAAATGAGACACAGGCAGGCAAAGCATAGCTTTAAAATCTTTTGACGGTGCAAAGATTTTTCTTTTATGCTTGATGTTGTTGTCATTGGCAGGAAGAATTGTAAGGATAAATCACTCTCTCTGCACTGCAGTTCCTTTTACTTTCTGAAAGTCTCTCACTCATTCCAAATTCTTGCAGGGTATGCTGCAAACTTCCCCACCCCCATTTTTATACAAATGCAAAGGGTGTGTGTGTGGAGTGGTACACTTTGATGCTGAAATCTGAATTTTAACCAGGCACCAGGCTGTAGCAAAGTGGGGAGATGCTGAACCCACTTTTTGATGTGTTGTTGTTGTCCCTGTTTAAGCTTTTCCCTGCCTATTTTTCTTTTTCTTTTTTCTTCATTTTCAAGGCAATAGTGCCTTGAAATATTCTCAAGGGTGTTAGTGGTCTAGGTTTCATTTCTTGTGTGAATAACACCCTTTGAATTAATAACACCTGCCTTTTTTTGTCTCAAATAAAACCAGACATACTGGGCCGGTGGGGGGCCGGCGTGGAAAATAAGTGCAGTAAAATGGTTTTGCATCATTTTTGCCTTTACGCAGCCTTGTATTTACGTGCCTGGTAGCCCATAGGCAACAGGGAACTCCATGCGGATGAATGAGCGGAGCTGACAGAGGAAGGAAGGAAGAATGGATCATTCTATGGGGGAAACACACTTTCCTCCACAACCAGCATGGAAATGCAGCCGGCTGGCAGAGGGCAGAGGGGAAGATCATTCTGACCTTCCTCTACCACTGGGATGGGAAACCATTGGGTGTCTGGATGTTGCTGTTTCTGGGCGCCACAATTTAAAACGGATATTGACTATCTGGAATGTGTGCAGCGGAGGGCAGCTAAGGTGATCAAGGGCCTGGAAACCAAACCTTATGAGGAATGGTTGAAGGAGCTGGGGTATGTTTAGCCTGGAAAAGAAGAGACTGAGAGGAGACAGGAATTGTTGTTGTTGTTTAGTCATTTAGTCACGGTGACCCCATGGACCAGAGCATGCCAGGCACTCCTGTTTTCCACTGCCTCCCGCAGCTTGGTCAAACGCATGTTGGTAGCTTCGAGAACACTGTCCAACCATCTCGTCCTCTGTCGTCCCCTTCTCTTTGTGCCCTCCATCTTTCTGAACATCAGGGTCTTTCCCAGGGAGTCTTCTCTTCTCATGAGGTGGCCAAAGTATTGGAGCCTTAGCTTCAGGATCTGTCCTTCCAGTGAGCACTCAGGGCTGATTTCCTTCAGAATGGAGAGGTTTGATCTTCTTGCAGTCCATGGGACTCTCAAGAGTCTCCTCCAGCACCGTAATTCAAAAGCATCAATTTTTTGGTGATCAGCCTTCGATAGCTATTCTCAAATATCTAGAGGGTAGGACCCAAACCGGTGGATTCAAACTACAAGAAAGGAGATTCCGACTAAACATCAGGAAGAAATTTCTGACAATAAGAGCTGTTCAACAGTGGAACCCAACTCCTTCCAGAAGTGGTGGGCTCTCTTTTATTGGAGGTTTTTAAGCAGAGGTTGGGTGGCCATCTGTCGTTGACGCTTTAGTTGAGATTCCTGCATTGCAAGCGGGTTGGGCTAGAGAACTCTTGGTGTCCCTTCCCACAGTTATTTGATTCCATGAACACCCATCGCACCCAGTCAGCATAACCAGTGGTCCAGGATAATGGGAGATGTTTGGGAAAAGGCAGAACTCAAGGAGGGCTGAAAGCAGAGGAAGTGAGGGGTATGGCTTGGGGGGAGGAGGTGTGGCCTAAGAAGGGCCAGACAGAGAAAGGCCAGACAGAGAGGCCTTGAAGGCTGCATTTGGTCCCCAGGCCTGGGGTTCCTCACCCTTGGATTAGAGCAGCCTTTCTCAACCCTGGGTCCCCAGATGTTGTTGGACTAAAACTCCCATCATCCATATCTAGCAGAACCAGTGGGCAGTGAAGCTAGGGAGTTGTAGTCCAACACTATATGGGAATCCACGGTTGAGAAAGGCTGGCTTAGAGTATCAGACTAAGGCTGGGAAAAACTCAGGTTCAGATCTCTGCTCATCCATTACTCTTCACTAGGTAACTTTGGGCCAGTCACTACTTTTCAGCCCTAACCCACCTCCTGGGACACTTTAAAACCCACTGAGAGCCAAATCAGGCAGTATTCTTCCAAGGAACACACTCAACCCTGGAACTGGGCATGTCCCTCATGTTCTCACATCTGAAATGTTGGAGGATATGAAAGTATGAAACTCTTGA
Source organism: Podarcis cretensis (assembly GCF_951804945.1). Classification (NCBI taxonomy): domain Eukaryota; kingdom Metazoa; phylum Chordata; class Lepidosauria; order Squamata; family Lacertidae; genus Podarcis; species Podarcis cretensis. Next base: position 32,750,431 of record NC_137186.1, read on the forward strand.
ACAGAGACCACAGACACCTTTTAGATTTTTTAAACAATGCTACTTACTTTATTACTGTTGTTACTGTGCATTTTTAAAATTTCATAAAATTTACACACTGCTTGAATGGAAAACAAACAAGCAAACCGCAACACGATCTACGAAAAAGATGAAATGATAAAATGTTCAATAAAAGCAATGAAAAACAGTAAGTTGAAGCATTCAAAAAATTAAAATCGGTGGCAAACTGAAAACAGATTAAAACACACATTAACCATTCTAAGTATTTGGGTAGGTTTGTCTAAACAAAAAAAATGTTTTTAGCAGGTTTGGATATGGAGGAAGGAAAAGAAGGCGGGACGTGGCTTGGAATCAGCAAGAAAGGTAAATTGGCAGCCCTGACGAACTACATGCAGCCAAAGATAGACAAGAATGCAAAAGGAAGAGGTATGTATATGGAAACGAGAGGGGACTGGGTTACATGAACATTCCTGGAAGTTCCCTTAATATGCAGATTCTTCAGCTGTAAATCCTGCAGTCAAAAGTGAATCACACAAACTGCAGCAGCACTGCCCTTACTACAGTCATATATTCTGTTGCGGTGTTTCCAAACCTAGAACAGCCATGACTCAGTGGTAGAACACCTGCTTTGCACACAGAAGGTCCCAGCATCTCCCGATTAGACTGGGAGAGAGCCCCCAATTAAATCCTGAAGAGTTGCTGCCAGTCAGAGTCAACACTATTGAGCTGAATGGATTCTGTGTAAGGCAGCTTCCTGTGTTCCCTCTCCCTTACCAAACCAGAATCTTCTCTTTCAACCCCTGCCCCTCCAGTATAGATCCAGAAGATCTCTTTGTATGGAGACAGATTGTTGGTCTAGCTGGCCCTACTCACTGTCAATGTCGGTAGCAACTCTCCAGAGTCTGGGGCGGAGATCTTTCCCAGGTCTCCCTTGCCAGGGGTGTCTTAACTGGAGATGATAGAAATTGCACCTGGAAGCTGATGCATGCAGAGCATGTGCTCTGTACCACTGGTTCATATGCTCACTTCAAACTCAGTTCTTCTTTCCCTCCATCTTCCAGTGTGTTTGGAGTACTCCCATCACTGATTATAGGAATGCACTCATGCAGTATTGCTGCCACAGGCATTATGGGCTAGCTTCAGTGGCGTAGCGTGGGTTGTCAGCACCCGGGGCAAGGCAAGTAATTTGCGCCCCCTAACCCATGGATTTGCGCCCCCTAACCCTAACCCCCAGATGTTGCGCCCAGTGCGGCCGTCCCCCCCTGCACCCTCCACGCTACGCCACTGGCTAGCTTGCAGTGAAAAGTTGTTTTTCTTATGCGTTTTTAGCTTGCATTTTATGGTTGTCCCCCCCCCCCATTATTTTTATTAGTTTTCCAATGTTTTTTTACAAATCAAACCGAATTACTTTAATTGAATACAATTTAAAAAAAAAAAAAAAATCAGGTTCTCCGCTTCTGTTGCAAACATATGTCCATCTTTTCCTCCTGTATCCACATCATCTCTTCATTAATATCCATTTCATCCTTCACTGGTTGTTGTCCATTCTTACAGCTGACCATCATTGCCTCCTTACCAACAGTGCCTCAGTTATTTCTTAAAAATATAAAATCCATTTCACTTGTGTAGTCCTTCATAATCATTATTGTCTCCGACCAGGTGTGCTGGGAGAGTTAATTCTTATCTTCCTTTGTTCAGTCTTTGCAGGGTTTACAAAGTCACATTCCAATATCTGCTTGCATTTTTATGTTGCAAGCTGCACTGAAATCTATAGATGAAAGGCAATATACTACTACTACTAATACTAGGATATACATATTTCATGTTTGGAAATGGCATGCATCAGCTCCCAGGGTTACATCAAGTTAGTTGAAAGTGGTGCTGTTCCTCTTAAAAACAACAACAACAAGCCACAACAACAACAACAACACACAACTGCTTTAAAAATTCTGCTCTAAAAACCTGCTTGCTACTTTGAAAATAATAATTTTATTTCCATAGGCATATGTTTCCAACTGTTGCCAGAAAATGCTGAGATGTGTTACATATTAAAGTGATGGGCTTGTAATTGCTAGGTTGCTTCTATTGATGATAATGCTAGGTTCCAGCCAGCCGGGATTTTGGTAGAACAATTAATAGCATTTAACTGTCTTGGGAACCCATTGTTTTGGAATAATTCAGTGGCCTCCGGAAAGCTGGGTTATCCCAATATTTGGATACCTAAAGCTTAAGCAGGATTGAAGCTTCAGTTTAGGTAGTATAGTGGGTATCACTTTTGTTTCCTGTTCAAAAGGTTTGAAACTAGGCAGAAACTGCTTCTTTGCTGGAGGATCTGTAACTCAGTGTTACTGAATCTGTTCTGAATCTGGCATTTCCAGTTACAAACCAGGTAATGGGGAAAGCATTTTCCTGAGCTCCTAGAGAACCACTGCCAGTTAGAAATAGGGAATAGTAGGATTTGGGTCAGGATGGTCCAAAGCATGCCCCAAGCACTGCATGCAACCCTCAAGACCTTCTTTTGCAGCCCTCGGCAACATTTGGTGCCCCTCCAAGCCCTTGTTCTGCCTTCCCATAGCTGGGTAAGCGAGGTGCTGGACTTTGTGAAATAGGTGTGAGGCTTTGACAGGGCCCTAGAGTCCTTCTGTCTCCTTTCCCAAGCCTAGTTAGTGGTTTCCCAGCTCTGGGAAAGTGGAGGCAAGGCTCCAGGAGCCATCCAGAGCCTCTCGCCTCCCTTTGCCAGCTTTGGGAGGGCAGCATAAGGTCTGAACCAAATTTTGGCCTCACTCCACCACGTGGCAAGGCAGTGTATGGCCCACAGATTCTGTGTCAAAGTTGCAGCCCACTTGGTATGAAAATTTGGGCTGCCCTGATTTAGTTGGACATACAGGATGGAATTCAATGTCCCATGACTGTGACAGTTCCATCAGGGCAAACCTTTCTGCTTCCTAGATGGAACAATCTCTGCTCTCCTCCCTCCAAGCACTGCTCTGGGGGTGCTTCTGACACACACACACACCCAAAATGATTTGGGGGGGGCTCAGGAGGAAGAGGGAAGGGAACCCTATTGTATTAATGCGTCTGGTTGCACTGGCTCCCACTAGTGCAACTGTTTAGTTGAATTTGGCGCATAGACTGATCGGTATTAGCCGGCTTCCAATGTTCCTGCCACACGTAACCATGGTGGTAGGACTTAGAGAATATCAAGGCTTCTAACTTCTAACATCGGAAGTGGCTGCTGGATCAGGCCAAAGGCCCATCTTGTCCATCAACCTGTTCTCACAGTGACCAGCCCCCAATGGAAGCCCACAAAGCAGGACCTGAGTGCAACTGATAGGCTTGCCCTCCATGAATGTGTCTAACCATCTTTTAAAGCCAACCAAGTTGGTGGCCATCGCTTCGTCTTGTGGGAGAGAAGGGTACTTACTCCTGGCTGTCCTGAATCTTCCAGTACCCAGCTCCATGAGACGCCCCCCAGTTCTACTCCTAAGAGAAAGGGAGAAAATCTTTTCTCTAGCCACCAGTTCTCCATTGCAATTTTTGCAAGATCACGTTAAGAATGTGATGTGTACCGAGAATAGAGCATATCTTAATTGCGTTTCTCTTTTTTTAAAAAAAAAAATAATAATTTTTTTATTGATTTTCCAACACAAATAAAAACAAACAACACATTCACATACACAAACAAAAACATATACAACATGTATAATTTCATAATCCTGTTTTCATACCCCTTATTTCTCCGACTTCCCCATACCTCCCTTTTACTGCATCCTTAATTTTTAACATTTTTTTAAGCAATTCTCCAATAATTAATTATTTAATTCACTTTCATTACACTCCTTTTTTCTTTAACTTATTAGTTACAGCTGCAATTCTCTGTTTCTTATTCCCTGACATCTAGCACTCCTCAATTTTGCAATAATTTTTAAGATATATCTTGAATTTCTTCCAATCTTCTTCCGCTGTCTCTTTCCCCTGGTCACGAATTCTGCCGGTCATCTCTGCCAGTCCCATATATTCAATCACCTTCGTCTGCCATTCTTCCAGAGTAGGTAGTTCTTGTGTCTTCCAATACTTTGCGAGAAGAATTCTTGCTGCTGTAGTAGCATACATAAAAAACGTCCTATCCTTCCTTGGCACCAATTGGCCAACCATACCCAGAAGAAAAGCCTCAGGTTTCTTAGGAAAAGTCCACTTTAGGACTTTCTTAATTTCATTATAGATCATTTCCCAAAAGGCTTTAATCCTCGGGCAGGTCCACCAAAGGTGGTAGAAAGTACCTTCAGTCTCATTACACTTCCAGCAATTATTATTGGGCAAATGATAAATTTTTGCGAGCTTGACTGGGGTCATGTACCACCTATAAATCATTTTCTTTAAGTTTTCTTTTAAGGCATTACATGCCGTAAATTTAACACCGGTGGTCCATAACTGCTCCCAGTCTGCAAACATAATATCATGACCAATGTCATCTTAATTGCGTTTCTCAGCATTTCTGCATATATTATGCCTGCCCACATCCTGGGGAGCTGGGTTTAGCTCTGCGTTCCCAGCATTGCTTGAAATACTGTCTGATGGACAGTAGAGCCAGACCACAGTCTGGTGATGTAGTCTCCCCTCCAGAGTAGGCTGGAGCCTCTCTCTGTTTGGCTACGGAGTCAGCTAGCCACAGAGTGGGGAGGAACAGCGCTTGGGGGGGGGATATAAAAGGAGTTTCTGAGGGAGAGGGGTAGACAAGGCTGGATTTAAGATGAGAAGTTAGGCTTGGTTCTGAGGAGGGGCAAAGGTTCAGGTTAAGAAATAGGGTTTGGTTGGAGTTGGGAGTTAGGGAGTGAGTTCAGGAGAACTGGTTCTGAGGGAAGTTAATAATAATAATAATAATAATAATAATAATAATTTATTATTTGTACCCCGCCCATCTGGCTGGGTTTCCCCAGCCACTCTGGGCGGCTTCCATGGAAACCAAAAATACACTAAAATATCACAGATTAAAAACTTCCCTGAACAAGGCTGCCTTAAGTTAAGCATTCACACTGAGGAGGACTATCCAAAGCGAGAGGCTGGAGCCTCGCAGCTTGGATAGGGAGACCGGGTTGAGGGTCTGGGGAAGGTATACAGGGAGGGCTGAGTCTGAGCTGGGAGAGGTACATCTTGTGGGAATACAGGCTACCGGGGTCTCAGTAGAGTCAGGAGGGGAGAGTTCTTCTAGGTACTGAAGACTCCCAAACCAGTAACAAGGGGTGAGGGGATCCCCTGGGTCTGTGATACCATTTAGAAGACCTCATGAACCAAAGGATTAAGCTGTGAAGGAATCTGTATGGTGCTGAAAGTATTTAACTGTAATATCTAAGTGACAGAAATAGAGCATTTTAGCCTCTATTCTAGAAACCTGAACATTTACCATCTGAAGTGTAACGCCTGATTTTTAGTAACTGAAGAACAGTTGTGTCTATAGTATTATGTTTAAGCCTGAGACATAATTAAATAAAATAAGTTAACTTCAACCTGAAAGAACTCATTTCCTGACCCGCTTTGTTTCATAAACTTCTTTTTGTTTAATAAAACGTTTCTTGTTTGTTTGATCAGCTCCTGCCTGAGACTCTAAATCATTAAGTTTTCCCTCACACAAGTCCCCCGCCAGATAATCTGTGGTAAATTGTAGAAATTCATGTAATTGGTGTACTGTGAGGTGGGTGCACTATATTTAATTGAGGGCAGTTAGCGGGAGAGGATCCACCACATTATTAATTGGTGGTATTAAGTGGTGGGTCTGCTACAGCAGATTTGCAACGATCTTAATTGTGTAGCATTGCATTGTGTAGCATGCTTTGATGGGGTTGGTATTATTTGTGAAATTTGTCTCAGAGGGGGGCATAAAACATTTGAAAAGCCTTTTAAAAAAATTGATCATATAAAGGTCGCTTATTAACAGTGCGCCTGGTACACAATTGATCAAACTTACGTTAATCCGTTTCCATGCTATGTCCTTGACTGCAGTGAGTCAGAAAGCTTATTCATTTCTGCTACTTGGTTGAGCTAGCCCAGTGAGGGGGGAGATGTCCGTTTTCCTCACTGGAAAGCATTCTACCAGTTAAGATAACTATAAGATTAAAAATAGAGGAAGATGGAAAGGAATTGCTGAAAAAATTAATAGAAGTGGAATACAAAAAGGGAGGTGTGAGGAGGTCGCGGAAACAAGTAAATGAAAGATAAGTTATTGAAAGTATTTGATGTGTTTTAAATTGTGTTTGTTTTGTTTTGTTAGTTTAATGTTAGTGTTTTGTTAGTGTAATGTAGTGTTTTATTGTATTGTATGGTTTTTCTTTTCTGTAGTGTCTAAATTGTTGGAAAAGGTAATAAATATTATTATTTTTTTAAAAAAGGAAAGCATTCTACCAGCATCTAACCCCCCCCCCTTTTCTCCCACTTTGCAGGTGCCCTCGTGACAAATTTTTTGACTTCAGATCTGGACAGTTACTCTTACTTGAAGAAAGTGGCCTTAGAAGGACACCTTTACAATGGGTTTAATTTAATAGCAGCAGACTTGAAGTAAGTATATAAAAACTTCACAGCTAAGGCAGCAAAGGGGGAGGAAAAAGCAAGGGCCAATTGGGTGCATATAATGGATAGCACTAAATATTTGTAGCATGGGTATGTGTCAGAGCAAAGCCTATTCTGTTCCCCCACCCCCCTTTTAATGAAGAAATTGTGTTCTTGTCGTTGTTTTATTAAGGAACAAATTTAGGGTTGTAGCAGTCTTGAGTTGTACTCATAGCAGCCCCATTGAAACTGGTGGACATGGCAGTCTTAATTTCAATGGGTTTACTCTGGGCAATGAATGTACATTTTACCTTTATTCAGTAGGCTAGTTTCTACATGCCCTCACAAACCATATTCTGTCCTTCATCCAGGCACGCCAGAGGCATTATCAGGACATAGTCCAGCCAGGCAAAAACGTTATGGGGTTAGAAACAGAGCCAGTGGGAGGTGTGGCCTGGGGAGAGATCTGAGGGCCAGGTAGGGAGGCCTGGAGGGCCACATTTGCCCTCTGAGCTTGAGGTTCCCTACCCATGCTACACTGCTGTTGTGGAGAAGGGAGACGGGATTGCCAGGCAAGCTGCATAGATGACTAAAAGGAGTAGGCATGGATAAGGAAGGAAGCGCGGTGCCATCTCACAGTTATTACAAACTAATGGCTGCAATCTGCTCGCGTTGTTCACCTGGTCAGGCATCTAGGGAGAACTTGAATGAGAAAGGAGCGAGAGGCAGAAACAGATGTGGTGATAATGATGAAGTCAAGGATGTCGCTCCCTGGAAATGTAAAATGGCACATCTCAGGTGTCAAGTGGGAACTGCCAATAATCCGAGTGGATCTGAAGTCAAGCACACTTCAGGTGTCATTTCATATGGTTCTGTAGATCTTCGCGGGGCTTTCTGAATTAGTCACATAATGAATATAGAATGCGGTTCTGGGAGAAAGCAGAGACTAGAGTGCTAGTGAGCTCTGCAGTACCTGGCAGAGCCCTAATTAACCCAAGAGGGTGACCTCAACCTGGATTTGAAGTAGCCTTTCTAGAAGGAGGCATAAAGCGTCCCCGTCCCCCGGATCTATAAAATCATAGGAATGAAGGAAATTGCCCATTGTTTGGATGTATATTATGAACAGTACAGCTGCTTAGCTTTTTGGATCCAGCAAACTAAGCACATGTTTAAACCTCTTATCAATATACCCTGTTTGTTCTATACACTTTTGTGGCACACTTAATCGTGCAGAGTTGTGGTGGGACTGTGATATCCACCAGGCGTTTGTGTAGCCCTGAAAGGGATGTAAGAATCCACTGCTAGAGCGCAAAAATCTTGGGTCAACAGAGGCTGGATGACCATTTATTTATCAGGGATGCTGTGGTGGCACCATGCATTGAGCAGGTGGGGTTGCATTAGGTGGCCCCTAAGATTCATTCTAACTCTAAAATGGTATAATTAATGTCATTCCCCGCTCACTGGGTTAACCTGCCGCTGAACCAAATGGAGGGTGTTGCTAAGACTTTGCTGCCGCAAGCTTCAAATTGATGTGAATTATGTTTTCATTTTGCTTGCCAACCCTGCCCCACAGTGCAGGCCAACATAAATCATATCATTCTGTTTTCCTGTGGTGGAATACAGAAACGGGAGTGGATGCTGAAGTGTGTGCTGCTTGACGATCCTTTTGGCCCTTTGCCGATCTGTAAATCAATTATTTCTGGGGCTCTGCCACCCTTAGTTCAGCTCTGCTTTCAGCATTCCTGTTGCCTACTGGGGCTGCCTCAGCCCAGCCGAGCCGAGCTGCCTTCTGGTTAGCTTTCAAATGCAGTAACTGGCTTTATTAAATTTATTATTATTATTTATTCATTTATGCCAGTTGCATTGAAGGATAGGTAGGCCTCTGCGGTATTTTGTAATGCTTCTTGAACAAGATGCCAAAGATGTTGAACTCCTCAGGAACCAAAGCATTGTCTGTTAACGGTATAGTTAGGAGTCTGTGGTATATACAGTGGTACCTCAGGTTAAGAACTTAATCCGTTCTGGAGGTCCGTACTTAACCTGAAACTGTTCTTAACCTGAAGCACCACTTCAGCTAATCGGGCCTCCCGCTGCTGACATTCCGCCACCGTGCGATTTCTGTTCTCATCCTGAAGCAAAGTTCTTAACCCGAGGTACTATTTCTGGGTTAGCAGAGTCTGTAACCTGAAGCGTCTGTAACCTGAAGCGTTTGTAACCCGAGGTACCACTGTATCTGGGATGAGGAACCTCAAGTCCAAAGCCCAAATGCAGCCCTCCAGGCCTTTCTGTCTGGCCTTCAAGACATTTCCCAGGCCACACACACCCTGTCCCTGCTTTTCACCTTCCTTGAGTGCTTTTGCATGGCAGGAATGCATTCTTGAACTGTGATAATGCCTCTTGCTTGCATGGATGGCTGATTGAGTGATGGGTGTATAACTTTCACTGTATAAAGTTAAAGGTCCCGCTTGTTGCTCTACTTGCTTTTGACTCTGGCCCTGCCCACCGCTGGCATGCGCCCCCTCTCCCCCAAAGTTGCTCCCCTGTTGTGCATTTGCCAGTTCATTCTTATGTGTGTACAGCGCATAGCTGACTACTTCAAATACGCTATATGTATTTTGACAAGACGAGGAAACTTCCCCTGGGCAGTAATTACTTTCTATATCCATTTCTTGACAGCTCAATAGAGTGTATCAAAGATGGATGGCTGCTAGCCAAAGAGGGGGGTATTCAGAATATGCCAAACAAACCATGTCCTCCTCCTGCTCTCCCTCCCCAAAATAGCACTCTGGTTTCTCAGAAGTAGTTATAAGAGTTCTTCCCTTCAAATAGGTAGCCTTTGGACTCTCAGTGTTTTGCAGTAGGATTTCAGGTGCATACCAGAATTTCAGGCTTGTGCAATTTCAGTGGATTCAAAGGCTCTGTTGCCCTGGTGTGGCAAACCCACTTAAAGAAAATAAAATAAATGGATGTTTTGCTGTTAGGAAAATCCTCTGAAAAGTGTTGGATGAATGAACGATGAAGAGTACAAGCAAATCAGGATCCGAGCTCATGACCGTATAACCCCCCCCCCGCCCCACCCCGCAACGCAACCAATTGGAATAGATACTCAGTAAAGACCAGGCATAGTCTAACCTCTGTGTAGGTTTTGTGCAAGCAAGTCAATGCACAAGTCAAGGGTGAGCCTATGTTTGAATAAAACATGATTTGTGTTCCAGTGTGTTGTAAATGCATACTGCAGCTGTTAGTAATCAATAGGTTGGTGTTTGAGCATCACCTGTATTTAGTGGAGCTTTGACTATACAAAGATTACTAGTGAAACTGAGTTGGTGGGCATGTGTTGTGACCTGCCGTGGGATAGTTGACCAGTAAATCCCAGGCTTATAAATGGAAGGAGAATAACTGGTTTTCTACTGACAACTTTAAAAATGCTGGTGGTCTTGGCAGACCACTTAATAACATTTTTGTTTGTTTATTCTACAAATCAAAATACATACGTAACTCATATTTGAATAACTGTCAAGGTGCCTTATAATGCAATGGAAGTAGGCAAAAAAACCCACAATCATATTCTTTCTTTAGCATCAACATCAACAATCATCACTATATTATGAAAATCATGGGCCTTGGGCCAGGCTGCTGAGGAGCACTCTTTTTTAAACATTTAAGGGGAAATTAGTAGACTGCACCAGTGTGTGAAAATCACAGGCCCTTGTTCAAAATGGTTTTGATTTCTGTCATCAGAAAAAAATAAATTGAGTGCAAGACCAAGTGCAGATATTTCTAATTGCTCCACAACCTTACTGTAGATAATGGAGCTTTTGCACCATCGCAGCTTGAGAACCTTTGGCTTAGACAATGTGGCACCAGACATTCTTGGACTGCAACTCCCATCATCCTTGACTGTTAGCCATGATGGCTGGAGTTGGTGGCAGCTGTAGTTCAACAGCATTCAGATGGCAACACGTCGGCTAACCCTGGCTTGAAGTGTAGCTTAGTTCAGGTGCGTTTTCTTTTCTTTAGAAGGACAGTCTCTGGTTCTGCCCCTTGAAAGCAGCAGTCACTCATTCTTTTGGACGGAGTGGGGAATGCCTGTTCTCCCTTGTCTTTTTTTTTTTCTTCAATAGATTTTTATTGAGATTTTAAAGGTTACAAAAAGAAAAAATAAAGAACATATTTAAACAGGGAAAAAGGGAAAAAAACAGAAAAAAGATGCAGATAATTAAAAAAAAATCAATCCATTACATAACTTTCTTTCCTTTGCTTATTTCCTTGACCTCCTCACACCTCCCTTTTTTGTATTCTAATTCAATTAGATATTTCAGCAAATCCTTTCCATCTTTATTTCTATCCTAATGATTTATCTTAATATACTATAATTTAACGTTCTGTTCTTTCACCAATTAACAATCCATTTTTACTTAATCCTTTATATCATTTCTGCTAAAACCACATTACTTCATTCCAACCTCCTTCTAGCATTCCTTAATTTTACAATGTTTCTGTAGATAAACTTTAAATTTCTTCCAATCTTCTTCCACCAACTCTTCTCCTTGGTCTCGGATTCTGCCAGTCATTTCCGCCAGTTCCATATAGTCCATCACCTTCATCTGCCATTCTTCCCGGGTGGGTAAATCTTGTGTCTTCCAGTACTTTGCAATAAGTATTCTTGCTGCTGTTGTGGCATACATAAAGAAAGTTCTGTCCTTCTTTGACACCAATTGGCCGACCATGCCCAGGAGAAAGGCCTCTGGTTTCTTCTGAAAGGTATATTTAAATACCTTTTTCATTTCATTATAAATCATCTCCCAGAAAGTCTTAATCCTTGGGCATGTCGCCTGTTCTCCCTTGTCTTCCCAGTAGTAGCTTGATATTCAGAAGGCACTTGGCTTTGTTTGTTTGACTAGCACTGCATTCCCTCTCCCTTGGTTCTGGAGTGCTGATCTCTCCCGTATGGCAACCTTACTCTGTTGTCTGGACCTGTGGCTTGTGATGGAGCCATGTTAATCATGAGCATGGGTTTGAGAGAATGCTTTTTATAAATGTCATAGCTTGAAGGTCAGAACAATCCGTAGTAGAATCTTCCTCCCTGCTTCAAGTAAAGTGGACCATTAGAATTCAGCTGCAGACTGCCGCAAGTCGTGGTAGGTCAGGCAGAAGCTTTCATTTAAAACATTTCCTAGTGTCTCTTGCTTAGAGCGATGATCTTCAAATCCCAGTGGAATCATAACTACTGTAGGGCATCTTTGTGATTTGCTAATTTGCCCTTGGTCTCTCTGTAATGAAGATGAACGCTCTCCTGGAACCAGGGGCTGGGGAGAACATGCAGGGAGGGCAGACACCGTTCAGAAATGGGGGCAGCCTTCTCTCCCTACTAGTTCTGTTGCAATCATTCAGAGCCAGCCCTGACCAGATCTTTGTGGTCTTGGTACGATTAGCTCCTGCTCGTCCCTTCTCAATGACAAAGCCACAAATACCTGCTCTGTGCACAATCTGTTGGACAAGGTTGGGTAATAAATAGTCTTGTTTCTCTTTCCTTCCTTCCTCTTTCTTTCGTCTTCCTTCGTCCCTCTTTCTTCTTCTTCTTTCTTTCTTTGGATTTTTTTTTTAACAGCTTGCCTTTTTATAATTCAAGAATATTTGAGGTGGCTTATAAAGAAATGGCAAAACAGAACAGCATTTTTAAAGAGCCTCTAAAAATACAGTACAGCTTCTGAAAATTCCCTTCTACTGCCCTGCCTTTCCCGATGTCAGTGAGTACCTGAAACTGTCATTTACGGAGTCAAAACCATTGCTCCATCTACCTGCCATGCTGTCTACTCCAACTGGCAACAGTTCTTTTGAGCAGAAGCCCTTCTTCCACCCTGGCAATGGGCATCCTTCAAACTGGAAGATGATGGGGATTAATCTTTGTTCTCCCATAAATAGGAAATTTCTGCCCACTTTCAAATGCTTCTGTTCTTTTCTTTCTTGCTTTTAATTTGCTCCTGTTTCGAAGTCCATTCTGCACTTTCTCTCCCCCCACTACTCTAACAAGTGATAAGTAGAGTTCTCATTACATGGAGGCACATGGTTAGATCTCACTTTCCTGGTTTCTTTAGTTTACCTTTTTCCATTCTGCAGTGTGCCAACTCCAGTTTGGTTCAGCTAGCCCAAGATGGGCCCTGTCCTCATAGATTTTCCTTTGCTTCACTTATATGTCCAACTGTTTTCTCTGCTCTGGGAAGAGGGAAAGACAGCAAAGTAGGTATATTTTTAAAACGCAACATAAAGGGACTGTTCCGATTAGCTTGTGACCATTTGACAAAAGTGGGTAGAAATATGTGAGCAGCTTCTGAAAGTGCTGCTCCCTTCCATTGCCCTTGTGTTTTTGGGGGTGTTTTTTTATGATGGCTGTAAAACAATCCAGGCAATGTGGTTGGCTTATATGCCAAATATTCACTGCAGCCAACATTGGATACAATAATCTCTGAATTGCAAAAGCCTTCGGTGATGTCTTGTGGATATTTCACCCTTAGGCTTTGATACTAGTGGCTACGTTGCCCGCAAGGCACTCAGAATTCCCTTTGGTAATAAGATTGATCTTGAAACATAATTCCAAACAGTTTACGCTGAAGCTATAAATTTCCGTGGCTGGCTCATGTTGCTGTTTGTCTGCGGCGAAGTTACCATCACTTGTTTTCAGAGGCTCTCTGAGGGTTGATATTGGACTGGATCCAGAACTGCCTGTGAGCAGCAGAAGGGCTTCTTCTGCGGGCAGAAGGGCCCTTTCTGACATAGCGCAAGATTCTTGCACAAGAAAGAAAGGACTGGGAAACCAGAGATCAGCTTCGCAGAATCCCCTGTGCATTACACAACTTGCCGCCAACACTACCCCTTGCACAAAGTGGAACAGTAGCTGCTCATCAGAACTTCTCCATCTAAGGGCCTCTCTGGATCCAAGCAGAGCAGATTCTTCTAAAAAGGCAGGATTAAAAGAAAAGAAAGGAAAGGAAAGCTCTCTCTCTCAAAAAAAAAAATACCTTGTCTTTCATGCTAGCTCTTGCTTTTAAAATAAAACGCATATGAATAAAAGCACGTATATCCTTCCTTTCTGACATGCAAGATATCCAAGGCAGCTAACAACAATATAATAGCTATTGCAGGAATATAGGGTTGGGTCCAACTGTTTTTGATAAGAGCAGACCCAGCTGAAATCAACTGAGCCAAATTTGTCATGTTTTTAATATTCTGTTGGGAGCTGCCCAGAGTGGCTGGGGAAACCCAGCCAGATGGGCAGGGTATAAATAATAAATTATTATTATTATTATTATTATTATTATTATTATTATTGGTCTCCATTGATTTCAATGGGTCTTTTCTGAGTAGAACAAACTTTGGATGCTCCCCTCCAGTCCTGAGGGTGGCAGCTCCTATTCCTTATGTCTGAGTCTGGCACTGCATCTTATTTTTGAAGACCATTCTAATATGGGCAACAGCGATGAAAAATCAGAGTGTGTGGCAGTATTTTGGGGAAAAGCTGACCTGCCAGCCCAGTTTTAGAGGACAGAATGTGGCCCTTCTTTCCTGAGCTAGTTATAACATTCCCTTCCTGGAATGTGTGAATGCCAGCTTGTATATGTGTGTGTTTTCTAGCTGCTGAAGCTGTTTGCTATTCAAATCTGTTACGGTTTGAGGTATGTGGAATGGAGAGTGTACTTCTGGGAAAATGTGGAATGTTGGGGAAATAAGCTACAGATGTCCTGAATTAACAAGGCTGTGCTTCAGATGCATCTCCCATTGTCCTGCCCCCAATCCCCTAAACTCCAAGGAATCTTAACTGCTGAAATTCTCAAACCACAACTTCAAGGCAAGTATTAATGTTGCTATCACACTCAAGTCTGCTACTAAAGGAAGTCTCTGGTGACTACTTAAATCAGCACAAGATAGTCTTTTGCAGCAATGCTTGGCTAATAGATACATGTAAGAACTGGCTCTGGATTAGCTTCTAGGGTGCCCCCTCACTCACTCAAAGACAGCTTTTTAAATATATTTCTTACAGGCTTGGCACAAACATCAGTCAGATCATGGTTTACAGAGCCTAACTGGTTTGATGAGTCTAAATTGGCAAACTTTGGTTTGCAACGGGGCAGAACTCAGATTATAAAATGGTTTGAATTTAAGCAAGCTGGTTTATATTACGTCTGACTCTGCAGATAGCAAACTAGGCTTGATGTTTTCCACATATTTAGCTCTTTTTGCTTATGTCTTTAGGAGTGTATAGCCTTTCAAGGAGTTGATCTACATGGTCAAGTTGGGACATTTTCTATAGAGACTTCCTAGGCAGGTGCTATTTGTGGCTAGAATGTTGTACTGGAACCAGAGTCAGCGCTGTCCTGGAACCAACTATCCATGCACCTAGGGAAGCTTGAAAATGGAAGGAGCTAAAGCTCCACTTCGCAGGTGGCGCTGTGGGTTAAAGCCTCAGCGCCTAGGACTTGCCGATCGAAAGGTCGGCGGTTCGAATCCCTGCGGCGGGGTGCGCTCCCGCTGCTCGGTCCCAGCGCCTGCCAACCTAGCAGTTCGAAAGCACCTCCGGGTGCAAGTAGATAAATAGGGACCGCTTACCAGTGGGAAGGTAAATGGCGTTTCCGTGTGCGGCTCTGGCTCGCCAGAGCAGCGATGTCACGCTGGCCACGTGACCCGGAAGTGTCTCCGGACAGCGCTGGCCCCTGGCCTCTTAAGTGAGATGGGCGCACAACCCCAGAGTCTGTCAAGACTGGCCCGTACGGGCAGGGGTACCTTTACCTTTACCTTTACCTAAAGCTCCACTTAAGAAAAATCCTGAATTTTGTATAGCGTGCAACTATCCCTGTTTGACCAGGAATGGTCTTTGTTTTCATGTACCTGAGCCTAATCATTTTTGCATTTTTTGGGGGGGAGGGATTCTTGAAAAACATTTTAACATAAGTGAATTGCTAGAGGACTTGTTCTTTAGGGTTCATCTGCCTTACCGGGATCTCTAGTAGTTTGGTGTTCTCCAGCTTTGGGTCACCATTGGCTAAGCTGGTTTGGGCTGATGGGAGTTGCAGTCCAGCAATGTGTGGGAACCAGAGTTGAAGAATGCTGAAGTTGTAGGTGCATTGTGTCTAGTGTCAACACATTTGAATGGACACAGTGACACACTGCATTATACAGCCTGCACATTCACATACCGCTGCTGCTGCTGCTTAGTTTGAATTGTTGATAACCTATTGTAAGGTAGTTGTGGTTTTCTAGTGTGTTCAGCTGAAAAAAACAAACACCATAATAGCTTGGAAGGAAGGCAGTTGCAGATTAAATTAACATAGCATGCAGAAATCAAAGAAGACTCTTCAGCAATGAGTATTAACAAGGGCAATTCAGACAATGATGAGTATCTGGGGTGTTACACACACGACTCTTGCTTTATTTCTTTTTTTTCGGGGGGGTGAAATGGAAAGCACATGACCATTGGTGTTTTAGCACACATTCCATTAAACTGTTGTGCACTACTGCAAATGCGTGAAATATTTGTGGAAGCCCATAGCAGTATTTGAAACTTGCTTGGTTGCTTGAAATTATGTTAAGTTCTTGCCACAATCTTTATTAATAGATTTCTCCTCTCTCGTCTCTCTCTTTAAAAAAAAACCAGCAAAATACATAGTTAAAATCTAGAAGCCTGGAAACTACAAAACTCTTATCCTGGAGGAGTTGTGGAATAGTACATGAGATGAATTTATATTGAGCAGAACATCTGATTGACTTGCCTTGGGAACGAGTCTGATATGTTCGTTCTTTTTGCTGAATTTTGCTTTCTTTCCTTAAAACAAAAAACTTTGGCTTTTTAGCGATGTGTGACCAGCTTGGGTTTTGTAAGGAATTGCTGGAATGTATGTCTTTGAGAGGGGTGGGGGATAAAGATCTAAGATGAAACATAGCAACATGACTAATGGGCGATGCATCATCCACTTGGGGTTCTTTTGTGGGAGGGGGAGATATTTCAAGTGCAAAGGTGCTCCCTTCATAGAAAATAAAGCAATAAATCAGAGGTGTATATTTGCCATGCAATTATGAGGGCCGCGAAACGGTTGCAAAAGAGTGCAAATCCTTCATTTCTAATGACAGACGTTGATTTGTTCGGCACAACTATTCCCTGCTGCTTTAGTTGTTTACTGTCTGTTCCATGTGTGGCATTAGAGCATGGGTTGTCAAACTAAGGGCCGCGGGCCAGATCAGGCCCAATTGCCTTCTAGATCCGGCATGCGGACGTTCCAGGAATCGCTGCGTGGATCACCAGCACACACGTTCTTCCCCTCTCCCTCCCTCTCCCTCACACGGCGGCACTTTTCTCCTCAGGGCCGGGGCAATCTTGTCCCACGCCACGTGCTGTTGACGACGGGAGTTGGCTCGCCCGCCTGCCCACCTCAGCAGGGCGGTGCTGTAAAGTGGTCATGTGACGCTGGCTGTCGACTGCTACTGCCTTTTCCTACGGCTTCTCCTCCCCCTCCTTCAGTCTGCCCTTCCTTCCTTCTCCGCGCCCCTTTTCCGTGCCACTTCCTCGTGCGCTTTCTTCACCGCCGGCCTTCCTGCCTCCCTCTCTCATTTCTCCCATGGCGTTCAGGCGGGTTGTTGCAGCAGCTGTGGCCGCTGCTTGCGGGTTGGCGGGCGGCTCTGTCTTCTTCTCCGCGGTGCCTCTCAGGAAGCAGCAGCAGGTGGTGGGTAAAAGCTCCAACGAAACCCCAGTTCCCCTACGTCTGTTCACGGCTCCTCTGCCGGGGCTGCTGCTTCTGTCTTTGCCGGCCAACGCAGCCTCTTGCCCCGCCACGGCGCCTGGCTGGCTGGAGAAGCCCAACTGCGGCTATTGGGACGACAACTGGGACAGGTAAAGCGAAGCATCTTCATGCCTCTTTATGGGCGGGTGAAAATCGTTCACCCCCCATATATAGTCTGGCCCTCCACAAGGTCTGAGGGTCAGTGGACCGGCCCCCTGCTGAAAAAGTTTGCGGACCCCTGCATTAGAGCCACTGGGACTTGCAGTAGCAGAACTGTCTATTCCTCTCCTCTCTCCTCTCACCTGAAGCCCCCTGTTCACCCTCAAAATCAGCTCCAGAGGGTTCACAGACCCCCCCCAGAGAAGATTTTGGGGGTTCAAAGAGGCAGTGGAGGAAACAAACATGATTGTGCTGGTCCCGGGGGGAAGGTTACTGTTGGCGTGGTCAAAGTCCAGTCCTGGGTCAAGAGTCTGAAAACAGTTCACAAAGAGCAAAGCGGGGTCTGAAGCAGGAAGCCGGGCGGGGTCGGGAACTCTGGAAGGACAGGTCTGGGTATGGGCAGAAGCAGGTATCCAACGACGTTGCTCCCGCAACCTGGGACCGGGCTGACTGGCCTTTATCTTCTCTGAGGCCAGGGGCGGTCCCGGCCCCCAGGAGACCCGCCTCTCCTGGCCTTAAGGCGAGCACTCCTCCTGGGGGAAACCAGTTCTCTCTGCCCTGAGCCTGGACCCAGGGGGAGACTCACCTTCCCCTGACAGGGCTGGGAGAGGCGCACCTGTAGGCAATGTGTCCTCAATCACCTCCAGAGCCAGAGTGGATTCACCTGGTGCCTGCTCCTGAGGATCCGGCACAGGTGCAGGCGCTTCAGATCCCAGGCCCTGCCCCAGCTCAGCTGGCCCTGGAGGTGGGGACTCCTGTGCAGGCTGGGGTTCCTCCAGTTCAGCCTCTGAATCGGATTCCCAGGCCATCACAGTGATGCTGTGCAAGTAAAACTCTGCTGGTTCTGCTTTGGTTACAACCCACAGTACTTAGTACAGCCTTCCAGCAACCTGGTATGCCCCCCACCCCAGATGCATTGGACTGCAGCTCTCATTGTCTTTGGTT
Source organism: Podarcis cretensis (assembly GCF_951804945.1). NCBI lineage: Eukaryota > Metazoa > Chordata > Lepidosauria > Squamata > Lacertidae > Podarcis > Podarcis cretensis. The sequence goes on from NC_137186.1 coordinate 32,768,844, forward strand.
GTTGGTCATACTGACGATCATCCCTGACTACTGGGGGGCTGGTGGAGTTGCATCCAAATCCATCTGGATGGCGCCGGGTTGTAAAAAGCTGGTGGAGTGTATTAGTCTACTATTGTAACAAAAACTCAAGAGCGAAGCAAGGACAGCAGTACGTCACTTGTTTGCATTAAGCTAAAAATTAGCATGGCTTAACATTGCGCTCAAACCAGACGGTGGTTTAATTCATGTTTAATTTGCTGTGTAAAATTGATTTTTGTGTTTAATAAAGAGAGAAAAGAGAGAAGGCCTGCCCCAGTGTTCCGACTAATAGGGATTGTGATGGTCAAACTTCTGTTGACAGGGAAATGTTGGAGGTTTCTTTTCATTGATGGCCCTTTACTTCACATCTAGCTGTTACTTTAAAGCTTGAATGACATTCGGATGAAGATATTTTTGTGCGCTCGATTCAGTTGACAACCATGCTTCGAAACTCTTTATGTGATGACAGAAGGTAGCGCCCACCTAATTGCTGGCAGTGGAGAGAGCTCGGAAGCGCCAGGGGCAGGCTCCCATGGGATGAATCATCCGAGCATCCAGACAGGTTTCCACAAAAGGAAGCTAGTTTTTTTTGGGGGGGCAGTGGTACAGTTGCCAGGTGCTGCCTGTTGAAAGGTGACTTAAGGCAGTGTTTTCCAAATCCTGGAGCTCCTCTGCAGTTGAATCAGGTGTCTCTGCAAGATCAGTAAGGCAAGCGTCTCTTCTCAGATGGTGTCCCTTGTTGACAATCTTTTCCTGCGATGCACAGCTGCAAGGCATGGTTGGGCACATTTATTTCATCTAAGGGGGTTGGCTGTCGCCTCTTCTGAACTGAGAGCGTACTCTAGTACATGATCTGAAATCCTCTGGCACGCACATTGATTCCTAGGCAAGGGGGGGGGGGGAAGGCCCTCTAAAGGCAAGAAGACCGAAAACCACGGGGTTATAATATATAGTCCCATTCTCTATCTTCCATTGTTTGCCAGCCTTGCGCTTGTCTGATAACCTCTTTTTGTTGTTGTTCAAAAGACTTTTAAAAAGGCTGTGTATATGAGAAATAAGCTGATTTTAAAAGCCAGCTTACGATATAAGCGTTGTAAATAACTGAACACAGATATTTTACAGTGTGGATTTTCCTCCATTGTGGGATGGGAGATGCACTCTGTGGGCCAAGCTTTCCTGTGATTGCCAAGGGAAGAGAGACAACGAAGAGTTGTATACTCAGCAGTGAATGCAACTGGCAAACCAAACAACGCCTTGGATATTTCCACATCAGTTCATGATTTATTTTTTTTAGTGTGGTGGTTTGAGTGTTGGACTAGGACCTAGGAGGGCAGGGTTCAAATCACCACACAGCCACGAAGCTCACTGGGCTGGTCACTAACCTGCTTCACAAGGTTGTTGTGGGGATTAAATGACGAATAATAATAATAATAATAATAATAATAATAATAATAATAATTTTATTTATATCCCCCCTCCCCAGCCGAAGCCGGGCTCAGAGCAGCTAACAACAGTACAATGATACAACATTCTAAAATCAGTTCATTATAAAATCAGTTCAAATCAGATTAATGGCAACCATTGGGCTAGAGTTCTGTGAGGATTGCCAGAGGAGGGGTCAGGCTGTGCCCTGGCCAAAGGCCTGGTGGAACAGCTCTGTCTTGCAGGCCCTGCAGAAAGATGTCAAGTCCCACAGGGCCCTATTCTCTTGCAACAGAGCATTCCACCAGATTGGAGCCACAGCCGAAAAAGCCCTGGCTCTGGTTGAGGCCAGTCTAACCTCTCTGTGGCCCGGGACCTCCAAGATGTTTTTGTTTGAAGACCGTAAGGTCATCCGTGGGACATACCAGGAGAGACGGTCCCGTAGGTACGAGGGTCCTAGGCCGTATAGGGCTTTAAAGGTTAAAACCAGCACCTTATACCTGATCCTGTACTCCACCTGGAGCCAGTGCAGCTGGTATAGCACCGGGTGAATGTGATACCGCAGTGAGGACCCCATAAGGAGTCTCACCGCAGCATTCTGCACCCGCTGGAGTTTCTGGGTCAGTCTCAAGGGCAGCCCCAGAACCATGTACATCACCTAGAGCTCCTTGGAGGAAAGGTGGGAAATAAATAAACAATCTAATGCACACATTTTTGCATCTAATTTTGCCTAATGTACACACTTTTTTTATTTTTTGCAAGGCAATTCCTCCAAATACATTGCATTTTCATTTGCTTTCACTAGCACATTCATTTTTGTGGTGTTTCCCTTAACGCAAGCAATTTTTGTACATTTTTGAGGGGAGGCCAGAGAGCCACACCATACAATTCGGAGCCGTGCGAATTTTAAAGTGGCAGCTTGTTTTTCAGTTCACATACTGTTTTTGGAAAGCACAAACTGCATGAACTGAGTCGGATCTGTCCCTCGTGCCGAGGCAGCATTTTACTATTAGCTAAGCTAACAATTGCTTTTCCGGGGGAGCTTTTTAACTAATAGCAATGAGCTGTGTAGCATAAGCCATCTTTTGAAGAAAGCCTTGAAAGTAGAAAAGAGGGAGAGCACAAGAGGTCGAGTAAATCCAGTGCTTCTGTTTCTTTCATTTTCTTTTTTTTTTAATCTTGTTTTGATCTCAATCACCCTGTTGTTGATGCCCTACATAAGGAGAAAGTTGTTGTGGGGTGGGTGTGAGTGTGTTTTAAGAGCTTTGTCTGCTTTAAAAAGGGAGGACAACACATCTCAGTTTGTGTTATAGCTGCAAAGTATAGGATAGGTTATAAATAGCTGAATAAAGAACAATTTCTGCTTGTTAGACTTTCTGTACCAGATGCCAATTTATACACCGGCAGCTTAAATTCCCAACGCGTTACATTTAGTTTTAATGAGGTTGTACCCAGCCTGCTTTCGGTTTGCAAGGGCCTATCGGTGTGTCTCCCCTGTTCTCGGACAAAATGAAATTCTGGGAAATGGTTGCTCATCTGCTGTGCAAACACTCCATACTATGATTATATATTTGTGTACGTGAGTGCATACATGTATGTGTGTGCGCTTATCTATATGATTTCCTACAGAATTGTGTGCGTGTGTATCATTTTTTATCTGAAACGGGAAAGAGCAGGGGGAAGAGAATCCTGCATAAAAGGGACAAGACAATTCTGAAAGCTTGGATAGAATTAAAATCTTGACTACAGATGTACTTCATTTGTCGCTAGAGAACTGCTTCTCCTCCACCACCATTGTAAATAATAAGTGAATCGCTTGAGTGAAATACTGCCTGATATGATCTCATCCTGACATCCAGCCTAATAATCCCAGAGCAGTTTGAGGAATTGCCTTTCTGTGCTGGCAGGAAGGGCTGAAGGATGTAGAGAGTGAGCCATCTAATGGCAGCTCAGCAATCCTTCCTTTGCTACTTTGTAAAAGAAAAAGGGGAAGGTGTGTAGAGGGGGGGAGATCCTTAAAACTGTTGCCTTGTCCAATTTCCTCCTCAGTCCACTCGAGTTTGACATGCTACTAGCAGCATCTGCTAGCTTATTTCTAAAACTCCGTATCAAGAAAGGAAACTAAATGCCATAAATGCCTTCCTTGCTTGGAAGCCAGTTCATCTCTTAGCGGCAAGGGCATGGCTGCTCCCACACCAACTCTGGTAACAGCTGAAGGAAGCGAATCACACAGACCTTGATGTAGAGATAGATGCATCTTGTCAACTTTGTTTCTCATTTTCCCAACCTTAAGTTCATTTAGCCCCATTCCCTCAATGGTTTGTAGGTTGGTTGGTTGGTTGGTTGGTTTAACTCATGCCTGCTGTATATCCACATATCCACCTTTTGGCATTAGTGGCCTTATGCCAAGTCTACTTTTGGGAGAAAAGTTGTTTAGGCCAGCTGCTTTGTAATCTGGTTTAGTCAATTTCACAGTACCATTGTCTTGGATAAAACTTGGGAGAAAATTAGGAATATTGAACCCTTCCTTCCTTCCTTCCTTCCTCCCTCCCTCCCTCCCTTCCTTCCTTCCTTCCTTCCTTCCTTCCATATTAAAGGTAAAGGATAAAGGGGCCCCAGACCATTAGGTCCAGTCGTGGCCAACTCTGGGGTTGCGGCGCTCATCTTGCTTTATTGGCCAAAGGAGCCGGCGTACAGCTTCCGGGTCATGTCGCCAGCATGACTAAGCCGCTTCTGGCGAACCAGAGCAGTGCATGGAAATGTCGTTTACCTTCCCGCTGGAGTGGTATCTATTTATCTACTTGCACTTTGATGTGCTTTCGAACTGCTAGCAGGGACCGAGCAACGGGAGCTCACCCTATCGCAGGGATTCGAACTGCCGAACTTCTGATCAGCAAGCCCTAGGCACTGTGGTTTAACCCACAGCGCTACCCGCGTCCCTCCTTCCTCATTACAAGCATTCAAATGGTCATTCTGGCTCTGGCTCTTGGTCTCTCTGCCTTCCTTCATCATCCCCAGTTGGTCCATCTCACTCTGTTTTGTCTGCCCCAGCCTGCCTCAAGCCTGGTGCCCTCCAGATGTTTTCAACTGCAACTCCCATGTGCACCAGGCAACATGGTCATGCTGACTGCAATTGATGGGAGTTATAGCCCAAAGCATATGAAAGGCACCAGGTGAGGAAGAGTGGTCTAATCTGACAAGAAGTGGGCCTCCAGGTCCCAAGAATTTTTCCCAGCCCTACTTGGGAAATAAATAAAACTTAATGGGTTTTGGCATGCAAAGCATGAACTCTCCTACTAAGCTACTTCCCATTTCTGTTCTTAACCTATATTGCAATTTCCCCGTAGCGTTCATGCTGTGGATTGACAGCTTAAAATCCAACATTCTCCTATTCTTTTCCTCTCCTCTAACTCTTGCACTGTTTCTCATTTTTTCTTTTGCAAGAGCAGAACTCTTGTTGTTTCCCTTTTAACTAGGGATGTGCCTGCGTGATTCAGGATGTGGCTCTGGCCTGGGGCTTCTCTACTGTCCCCTGCTCATAACATACAGAAGTGAAACACAAGATGAGACCATGCCATGTGTTCACCTGCCCCTCCTGGTGAGGAAAGGGAGGGAACAAGCAGTGTATCAATGCTATTTTGGGTTGCTGGCCTGCATGTTATGTAACATTTCTCATTGTGGTCCCAGCCCGCATGGCCAGTGAATTGTTATCTGGCAAAATCTAGAGGGGTGTAGGGTCCATGTCTTCCCCACCATATTTGAGCTCGATAAATATTGGAGAGCAATTTGATTTCTCAACACAGGGCTTTTTGTTAGAAAACTGATAGCTTGTTTGCTCTGATATCCAAGTACTGCACACTTAGAGGTGTATACAACATTAGTCATTTTCGGAGTGGATGCACTGAAAGGAAAGGAAATTACTATCTTAGATCCTTTAATTACAGTCTGAGTAAATGCCATGACCCCTGGATCCAGGAGTGATTTGGACACAAAGTTGAAGGCTGCAGGGGAACTAGATGGGGAGCTAGTCTGGGTCAGGTATCAGAGCTGACTGCAGAAGACAGGGAGGCTGTTGGGCTTGAGACGGTTGGACAAGAATTCCCAGAGGAACCTCCCAGGCCCAGAGGAACCTCCCAGGTCCCATCAAGGCCTATTGGGACCCGGGACCCTCACAGACAACTTTCCTTGAAGAACCAAATGTATCTCACTGCACATCACCAGCCCAGCAGTGCCAATAAGTCCACCAGGAGGGGAGGCTATGGAACAAAGGAGACTTGTACATCTTCAGTCCAGAGGGTTGCTTCTTTAAGGCTCTGAAGTTATTTGGACTCAAGGAGGTGGAGCCTAGAGGAGGTTGTCTCCAGACACAAGAGGCCCAGGCTGCTCCCAGTCTTAATCAGAGCAAGTTGCTCACTTGCACCCATCAGTGGTCCAGTAGCCATGCCTCCAATCTTGCCCCTTTCCACGCAGGTTCTGCAACATACCAGAACACGGCAGTAGAACTTAAGTTGGACAAAACCCAAACTGAATTAAGCTTTTGTTCATTGGGGACTGACAAGTTGCGTATTTTGTGCTGTGAACTTGTAAGGTAAAGGTAAAGGTACCCCTGCCCATACGGGCCAGTCTTGACAGACTCTGGGGTTGTGCGCCCATCTCACTCAAGAGGCCAGGGGCCAGCGCTGTCCGGAGACACTTCCGGGTCACGTGGCCAGCGTGACATCGCTGCTCTGGCGAGCCAGAGCCGCACACGGAAACGCCGTTTACCTTCCCGCTGGTAAGCGGTCCCTATTTATCTACTTGCACCCGGAGGTGCTTTCGAACTGCTAGGTTGGCAGGCGCTGGGACCAAGCAGCGGGAGCGCACCCCGCCGCAGGGATTCGAACCGCCGACCTTTCGATCGGCAAGTCCTAGGCGCTGAGGCTTTAACCCACAGCGCCACCTGCGTCCCGCTGTGAACTTGTACATATGCACAATTATAGTGTTGGATGGTGTGCTGTTGCCGTGAAGATTGAGTTTTGCCTTCAACACGTAGGTGTATGCTGAACTGTGCTGTACCCTGGGGGCTTCATTACATTCCACGCTTTGGTTCATATTTTCAGCATCTGTGAAAAAAATTTAAAACGTAATTGGGCTTTGTGTACCACTTTCCCAGTAGAATAAAAGCAGCAATGGTGTGGATGGGAAATAACTAAGATGAAGTGGGTTGCGGGAGGGCTGCTTTGTGATGGCTAGATGTGAACTCACTCTTGAAATGTCCTGTGGCTTGTTGCTGAAACAAACGTGTGTGAAGAAGTAAAAAAAGAGAGGGGAAAACCAATCTCAAATTGCTGTTGACTCATCAGGGCAGACATGAGTGGGGTCAGCGTAAGTCCTGACTACTGTGGTTCGGATGCATATCTGAGCTCGCCAGGTTCTCATCCAAGACAGGGTGGCGTTGTTCAGAATTGAATCAAATGTGAGAGGAAGTGCTGGAAAGCTCTATTGTATTTCCCTTTGTTCAAAGTATGCACGCGCGCGCACACACACACACACTTGGATCCAGAAAAGCACAAGTAGAGTTTGAAGGCACACAGCAAGACTTCCTTGCACCCTTGGTTCTGCAGCCCCTTATGCCTCTGGGGGAAAGAATCAGCAAAAACTGGCACACTTTGGTACACATGAGCAGTGGCTCTCTGAATATTGTCCCTAGATAACAAGCTTTTGCTTTGTTTTTGAACAACTCAAGGGGTTGTATCCAGTGTTGCGACAATTAAAAGCAACTTACTAGGTTGCTGGTTCTGCTGGTGAAGTGTTTTGCACCAGTGGGTTGTTGTTGTTGTGCAAGGGAATGCATAAGCAGCATACTGGTAACTTTGTTGCACAATAGAATGCACAGTGGGTTTCTGCTAGTGCAACTGTTGCATTGCATTCCTCTGTTATGCAGCATGAAAACTCCTGTTGGATACAGATCTTTGTTTCCTTTTCCCTCTTGTAGTTCCTATTAACCTTGTAAAAAAATTCCTTTCTTTTCTTTCTTTGTAGTTTGAGGGGGGGGGCTGTTCCTTTTTATTTTCCTCTTTAAACAGCCTTTTAAATAGTGACTTGATTCTTATTATTTTAAATAAGTAATTGACTGATCCCTGAACTGAGGGGGGGCGGGGATGTCTCACTGTGGGGCGGGTTGCACGGAATTTAAACTTAATCAAAGATATGAGTTGCCATTTTGCAAGGAAAACTCTTTCCCCCCCTCACCCTATTTTTATCTTTTAGCACCACCAAAGGAGATGTAATTTGGTATTACGGAAACAAAGGCGGCCCAGAACCTGTCTTCTTAAATCCCGGTGGGTTATATCAAAAACTGTTGGAATGTTGGTTTATGTTACAGCAGTGGCATGTGTTTGTGTGTGTGTTGTGTGTGTGCTTGCATAGTCTTTCTCTTGAAAAGTTGAATCCCATGGAAGAGAGCTACTGGATCTTTGTAAGAGGAGTCTCATTCAACAGTGCATTTCTGTTTGGAGGTGCATTGGCTACATGTGGAGTAAACTGGCTTTATAAATATCTCAAATAATATTTTGTTTAAAATACCGATGAGTAGGGTGCTTAACTAAAACATGGAAGGCTGTAGCCTGAGGGCTTGGTCTAATAATTACTTTGCCTATAGCAGCTTGCAGGGGAATTCAGGAGTCAGGTAGTGCTGAGGCATACTGCTGATGTAGTATATCATTTTGGAGGATCTTCTTTCAACATAACTTAGAACTAGATACTTCTAGTGCTGGAAGGGACCTTGGACGTCTATCTAGTCAAGGGATGGGGAATCTCCAGTCCATGGGCCAATCTTGGCTCAGGACGGGGCAGGGAGACCTGTTTGGCCTGCAAAAACCCACACCCACCTGTCAATCGGCAACATCACTGGGGCAGGGTTCGGCGCTGGCAAAGCTGCAGCGAGCAGGATTGAACCTTCTGCCCATCAGCTGATGAGCTGGAGAGTTTAGTCCTGCTGGGTGCTGATTTGCCTGTGTGTTCCCTGCAGGGAACTTGCTGGTAAAGCAGAACCTCACTTCCATGCATCAACCTCCCATAGTTCAGTTGGTTGGAACATGGTGCCAATAATGCCAAGGTTGCAAGCTTGATTCCCATATGGGACAGCTGCATATTCCTGCATTGCCAGGGGTTGGACTGAATGATCCTCGTGGTCCCTTCCAACTCATCAATCCCATGATCCATGACTTGGGGCTTTATGTCAGGTTGACTGGTGGGATTGACTCTTGTCAGCATGTCAAGACCGGCCTGCAGGGTGGAAACTGATACAGATCTGGCCCAGAAGGTTCCCCACCCCTGATCTCATCCATACCCCGCCCCATTCAATGCAGAATCTACAGTGCAAGATGCAGAGTCCAGCATCTCTGACAAGTCCCCAGAGAAAAGTGAACCAACCACCGTTTAAGACAGTGATGGCCAAACTTGGCCCTCCAGCTGTTTTGGGACTACAGGTCCCATCATCCCTGACTACTGGTCCTGCTAGCTAGGGATGATGGGACTTGTGGTCCCAAAACAGCTGGAGGGCCAAGTTTGGCATCACTGGTTTAAGACCATCTGTCAAGCAGCTCTCACTATTAGGAAATTTCTCCTCCTGCCCAGCCAGAATCTGCTTCCTTGCCATTTCCACCCCTTGGTTCTAGACCTGCCCTCTGGAGCAACAGAGATGAAGGTCTGCTCCATCTTCTAAACAACAAACCTATAAGCTCTTTCTGCATGTTCATATCCCACCATCCCTCACTTGCATTGCACAAAGCTGTTATTTTTTTAAAAAACAACAACAACATGCTACTTAACTAAACGTAATGCATAAAATATTAAAATGGATTAAAGCCAAACTTCAATTGAAAATGTCTTCTGGAATTGGGGAGCCTCCAGTAGGTGCAGAAGTTCGACAGGGATGGGGCTGTCTGACCTCAACAGGAAGAGAGTTCCACAAATTTGGGCTCATAATACTGAATGCACAGCTCCTGCAGGATACAAGCTGTTCATCCGTGCTTATGAGAGACTCTCCCCAAGACCTCAGTGATCAGACAGGGATATAAAAGTATAAGCAGAGCATTAGAAAGTTTGTAGGCAAATAAAATGGGGACACTGGCCACACCTGCATGCAGTGGAAAGCCAAAAAAAATCTGGGCATAATAAGCCAGGATATGCAAGAGTTGTATGCAGAGGCACGATGCTGCTTTGCAGCCACATTGCTCGGCAGTTAACCATAGTTAACTGCGTGCAAGTCCAGAAACTGTGGTTAATGGCTTCGGAACAAGCCAGAGTGTGAAGCCAGCTTCAAAGCATAGCTTTCTTTCCTGGTTTCTTTTGAAGCTTGACATTTACTATTTCATTACATTTATACACCATTTGAGAATAAAACAATAATCACAGGGAGGGAGGGACGGACAGTGGCACCTCTGTAACTGGCATCACAAAAGAACCTGGCATCACTCCTAAGGTAAAGGTAAAGTGATCCCTGACCATTAGGTCCAGTTGTGACCAACTCTGGAGTTGCGGCGCTCATCTCATTTTACTGGCCGAGGGAGCCAGTGTACAGCTTCCGGGTCATGTGGCCAGCATGACTAAGCCACTTCTGGCGAACCAGAGCAGCGCACGGAAACACCGTTTACCATCCCGCCAGAGCAGTACCTATTTATCTACTTGCACTGCATGCTTTTGAACTGCTAGGTTGGCAGGTGCTGAGACCAAGCAACAGGAGCTCAACCGCCAACCTTCTGATCAGCAAGCCCTAGGCTCTGTGGTTTAACCCACAGCACCACCCGTGTCCCTGGCATCACTCATATCCTGGCTTATTAAGGTAGTAATTTTGACTTAGAACTACATTCATGGCCACAGTGTGACTTTCTTGGTAGAGGAAGAGCCACCTTAATTTTGAATCTGTTGTCCTTTTTGTCTTCCACTCTTGTACAGTGGTTCCAACCCTGCCCCCCTCCTAGCCAGGCTGTTGCATGAGTTTTCAGAATGGAAGCAACCTAGTCGTTGACTTGAAAGGCTGCGCATAGCTCAGTGGCAGAGCACATGCTTTTCATGTGGAAGGTACCACGTTCAGTCTCTGCATTAGCCTGAGACCTCAGCGAGGGCCCCCAGAAGTGTGAGAAGGAGGCGCAGTACAAGGCGGCTACTTAAGTCCACAAGTTAAAAATAAATCCAGGGAGAGCAAGGGAATTCAAGCCCCGTCTCTTCCCTTTAATTAAAAGGGGGATGTTGAGAATTCTCAGTGCATCTGACTTTGTTTTTGCATGCCTTAATGCTACATTAAGAGATCAGTGATCACTCATTCACACCGTGCCACAAAGCTGTAATGCAAGAATTGGGTACCCAGAGGTACTGCCGCTGACATCCCTGATCTTTCTGCATCAACGACGAGTTCATTCTCTGCTAAATGTGGCCTCCACGGGGAGAGTAGCTGATGTTGGAGGGTTGCGGGATAGATCATTATATTACACAGCTAGTGCTTATTCTTCTGGATTATGGCCAGCAAATGTAGGGCAGTGCTAGAGAGAGATCTCTGCTGTCAACCAGTGTTGCTGCGCAGTGTTAAGGACCCTATTTGAGAGATGTGCCGTATGCGTTTAAAAGGGGATAAAGTGCCTTTCATTAAGCCATTTATGCAGCGCTTTCGGCGTGCCAATGCCTTGCAATCTTTCGTCTGAAGAAAGTGAGATCCAGTCCGCTGTCATCATTGTGTAAGAACATAGGAAGCTGCCTTAAACCAAGTCACACTGAGAGGTCTGCTAGTTCTGTACTACACTGAATAGCAAGGGCTTTCCATGGTTTCGGACAGGGAGTCTTCCCAAGCCCTACCGGAGGATGCCAGCGATTGAACCTGAGACATTCTGCAGTCCACAATCTACCACTGAGATGCCGCTTCCCCCCGGTATCCTGCATCCTATCCCTGGGGAGAAGCCAGAAAGTTAGGGAACTTTGGAGTTGTATCCTACCAAGTTACACTCAAAGTAGGCCCATTGAAATCAATGAACCTAAATTAACCATGTCCATCTGTCAGAGCTGCCCCTAGGTCCCAGCTCACAGAGGACCAACGCGAGGCTGTCGTTATGTACAAAAGCCTTTATTGAGGTTCAGTTTCCATTTCAAAGCCGCAGCGCGCAGCTCTACGTCTTAACCCTAGACCGGCGAAGTACCGTCTGAGTCTCCTCCCCTATGACACCAGTTTAAGATCCTAGCCCTGCTCCACCTTTTACGCTGCTCTCTCCTCCTCTGGGTCCTCCTGCCCACTGGGGCATTGCCCTTTCTGGACTCTTCCGATGCTGAGTCGCTTAGCTCCTCCCCCTCCCTCCGGCAGGCTTTAGGACCCGGTTCCCAATCCTCATTCTCTGCTGTCCCGCGCTCCTGTACATTTGAACTTGCCTCTCGCGCCAACCCAGTGACCTTCCTCCTGACCGTTACACTACTTCTGTCACTGCTTCCCTCTTCCGGGATACTGGCCGGATCTGACCTCCCCTCCGTTGTCTGACTCTCCGATGGAGGTGTGGTCAGCCCTGCCTTATCTTCTCTCCCTGGTGGGGAATGCACTGGCCCCGATCCTTGGGACTCTTCCCCCCCACTCTGCTCTCGTGGGGAAGCTGGTCCTGATTTCCAACTACTGCTCTGAGAGTCTCTGCTCCCCCCTTGCTCCTGGGGCGTTCCCCTTGGGAACCCCCTACCCCTGGCCACTGGCGCCCCCTTCTGTGAATCTTCCGATTCGCTGGAGAGGCTCATGGAATCCCTCGGTCCACTGTCCTCTTCTCTTACGCTCCCCTCGGATTATTCCCCTTCGCTCTCCATCTCCTCTCTTCCCTGTGCCTCTGCTCCTGAACCCCTGACAGTTGTATCCTACCAAGTTACACTCAAAGTAGGCCCATTGAAATCAATGAACCTAAATTAACCATGTCCATCAATTCCAGTGGAGCATGAGACTCTTCATCTCAGTGTCATGGCTTCAAGCCCCATGCTGGGCAAAAGATTCCAGCTTTGCAGGGGGTTGGACTATCGTGGTCCCAACTCTACAATTCTTTGGTTCTATGGGTCTACTTTGAGTAGGACTGGCTTTGGATGCAAGCTTTTTTCTTTAAGTTACGAGCAGAAACCGCCACAAATGTTGACGGGAACGACTACAGCAGCATAAAACCAACCTGCACGTTCAACAGCGTTGATGTTACCCTAAACTAGGGGTAGCCAACGTGGTGCCCTCCAGAACCACAATTCCCATCATCCTTGTCTATTATTGGTCTTGCTGCCTGGGATAGGTAGGAGGGTATCACAACATCTGGAGGGTACCACAACATCTGGAGGGTACCACATTGACTACCATGCCCTAAATGTATACATTTCATTCACTCTTCTTGTAAATAATATTCTTTATTATTACTAAGATGCTGCTGATTATATAATGTTTTTCCATGTATGCACTTCAGGGCTACATAGATTGTCCTCCCCCCGAGCCACTTTTCATGCCAGGCCTGTGAGATAGTTTAGAATGAGAGAGAGTAGCTTAAATTTGCTCACTTGGCACGATGGCAAAGCTTGCAGAGGAGTTTACGATTATTGTTATTATTATTTATTACAGATAACCCCCTATTTACGCGTGTTCAGTATGTGTGTGACCATGCAAGCACGCATCGGCCCGAACCTGGAAGTGACTCAAAAATGCCATAAAAAGGGGCGGGGGCAGGAGAGGGTGTTTTGGGGCTTTTTCAATGGTGTTTCAAATATACATGATTTCACGTATGCGTCCAGTGCCTTGTAATGTAACACACACACACCCCCGCGGAAATGGGGAACTGTCTGTAAATTTGCATGCCACCCTTCATCCATAGAACCCTGGGCATTGCACAACATAAAAACACAATATACAAAAAACACAAAATACATAATAAAAACAAAAACAAACCAATCATCCTCGCCCCTCCCACAGCACATTAAAAAGTGTATCGGATGTTTATCAGCCAAAGGCCTGGCAGAAGAGGAACGTTTTGCCTGGCACCTAAAGATATGAAGGTGCCAGACAACCGCAGAATAGGCCCATTCTTGTGTTGCCACCCTCTGGACGTCACGTGGACATTTCCTGTTTCTTTACCAGGATCTGAACCAGTTCCTAGCTGTGATTGGCCATTATGGAGCAATAGTTTTATTGGTTTGGTTACAGCATCTATACCAGGGTTTCCCAAGCATGGGTCTCCAGATGTTTGTGGACTACAATTCCCATCATCCTTGACCTCTGGTCCTTCTAGCTATGGATGGTGGGAGCTGTAGTCCAAAAATAGCTGGAGACCCATGCTTGGGAAACCCTGATCTATTTCAAGGCTTCAGGACCCTCTAAGAAGAATTAAGAGTTGTGGTGTCACTCAATGGAACAATCCAGGACCAGCTTATGAAAGGCCTTTTTTCTCCCCCTCCTCTTGTTCTTTTTTAGTGAGCAACAGACATTTGAACCCTGTTTAATGTACATCTCCCCATAGATAAAAGGATGTTTAAATCGCCTTTTAGCTAATTGAATGGTGGTAATAAGGGTCTGCGGATGAGTCTTTAGGCTAATAATGACCGAAGAGGACTCATTAATGAAGAGGGCTCACGAGGGACTGATCCAGTTGAAATCTGCAGGAAAAGAAGATCTGTGATGAGTTATTTAGTCAATTATTGAGACTAATCAGTTGGGTGTTTTGCAAGTTTCATTAGAGTGTTCTTTAGGCATGGTTTAACTAATTTACAGAGTGACCCTTGGCACACTGTTGCACTCCCTTTCAGCAAGACCCTCTTGTAATGGGCTTTCATTTTGCCAGTGGAGAGGTAGTTGCGATATTAATTCCCCATCCCCAACAACTGCCCAGGTATGGTTAATATCTAGAAATACACAGAGCCATATCAGCAGTGGAGGCTGATCCATTAAGGCAGTGGTGACCAAGCTTGGCCATCCAGCTGTTTCAGGACTACAGTTCCCATTATCCCTGACCACTGGTCCTGTTAGCTAGGGATGATGGGAGTTGTAGTCCAAAAACAGCTGGAGGGCCAAGTTTGGCCACCACTGCATTAAGGCAAATGGGGCAGTTCCCCAGCCAGCCCCCACCTGCCTGCCATCTCATTTACAGCCAGCTGCCTGTCGGCTTCCTCCTCACTCTCGGTTTTGTTCTTGTAGAAGTCAGTAGGAGAGAGGATGGAGACAAAATCAGAGGTAATTGGATCCACCTGTCATTGGCTCAAATTCTAACTGTCCTTGGGTCTGGCTCCACCTGCCATTGTCTTTTCTGCGGTGGCTCCCTTTATGTGGCATGCTCTCCCCAGAGAGGTTCATCTGGGGCCTTCATTATACACCAAGAGAAAACATTCCTCTTTAACATCTTTAACATGACACCTAATGCCCTTTTAAAATGTGTTGTGGACGGGGCAATTATTGGGTTGTCCTTGTTTTTATTATGTACTTTGTGTTTTTTATATTGTAACTTTATGTTGCGAACCGCCCTTAGATCTACGGGTAAAGGCCGGTATGCAAATTTTAATTTTAATAATAATAATAATAAATAGGTCTGCCTGCCTTCTGTCTGACCAGTACCCAATGGGCCCCATTCACCATTACATAGCAGTGTAAAAGAATACATCTATGGTAGAGGCTGAGATGGTCCTGCATCTTTCAGGTCAAAGTCCATTTTCTTGTTTGCATTTTATTTAATAACATGGCTCTCCAACCCCACTGTATTTCCATCGATTCAGGGCATGGCATGTCACAGCAGCCTTTATGAAAACAACCAATAAAACACAGCTAAGGAATACTGTGTCTGGTAAGGCAGCTATAAATGTGTCCATAAAATAGGAATATTGTGCCCTGGTAAAAGACTGCAGGTCAGTTGTTCAAGCAAGCACGCTGTGTATAGATGTGCACCTTGTTTGACCAAGTGTTTCAAACAGACAGTGGTGCCTCGCAAGACGAAAAGAATCCGTTCGGCAATTCTCTTCGTCTAGCGTTTTTTTCGTCTTGCGAAGCAAGCCCATTGACAGCTTAGCGGATTAGCGCTATTAGCGGCTTAGCGGCTTTTAGCGGCTTATCAGCTTAGCGGATAAGCGGCTTAGCGGCTTAGAAAAAGGGGGGGAAAGGGAAAAAAACCCGCAGGAACTCGCAAGACATTTTCGTCTTGCGAAGCAAGCCCAAAGGAAATTCATTTTGCGAAGCACCTCCAAAACGGAAAACTCTTTCGTCTAGTGAGTTTTCCGTCTTGCGAGGCATTCGTCTTGCGGGGCACCACTGTACAGAGCTTTTAGAAATGGTGACGATTTTTATTATACAGTGCTAAGTATCTAGAATATGCACTCAAGTTGTCGTCCCCCCAGCCCCAATTTATTTTACTGTCGAGGGACAGGGTGGATCTCCCCCTTTCCCTTATGGGCTCATAGTGTCTTAAAAGGACCCCTTCCAAATGCTAAAATAAAATAAGTAATTACATTGTTGGGTTGGAGGTAGGGAAAGGCCAAATGAAATAAACATGAGATTTTCCAGATATAGAATCTATTTTAAAACCACCTGCCCTATGCCATATATAGACAGCCCTGAGAGCTATCAGGTGGGTATATATGCTAATATTTATATATTAAACATTTAATATATATGTTAATTTTTCCCCTCCCCTTTAATGCCGACGGTTGTAAGGGAGGGAAATGCAAATCTAAAAGAAAACAAATCTAGGTAATTGCACAATTCTGGGTTGTGATTAACCTGGTTTTGATTTGCATTCTGTTGCAAACACTGACTTGGTCAGAGTTCAAATTCTATTGTTTAAGTCATAAAAGGTAAAGGTAAAGGTACCCCTGCCCGTAGGGGCCAGTCTTGACAGACTCTGGGGTTGTGCGCCCATCTCACTTAAGAGGCCAGGGGCCAGCGCTGTCCGGAGACACTTCCGGGTCACGTGGCCAGCGTGACATCGCTGCTCTGGCGAGCCAGAGCCGCACACGGAAACGCCGTTTACCTTCCCGCTGGTAAGCGGTCCCTATTTATCTACTTGCACCCGGAGGTGCTTTCGAACTGCTAGGTTGGCAGGCGCTGGGACCGAGCAGCGGGAGCGCACCCCGCCGCAGGGATTCGAACTGCCGACCTTTCGATCGGCAAGTCCTAGGCGCTGAGGCTTTAACCCACAGCGCCACCTGCGTCCCAGCGTCCCAGTTTAAGTCATAACACAGGATAAAAAGAGTACCACATTGCAAAGTTCAAGTAAGCTGCTTGGATTGCTATGGAACGTGATGCACTGACCTTGCAGATTTGGATCTGTTCAGTCTCCCTAGATGGGAGACCACCTTTGAACCAATCTGAGTGCCAATATGTTAAAAAAAAAAAAAAGTGGGACAGAGGTGCAATGAAACAAATTATGATTTAGAACAATCTGAACAAAGTGGAGCAAAATGTCCCTACTCACTAGTTTAAAGCATAACATTTGGATTGGATAACAACTGGCTGTCACCAGCTTATGCTTGATCTTAAAGGTAAAGGTAAAGGGACCCCTGACCATTAGGCCCAGTCGTGACCGACTCTGGGGTTGCCGTGCTCATCTCGCTTTATAGGCCGAGGGAGCCGGCGTACAGCTTCCGGGTCATGTGGCCAGCATGACTAAGCCGCTTCTGGCGAACCAGAGCAGCACACGGAAACGCCATTTACCTTCCCGCCGGAGCGGTACCTATTTATCTACTTGCACTTTGACGTGCTTTCGAACTGCTAGGTTGTCAGGAGCAGGGACTGAGCAATGGGAGCTCACCCCGTCATGGGGATTCAAACCACCGACCTTCTGATCGGCAAGTCCTAGGCTCTGAGGTTTAACCCACAGCGCCACCCACATCCCGGTTTCATCTTACAAACCATAATAGCAAATATAGCTACTCTGTAGGTTCTGGACCTCTCTTGATTTCTATAAAGGGAAGCAAATCTAAACAAAGGGTTGTATCCAACTAAGATCTATCTACTCAGAATAGGCCCACTGAACCTAAGGGGCCTGTGTTAGTCATGCCTATTAACTTCATTGGGTCTGCTCTTGAGTTGAACTAACATTGGATACAACCCAAAATTGGGGAATTCCTTGAAGAACTTCCACAGGCATCCAACTCCCCATTTACACAGGGGTTATGTTCCCAATGTATATATTGGGAACACCATTGAAAAAGCCTCTAAACTCCTCCTAAACTTCTGGAAACCCTTGAAAACCCTTTTTAAAAACCAACCAAACCACCACGGTTGTTCTCTCCAAACCTCCTTTCTCAAACTCTGGCTCTCCAAAGGCCTCAAAGGTTGGTGCAAGACTCCTGGGATTGCAACTTGTAAAGTCTCATGGGGTTGCTTGATGTTGTGTTTGTGCCATTTTGGCTGTTTTCATGCTCTTTTAGGGCCATTTTGGCGCCTTTCCGTACCACTTCCTGGTTGATGGCACGGTCATGCATGCCTTGAACGTGCATAAATGGGGAGTTGTCTATATAACATAAAGTGCAATGCTCTCAGTCCTTCCATGATGGCCTTATATATGCAGACACACAGTGGTAACTTGGTTCTCAAACTTAATCCGTTCCGGAAGTCTGTTCCAAAACCAAAGTGTTCCAAAACCAAGGCACCCTTTCCCATAGAAAGTAATGCAAAATGAATTAATCTGTTCCAGACTTTTAAAAACAACCCGTAAAACAGCAATTTAACATGAATTTTACTATCTAACCAGACCATTGATGCGTAAAATGAAAGCAATAATACTGCACTATAAAATAAATAAGACAGTATTGTAGATGATACAAATTAATTTTTTTTTTTTTTTTTTTTTACCTGCACTGATGATAGTCGTTGTTTGGATGGGGGGCTTTTATCCATTTCCACAGTCACACAATCAATCAGTAGCTGAACTGGGTTCCACACAGTCACAAAAACAAATTAACCGAAAAAGCCTCGAAAACAAAAACGCAGAATAAATAGCAAAAACAAAAGCGCCAAACTTAATCCATTCCGGAAGTCCATTTGACTTTCGAAATGTTTGAAAACCAAGGCGCAGCTTCTGATTGGTGCAGGCGCCCCAGAAACAATAGCAGACAACTGTATTGGACGTTCGGCTTCTGAAAAATGTTCGAAAAACGGAACACTTACTTCCGGATTTTCGGCGTTTAGGAACCAAGGCATTTGAATACCAAGGCGTTTGAGAACCAAGGTACCACTGTACTGCTCAAGAGTGGGCCTTTTTTGTGTGTAGAGCATGTCATCAAAAGCAGCAATTTTGAACAGTCCGCTCGCATAATAACTGAATGAGAGTTGGGGTGGTTTGCTATGGTGTGTCAGCTCCTCATTTCATTGTCAAATGGAACATACCAAGACAGACCGTTGGTTCATCAACCCAGTGACTGGCAGCAGCTCCTTGGGATTTCAGACAAGGGACATTCTCAGCCCTACCAGGAGATGCCCGGGACCTGAAACCACCTGCACTTAGCTCAGATGCTGTACTGCTGAGCTATGACTGCAAATACAGATACAGATAGGTAGCCGTGTTGGTCTGCCATAGTCAAAACAAAATTAAAAAATTCCTTCCAGTAGCACCTTAAAGACCAACTTAGTTCTTGGTATGAGCTTTCGTGTGCATGCACACTTCTTCAGATACACTGAAACAGAAGTCACCAGACCCTTCTATATAGTGAGAAGGTGGGGAGGGGTATTACTCAGAAGGGTGGTGGGATTAGGTGATTGGCAGATAGCTGTGATGAGCCTGTTGACGACTCTTAACGACTGCAATAGGTCTTACAGGAAAAAGCAAGGGGTGAGAAGGTGAAAAATGGCTTTGTCATGTATAATGAGATAAGAATCCAGTGTCTTTTTTCAGACCAGGTCTCTCCATGGTTTTCAGTTTGATAATAAGTTGCAATTCAGCAGCTTCTCTTTCCAGTCTATTTCTGAAATTCCTTTGTAATAGAACAGCTACTTTGAGATCTTGTATAGAATGTCCTGGGAGATTGAAGTGTTCTCTTACTGGTTTCTCTGTCTTATGATTCCTGATGTCAGATTTATGTCCGTTTATTCTTTGGCATAAGGTTTGGCCTGTTTGTCCAATATAGAGAGCTGAAGGACACTGTAATGGTATTGTGTGGTTACTCGTGCGTAAACTGCCTGCACTTCGATTAGGTGGTTTGCTCAAACATGTTCAGGGTTAGAGCTCGCCCTCCGTGACCTGTTAGTCACTTGCAGAATCTGCCAGTGGGCGTTTCTTGAATCTCTTCCAGCATAAAAGCTGCTTGACCCCAAGTCTCCGCCTATGTTCCCTGCGCGGAACGCGTCTGCGCAAGTAAGGGGATGGCAAGGGCGTGCCAGCGCTCTCTCCGCTGGTTTCGGTTGAAGGGTCTTGGAGCCCTGACACCGATTCCTCCAGCTCCTCTCTATTGGTGTCACACTGAATTCCTTCCCCCAGACTGGTTCCCTCTCCGGCATCGCTCTGGAGCCCTGCCTCCGCTTCTCGCTCTGATGTCAGTTCCCTGACATCCACCTCCCCCCCAGGACCCCCTCCACCCCCGGCCTGACCCGGTGACGTGACCTTGTCCCCACCTTCAGCCGACGATGCAGGGAACCCTCGAAAGGAGCTGTCGTCATCGTCCGAGGACTCCAACCCCGCTTCCCACCCGCCCCGGTTTCTGACGGGAGGGGCTTCCCAATCTGATTCCTCCTCTCCTGACGACTCCCCTCCTTCCTCTGGCGACTCTGGAAAACCCACAAAATCCTCCTCCTCATCATCGGTGGTGGCAAATTGCTCCTCCCAGAATCTCCCCAGAGGTTTGGGCTTCCTCGGATACCTGTTGTGGAACTCTTCCACTAGATACCCACCATCTATTTCCCCTTCTGGAACCCACGTGTTTTCTGACTCGGGCTCCCCCTCCCACGCTACTAGATATTCCACCTGCCGCCCCCGCCACCGCGAATCCAGGATCTCCATTATCTGCTGGTGGTGTTCCTTCTCTTCCAGTGGTGGGTGTCTGAGCCCTTCTCCTCCTACCTCCCGGACTCTCCACTCCCCTCGGTATGGCGAGAGCAGTGACCTATGAAATACCGGGTGGATTTTCATGTTGTCTGGCAACTTGAGCCTGAATGCCACCGGGTTGACTTGGTGTATCACCTCGAAAGGCCCCAGCCGCTTCGGCCGGAGTTTCTTACACCCACCCTTGAAGGGCAATCCTTGAGTGGATAACCACACCCGGTCCCCCACCCTAATGGTCTCCCCTTCCCGGCGACGTTTATCCGCTTGCCTCTTGTACTCTTCCTTGGCCCTTTCCAGATTCATCTTAAGCTGCTGGTGCAGTGCTTCCATTTCTTCCACGAACTGCTCTGCGGCGGGCACGCTCCACTCTTCCTCCCCCCTCCCGGGAAAGGCCCTGGGGTGACACCCATAATTAGCCAAGAATGGCCTCATCCCCGTGGACACATGCTCCGCATTGTTATACGCAAACTCGGCCAGTGCTAGCTTATCTACCCAGTCGTTCTGCCTCTCGTTGACGTAACAGCGGAGATATTGCTGCAATATGCTGTTCGCCCTCTCTGCCTGCCCGTTAGTTTCCGGGTGCCTCGCCGTCGAGAATCCCACCTCCACCTGCAATAAGCTCATAAGCTTCCTCCAGAACCTCGAGGTAAATTGTTTCCCTCGATCAGAGATAACCCTTGAAGGAGCTCCATGCAACCTGAAGATGTGAGTAACAAACAGTTGTGCAGTTTCCTCGGCTGTCACCGCATGAGAGCATGATATAAAATGGCACATCTTGGTTAGCAGATCTACTACTACCATGACTGCTGTCTTACCTCTGGATTTGGGCAAATCTGTCATGAAATCTATTGATACCACCTCCCAGGGTCTCCCCGGCGTGGGCAAGGGTTCTAGTAACCCTGCCGGGGCTGCCCGCTCCCCCTTGGCTCTTTGGCAGCGGTCACACCCTCGTACATACTCTCGTACATCTTCCCTCACCTTCGGCCACCAAAACTCCCTAGTGACCAGTAACATGGTCTTGTGTTGCCCAAAGTGTCCCGCTGTGGGGTTGTCGTGAAGTTGTCGGAGCACCCTTTCCCGTAAGGCCCCCCCGGGCACATACATTGCTCCCTTGTAATACAATAACCCTTCCCTTACCTCGAAGTCCCCCCGGTCTCTCCCATTTTCCCTTAGTTCCCTGATTCTGGTTTGGGCAAATTCATCCTGGCGAATCAACTCGGTTAGTTCTCGTTTCCCAACCAACGCCCCCCCACAAACCCATCGTTCCTCAGGGAACACATGTCGAGCGTCCGGTGGTCTTCCTCCTTCCGTGTACTCTGGTTTCCGTGAAAGCGCGTCTGCTCTCACGTTCTCTTGCCCTGGCACGTACTTGATCTCAAAGAAGAACTTGGAGAACTCCTGTGCCCACCGAATCTGTCGCTGGTTGAGCACTCGCGCTGTCCTCCAGTATTCCAAGTTCTTGTGGTCAGTGCAAACCTGGATCTTGTGCTGAGCCCCTATCAGGAGATGTCTCCACTGGCGAAACGCGGCATAAATAGCTAACAGTTCACGATCGTACACCGTGTAGTTCTGTTCCGATTCGTTCAGCTTCCTTGAGTAGAAGGCGCACGGCCTCCATGTGTCTTGGGCCGGTCCCGGCTGGAGCAACACCGCTCCTATCGCTCGGTCCGACGCGTCGGTCTCTAGCCTCATCGGTTTCTGCAGATCCACATGCAGGAGCTGTTCCTCCGAGGCGAACGCCTGCTTTAGCCCCTCGAAGGCACGTTGGGCCCCTTCCGTCCAGACGAACTTCTTTTTGCTACTGAGACAATCCGTGATGGGTGCGGTTAAGTGGGCGAAGTTCTTGATGAACTTCCGGTAGAAGTTGCTGAACCCTAGGAACCTCTGCACATCCTTCCGGGTTTTGGGAGCCTTCCATTCCAGCACTGCCTGCACCTTGCCGGGGTCCATGGCTAGACCTCTGTCTGACAACCTGTATCCCAGAAATTCCACTTCCTTGGCGTGAAACTGGCACTTTTCCAGCTTGACCCACAGTTGGTGCTCTCGTAGCCTTTTCAGCACTTCCCTGACGTCCTGGACATGCTGTTTTTCATTGTCCGAATAGATCAGTACGTCGTCCAGAAATGCTACGCAGTTCTTGTACAGCAGGGGACCCAGCACATGGTGCATGAAGCTTTGAAAACAGGCAGAGCCTGACTGTAATCCAAATGGCATAACCAAATATTCAAAGGCCCCCAGGGGGGTGAACATGGTGGTTTTCCATTCGTCCCCCTCTCTCATTCGAATCAGATTGTAGGCCCCCCTAAGGTCCAGCTTGGTAAAAATCTTACCCTTCCTTACCCTGGTCAGAATATCATCAATTCTGGGCATTGGGAAGGTCACGGGTTCTGATACCAGGTTTAACCTCCGAAAGTCCACGATGAGCCTCAGCTGATCCGTGTGTTTTTTATCCACAAAAAACACAGGGCTGCCCCCCACTGCCTTAGATTCTCTTATAAACCCCCTTTTCAAGTTCTTGTCTATAAAGTCTCGCAACTCCTGCATCTCTCTGTCGGACATGGCATACAGCTTACCCACCGGCAGCTGTGCTCCAGGGAGAAGGTTGATTTGGCAGTCGAAGGGCCTATGTGGCGGCAGCCTGTCCGCTTCCCTCTCGCTGAAGACCTCTTGTAAGTCTGCGTACTGTGGCGGCACCTTCCCTTTCTGCTCCAGCGTGGTTGCTGCTGCTCTGGCCAACCTCACCCTGGGCTTCTCCCCTCCTAGACAGTGTTCCAAACAGTGGGCTGACCCGAAGGTGACCGTGCGTTGGTGCCACGCCACCACTGGATCATGTAGCACTAGCCAGCTCATCCCCAGTATTATTGGGGGTCCCGCCAGTGTGGCCACATGAAAGGCTATGGTTTCTGTGTGCCTGGACACACTCATTCTCATAGGCGGGGTTTGATGTGTCACCTCTCCCCCTAGCAACTCTCTGCCATCTATCGTGGTGACTTGGAGTGGGAAATCCAGTGGCAGCAAGTGGATCTGGTGCTCCAGCGCAAACTCCTTACTAAAAAAATTACAGGAGCTCCCTGAGTCCAACATTGCCTTCACCTTGACTGGGTGCCCATTTGGGAGTTCTAGCGTCACCTCTATCGCTATAGAAACCTTGGGTGGGTCCGGTTGGGGCACTTCAATTAGTTGCTCGCTTGGCTGCTGCGCCCCCCTGTGGGCAGTCAAGCGCTGGCGTTTTCCTGCACCTTGTCTTCTGCCCCCTCCCCCTCATTTCCAGCGGCCCCCACCATCCCTTGCCAAGCCTTTCTTTGTGGGCAGACCCTGGCAAAGTGTCCTGGCCGTTGGCAGAGGAAACATTTCTTGGAGTTTCTCCCAGCCTTTGCTTCCCTTTTGACTATTTGTTGGGCGCTCGGCACCTCGCGTGCGCGCGCCCCATCAATTTCCATTGGCACCACGTCATTGGAAGGCTGCCTTGGCATCTCAGGAATGCGGTAGTCAGGGCAACGCTCCCCTCTCCCTTCCCGCCTTTCCAAAGCGCGCGCTTCCTGGCGAGAGCCTATCGCCAGCGCAGATTTTGTCAGCTGATCCATAGTCTCCGGGCGGGGCGCGCGGGAGAGCTCATCTTTAACGGCTGGGGACAACCCCTCCTCAAACAGCATTCGTATGGGCGGGCTGTCCATATCCCATTCGAGCCTGTGTATTAGCATCGCAAAGCGGGACCAATAGTCTCTAACGGAAAGGTCCCCCTGCTTACATCTCATCAGCTCCCGTTGGGTCACACTCTCCCCCAATTGGCTGGAATACATAGCGTCCATCGCCTGAAAAAACTTCCGGACGTCCTTCATGGCGGGGTTATGCGCGGCCATTAGGGGTCTAACCCATTCCCTCGCGCTGCCCTCAAGATGCCCCACGATGTAAGCCACTTGCGCCGCCTCGTCAGCAAAATCATCATGCTGCAGCTGCAGTGCGTACTCTATTTCTGTCCGGAATCCATTATATTCTTGGGGTTTTCCCCCAAACTTGTGTACCAGTCCGGGCACCTTCTTTGCCACTGGGGTGGGTCTCACCTGCGCGTCCTGAGTGCGCCTCTCGTCCAGCCGCGCCATCAGCAGTGCTACATGCCGTTCCAGCTCCTGGTTCCTCTTCACCAGGTCCTGCGCCCCCGCAGCTGCCTCCGCTGCCCCGGCGCCTCCTGTCTGGCTCATGTTTCCACTGCTTACTCACAAGTAACAGCAAGGGACTGGCAGATTGCTGTAATGGTATTGTGTGGTTACTCGTGCGTAAACTGCCTGCACTTCGATTAGGTGGTTTGCTCAAACATGTTCAGGGTTAGAGCTCGCCCTCCGTGACCTGTTAGTCACTTGCAGAATCTGCCAGTGGGCGTTTCTTGAATCTCTTCCAGCATAAAAGCTGCTTGACCCCAAGTCTCCGCCTATGTTCCCTGCGCGGAACGCGTCTGCGCAAGTAAGGGGATGGCAAGGGCGTGCCAGCGCTCTCTCCGCTGGTTTCGGTTGAAGGGTCTTGGAGCCCTGACACCGATTCCTCCAGCTCCTCTCTATTGGTGTCACACTGAATTCCTTCCCCCAGACTGGTTCCCTCTCCGGCATCGCTCTGGAGCCCTGCCTCCGCTTCTCGCTCTGATGTCAGTTCCCTGACAGACACTGTTGGCATTTGATGGCATACACAATGTTAGACGATGAGCAATTAAATAGTCCCGAGATGGTATGTGTGATGTTGTTGGGGCCAGTAATGGTGTTGTCCGGGTGTATGTGGCAGCAAAGTTGGCATCTGGGTTTATTGCAGGCTCTGGTGCCAGTGTCCATGTTAAGTCTGGTTGTAGTATTATTGTGGGTTAGGAGTTGTTTAAGATTGGGTGGCTGTCTGTAGGCAATGAAAGGTCTTCCTCCCAGAGCTTGAGAAAGAGAAAGAGCTTGAGAAAGAGCTTGCTTTTTCCTGTAAGACCTATTGCAGTCGTTAAGAGTAGTCAACAGGCTCATCACAGCTATCTGCCAATCACCCAATCCCACCACCCTTCTGAGTAATACCCCTCCCCACCTTCTCACTATACAGAAGGGTCTGGTGACTTCTGTTTCAGTGTATCTGAAGAAGTGTGCATGCACACGAAAGCTCATACCAAGAACTAACTTAGTTGGTCTTTAAAGTGCTACTGGAAGGAATTTTTTTGCAAATACAGAGTTCACCTTTCATAAGCTTTTATCACCTTTCCTCCCATGCAGGGGTATATGGCTTGAGCAATTCTTTGCTGGATACACCATGGAAGAAGCTTCAATATGGAAAGCAGCTTTTCACGGATGTCATCAGGCACAGCCAGGACCTTGTGAAGGAAGATCTGGTGCAAGAGCTCATTAAAGTGATGAATAACCAAGACCCGTAAGTCTGTGCCTTGGCTGTAACGTACAGCCATTACCTAGGGATCGGCAACTCTAAGCCTTTGCTTTGCCTGTAAATAAGAATGCTTGTGGGAAAACGATCGGTTTTTCGTCTTGTGCTTTTTAATGCTTTCAGTCTTAAGTGTATTGAACTAAATTCCTTCTTATGTACACGGTTGCTTGCATTAGCGGAGAGAAAAATAGGAAGCTTCCTGAGAATGGTGCCAGGCAATTGTTCCATCTAGCTCATTATCTTCCACACCAGGGATGGGTGGTTTTTTGTGTGTGTAAAAGCATATTTACTTATTTATTTGCAATATTTATTTGCAATATTTCCAGCCGGCTTTTCATTACAGAAAAGACTCCCAAAGTAGGTTGCAGTCACAATGCGTTTATTTATTTAATTTATTATCTACTTCCCATGAGGCATCCCAAAGCAATATATAGTATAACAGAAA
This sequence comes from Podarcis cretensis, assembly GCF_951804945.1. Taxonomy (NCBI): domain Eukaryota; kingdom Metazoa; phylum Chordata; class Lepidosauria; order Squamata; family Lacertidae; genus Podarcis; species Podarcis cretensis. Next base: position 32,795,112 of record NC_137186.1, read on the forward strand.
CATATTCAAAACAATTACATGTATAAAAACAGTTGAAACCATTATATATAGAGAGAGAGAGAGAGAGAGAAAAAAAAACAGTTTAAAGTAACAGCAGCACATGCATAAAATCAGTTTAGCTTCAGTATAGATACCAGCTGGGATAAAGGTTTGTTGGAAGAGGGTTGTCTTTAGCAAAAGCAGGGGGGGGAATGGGAAAAGTGCCTCTTTGATATGTAATGGGTGGGAGTTCTAAAGCATCAGTGTTGCTACCACACTAAAGGCCTGATTCTGTCCATCATGCAGAATTGGCCTCCTGACGGGATGCCCTCTCCTGCAGAACGAAGTGATTGGTAGGGTATGTAAGAGAGTAAGAAGACTACCTTTTAGGTAGCCGTTAAAACCTCATATATTAAGAACCAACAAATCTTATATAGGAGAACCATCAAAATACAGTGGTGCCTCGCAAGACGAAATTAATCCGTTCCGCGAGTCTCTTCGTCTAGCGGTTTTTTCATCTTGCGATGCAAGCCCATTGAAGGCTTAGCGGATTAGCGCTATTAGCGGCTTTTAGAGGCTTTTAGCGGCTATTAGCGGCTTAGAAAAAAGGGGTGAGGGGAAAAAACCCGCAGGAAGGTTTTCGTCTTGCGAAGCAAGCCCATAGGAAATTCGTTTTGCGAAGCACCCCCAAAACGGAAAACCCTTTCATCTAGCGGGTTTTCCGTCTTGCGAGGCATTCGTCTTGTGGGGCACCACTGTAAAACAGAAGTCAAGCAATGAAGTCAGTATGCACTCAAGTAAAACCCGGTGGACATCTCTTGTAATTTGCCCTTGGCCCGCCTTTGCCCACTTGGTGCCCATCTCCCCTGACCATTGGCCATGATGGCTTGCAGCTGATGGGAGTTGCCGTCCATCAACATCTGGAGAGCACCAAGCCCAGGAAGGCTGTCCTTGTTGGTATTTTGACAGCTTATCACGTTACTGTGTGCTCTCGAGGTTTCGCTATCTATGGTGGGAAACGTGTGCTGGAAGGAGCAGAAGTTGTGCCACCTCCATTTGGTTTGCTTTCTGTCTCCAGTCAGCTGCCAGATCCCGCAATTGAGGATCAAGGAAAGGACTACATCCTCCCCATCTTGAACAAGTATGCAGCTGTATGCGTTCGCTGTCCCGATTATGGAACCAGGTAAGGGAGAACCCTTGCGCAAGAAAATGTGGCCGTCCATTGCATTTGGTTTAAATGATTTAGTGGTTCCCTCTAGAAGTAATTGGTTATGCTATAGAGTCACTGAGTCTACAGGAAGTGAATTTTCAGACTTGGGGGGCTTTTTATACAAATCTGCCCCAAACCTTAATATGCCAAAACGGGTTGGGGGAGGAAGGAGTTCTTTGGGGTTTTTTTTGGGGGGGTTGGTATATTCTCCTTATCCATCACTTTGTATAGGTAGGCTTTACAGGGAATGGGTGGTGCTGTGGTCTAAACCACTGAGCCTCTTGGGCTTGCCGATCGGAAGGTCGGCGGTTTGAATCCCCACGACAGGGTGGGCTCCCGTTGCTCTGTCCCAGCTTCTGCCAACCTAGCAGTTCAAAAGCACGTCAAAGTGCAAGTAGATAAATAGGTACAGCTCCGCCGGGAAGATATATGGTGTTTCCATGCGCTCTGGCTTCCGTCACAGTGTTCCATTGCGCCAGAAGCGGTTTAGTCCTGCTGGCCACATGACCTGGAAAGCTGTCTGTGGACAAACGCCGGCTCCCTTGGCCTGAAACGAGTGCCGCAACCCCATTGTCACCTTTGACTGGACTTAACCGTCCAGGGGTCATTTACTTTTACTTTTACCATTGGTGGGCTTAGCAGTGCAGCAAAAGCAAAGAGCCTGAATTTAGCAATGTGACAATAGAAAATTGAATTAGTTTCGCTCCTTCCTTTTTGACCCTAACAACTTGCTGCTTGGTTCACTGTGCAAGGTGGGGATTTTTTTATTTTTTTCAAGAGCGAAGAATTAGAATCCCAGGAGTTGGTTACCTAGAAGCATTCTTTAAAAAATATATATTATTAATTTTTCTTTTTCATTCATTACATACATTTCATATCCATAACATTTACTATGCATTCCTTCCTCCCTCCCCTCCTGGGCTTCCCCCAAATTCTGTTTCTGGTTTGTTTCTCCTTTCACCCACTTTGCTACCTCCTAAAAGAAAAAAAAATACTAATAACATACAGTGGTGCCTCGCAAGACGAAAATAATTCGTTCCGCGAGTCTCTTCGTCTTGCAGTTTTTTCGTCTTGCGAAGCATCCCTATTTGCGGCTTAGCGGCTATTAGTGGCTTAGCAGCTTAGAAAAAGGCGGAAAAACGGAAAAAAACTTGCAAGACTCGCAAGACGTTTTCATCTTGCGAAGCAAGCCCATAGGGAAATTTGTCTTGTGACGCGCATCGAAAAACGGAAAACCCTTTCGTCTAGCGGGTTTTTTGTCTTGCGAGGCATTCGTCTTGCGGGGCACCACTGTATTTATACAGTAACATCAAACCTAAAAAAATAAAAATTGAGTACATCGTATTATTTCTCCATCTACCTAGAAGCATTCTTGATGTTCTTATTCCTCCCTCTTTAGGACAAATACAGTTATTCTCATTGATGCGGTAGGTCACGTCACCTTCACTGAGCGCACCATGCTGAACGCGGACGTCGACCAGTGGAAAACGAGCACCTACCAGTTCAAACTGCAGATTTGACAGCTCTCCACGTGAATGGGTCACACCAAAAAGGGGAGAAGGGGAGGTTGGCAAAGTGCAGTCTATTGAGCTGTAGGGGTGCGGAAGGCCTTGGCTGCAGCTTTCATACAGCAAAGGCTTGTTGATGCTGCGTAGCACACCCTAGCGACCACCAAAACCATTTATTATTATTTTTTGCACAAAATCCAAAACAGAAAAATCTGAACAGGAAAAGCTGGGATGTATTTAAGAAGCAAACCACGTTTTGCACAAGTGTACATGTTTGACTTTTGAAAGGGATGCTGTTGGGTAACACAACAGTTACGTGGCGCAAGTATTTAACTTGAGAATCATGTGTGTGGAAGGGGATAAATAGGAACTGTGGATAATCATGGACAATAATCAAGGGGGAGGCAGAGTTGGTAAACTAAAATGCAAATCTGTAAAAAAAAAAAAAAAAGGACAATTCGGAATTGGTGATACCCTGCTAGTTTCAGTCCACTGGCATTGAAGTACTCCTGCCCATGCATAGCTCAACTTTCGCAGGAGCTCCCCATTTTCTCATTCTGTGTGTGCTTTTCCCATTGGGCATTCAGAGTTGGCCTTAACATTGAAGTGAATGGGATAGTCTCTGCTCCCACACAAACCCTACCTATATGTTGACATCCTGATGGAACTTCTTCAGTAAGCCAGCCCCTGCCCCCCCCCCCCCGACTGCTAAAATGAATTAGCCTAGAAAGGTTAAAATCAACACACTTTGATTTTAACTCTTTTGTCAAGCATTTCTAAGTTAAGCGTGTCTTTGTAAAAGAAATCAAGCTGTGTCCTGTCTGCTTTTTAAGGCAGATAAAAAAAAAAGAGTTGTGGGGAGAGCTGGAACCCCCTTTTCTCACTATAACTGAATGTATAATTTTGCAGCCTTTGATGTGTGAATATATGTATGTTTCAGTGTTGCAATACGTGTGATTATAGGCAAAATGGCAATTGCTCTCTCGATCTTACGCTCTCCAAGAGAACAAAGCTAAGACTAGGGGGGGGGGTTAACGTGAATTTTGCTTTGCATCTAACACCTGAGTGATGTAACGCAGGAAGTTGAGCCTTGGGCCGCAATTCTAGTGTACCCATTTAGCTGGGAGCAAGCCCCATGGAGCCATATGTGCGGCACTGCTAATGCCTGCTTTGCGGGGTCCTGGGGAGGGCCTTTAAAAATGGACTCTCGATTGCCATTCGTAATTCTGCAACTTCATAGTCTCCTTGTCTCCTCTAGGCAGACACTCAAGTGCTGTTAATTGTGCATATTTTCCAGTGCAATCATGTGCACTGGGAATACTTACTACCCGGTCAGTGTATACAGGATTCAGTGGGAGGCTGGGTGAATGGGGCAATGCCCCACCAACCTCAGCCAGCCCCTACCTGCCTGCCTTCCTGCTGACATCCAGCCCCCTTGCCACCTGTTAGCTTCCTCCCCTTAGTCTCAGTGTCGCCCCTTGCAGACCTCGGCAGGGGAAAGGATGGAGACGATACCAGAATTACGATGGAGACGAAAGCAAAATTAGTTGGCTGCACCTGCCATTGGCTTTGGGTCCATCTACCGTCAGCCTCCCTGCCTTCCACCCTACCAGTCCCAATGGGCTACGCTAATCCTGCAATCCTGAGTGAGCTTTCTAGGGAGTGAAGCTCATTGAACTCAGTTCCTCCAGAGCAAATGCTAGATTGCTTTTCAGTTAGACAGTACCAGGAGTTTGGAGGAGTCACTTAAGCGAAGGAGTCTTAAGTCTGCGGTTAAGTTTTCTCTGCATTTAAATCAGCAGACAAGGCATTATATGTAAGAATGGATTTCTATTCATTCCCCCCTCCCTTCTGTCTCTTGGTACAGCATATAATTTCTGCATTAGTATTCCGCAGGTTGCATAAGTGACTGAAGTTTTAGCTTTTCTTACACGTCCTGCAGATTCCATCAGCCGCTTCGCCTCTGTGTCGAGGGCTTCGATAGCAACTTCAGGTGTGAGGCTTCTTGCAGCATGGCCTGTAATGCGTTGGGAAATGTGTGGCTAGGAGAACGGCGACAGGATCGCATGGTGCTGTTCCCAGATTGGGACAGGAGCAGTTATAGGAACACAGGAAGCGACTTTACCCCAAGGCAAACCATCGGTCCATTGGACAGTTCTGTCCATACTGACCAGCCGTGGCTGTTCAGGGTTTCAGGCGTGGGATATTCCCAGCCCTGCCTGGAGATGCCAGGGGTTGAACCTGGAACCTTCTGCATGCATTCATACATACAAAGCAAATCCTCTTCCACTGAGCTACAGCAGCTGAATCCTCACTGAAGTATATGTGGGAATGGGTTGTGTTGCAAGGTGATGAGTAAAAGAGATGGGCTGGTCTGGGGGTGGGGGCAGGGAGGTCCATGCATCAGGCCTGCCATAGGGAACACTGATATTACCCCATCATTTCCCACAATGCACAGGTGATGTGAGAATGTCACACATGGGTGTGCACTGTTGGCTATTTGCAGTATGGTAGCGCTGCAGAGAGCTTGCTGGGGAGACCATGCATTAAAAAGGGACTCAAAAATAACTTAAACAAGGTTTTAATTACAAAAACAAAAACTCCATTTACACTAAATACATCAACAACAAACCAGACCCAACCACCAACCCATCCCCCAGGGTAATGGGAGAGCTAGGTGCTGCTCCTTATATACTACACCCAAATGCTGACACACCTTAATCAGTACAACTCAGCAGCACCTGCTATGTTTCACAGCTGTAAAGCTGGGTCTCGTTATTTTGCTCTGGCCCTTGCTCTGGCCCCTTAAAGACATACACATGGGGTGGAACAATGATGAACCTTTACATTTAAAGAAACCATTCAACATAGGGAACATAGGCCTGCCATAGGGAACACTGATATTACCCCATCATTTTCCACAATGCACAGGTGATGTGAGAATGTCACACATGGGTGTGCACATCCTTAAAGACCACCACACTTGCATCTTCAAATGCTAGCATGGGATGCCTGGACGCTATCATTTAAAGATGTGCACACCCATCGGAGGTGACTGTCTGTTAGATTCTCGCTTTGGCAAACACTAGTGGTGTGCCTTGGATGGCCTACAAACCCAAAAAGCACTTCAGGGGAAGCGAAGAAGAAGCTGCCATAGAGTTTTTAACTAGCAGCCTCTCCTACAAGCAAGCTTTATGGACTGGGGGTTTGAAACCTAGGAAGCTGCCTTATACAGAGTCAGACCGTTGTTCCCAGTAGCTCAGTGGTGTCTGCTGATTAGTAGTGGCCCTTTGGGGGTTTCAGACCCAGGAAATTCCCAGCCCTGTCTGGAGACGAGGGGGATTGAACCCGTGGCCTTCTGCATGCAAAAAAGCAGAACCACTGAGCTGTGACCCATTGTCCTGCTAAATCTACACCTCCATTACAGTTGCCTTCGCATGTGGTTTGGGTTGTGTCTCCCTCCTTTGCGGGTACTGGTACGTTCAAAGCCAGCTGAAATAAATAAACAAAAGCAAACCCTTTTGCTTAAATATCGGGGTATGTTAAAAGGGTTGAATGCTGAATATTCAGTGGTGTCTGTAGCTGGACCATATTGTGTAGGTAGACTCACAAATGTGCTCCCCGAACAGAGTTCAGGTGTATAACCATGCATACAGTTTGTGTGTTTCAGCTCCTGGAGACTATGCATCTTGGTGAACTTCAGGGAATAAGTGTTAACTTTCCAGCTTCCTTCTCGCAACTGTTAATAAGGGGATTTCAGTTGTTTGGCAACTCCGACCTTCAGGATGCAGGCTCAATGTGAAGAGTGGGTGGCAAACGCCCGGCATTCACAAGCCATTACTTCTGCCGAAATAAAAAGTTCCACATTTGCAAAGTGACGGTGTACCCATTTTTCACAACATGGAGATCATCTCGATGGTGTTTTTGTTTAAAAAATGCAGTGCTGTGTGCAGTAACAGTCCCTATATAACATGCCCAAACAAGACCCACAGATATATGGCTATACGTCTTATACTTCAGTTAGCAAACACTACAAACAGGACAATACATGATAATAATAAAACAGCCAGTTACAGGTCCAATTTGATTATTAATTATTTTTCAAATATGCCACAATTAATATGGGATCTTTGGGAAAGGTTCTCAGAACGTTCTTGTGTAACCAAGTGTTTTCTCTGGTTCGTCATTGGTTGGTAAGGACTCATTTAACAGATCAGTTTCCTTTTTGTCAAGAGACTATAGTCTTGGAAATGCAGATTGGATTTTTTATGACACAAACAGGCCATTCCCCTTTTCTTCCCAGGAAAAGACAAGAACTAAGTACATATTAAGCTTATTCGTGAATTTGTGGGTCTTGTTGGTTATGCAGTGTGTGTGTGTTTTAAGGACACACATACCATGTGTGAGGCATGTGCTATCTTTCTGAATGTACTTTGGAATTTTTTAATGCAGTATGCACCTGGCGTTGCTTGGGAAATGCTGACACAGTCAGTTACTGTTGCTGTTTCCACTTTAGTACCTCTGTATTTCGTCACTCCTTAAACATCACTCGGTGTATTGGTACAATATTGTGTATTGGCACTTGACGCTGTTGGCTCTTTTTATTTCTTAAGTGTCGGTAGGAGGCCTACTGATAGCACACAGTACTGAGAAGGAAGGTTTATAGGACGTGAGATGTGACCTGCTTTTAAACCATGAACGAATAGAGGCTTGAATGCACTCCAGATGAACACACAGATTTAGCGAAGGTACAGCTCAATAATTTGGGGCTTTTTCGTTGGGCTTGGGGCATGACCAAAGCATGGAGGAGATGGCTGCCAATGGCTTCTAACCCTGACAGCTGTTAAATGCCTCCACGATCAGGGGCAGTAATGCTTCTGGGTAGCAGTTGCTGGAAATGGCAAGCAGGGATGGTGCTGCTGTGCTTATGTCTTGCTTGTGGGTCTTCCACAGGAATCTGGTTGGCCGCTGTGAGAACAGGACTAGGCTAGATGGACCACTGAGAGCAGCAGGCTCTTCTCATGTTCTTAATGATGGAGGTTTATAGCCATGTTTTGGAGAGTGTGGCTAGGATTCCCCCCTCCTTCCCCCTCTTGTAATTTGGGATAATCCCATAACAGACCCTCCAAGTGTCCCTATTTTCCAGGGACGTTCCTGATTTAGAGAAGCCATTGCGGTTTCTGATATGATCCAGGAATGTCCCGCTTTCCCTTAAGACGTCCCTATTTTCATTGGAGAGATGTTGGAGGGTACAGTGGTACCTCTGGTTACGTACTTAATTCGTTCCGGAGGTCCGTTCTTAACCTGAAACTGTTCTTAACCTGAAGCACCACTTTAGCTAATGGGGCCTCCCGCTGCCACGCAATTTCTGTTCTCATCCTGAAGCAAAGTTCTTAACCCGAGGTACTATTTCTGGGTCTGTGACCTGAAGCATATGTAACCTGAAGCGTATGTAACCCGAGGTACCACTGTATGGAATTATACGACGCCCCAAGCCATCTGGAGGCAATCTTGTACAGTGGTACCCCGGGCTACATACGCTTCAGGTTACATACGCTTCAGGTTACAGACTCTGCTAACCCAGAAATAGTACCTCGGGTTAAGAACTTTGCTTCAGGATGAGAACAGAAATCGGGCTCCGGCAGCGCAGCGGCAGCAGGAGGCCCCTTTAGCTAAAGTGGTGCTTCAGGTTAAGAACAGTTTCAGGTTAAGAACGGACCTCCGGAACAAATTAAGTACTTAACCCGAGGTACCACTGTTTAGGCAATCCTGTATCAGGAACCCTGGGAACTGTAGTTTGTTAAGGGCGCTGGGAGTTGTTAGGGGACCTCTATCCCCTCCAACAGCAGAGCTAGCTACAGTCTTGAGTGGTTTAACCCACTTCCCGGGAAGCACTGGGAATTGTAGCTCTGTGAGGGGAATAGCAGGGTCTCCTAACAATTCTCAGTGCCACTGGCAAACTACAATTCCCACGATTATTTGTGGGAGGGAGCCATGACTGTTTAAAGTGGTGTGATACGACACAGACGGGACTCAGCTCTGCTTCGTCTTCTTGACAAATCATCAGATATTTGAAGACAGCTGTTGTGTGTCCCCCACCTCAACTTGGTGAAGGTTCACCAGGCAGAACATACCCAGCTCTTTTGACCATTCCTTGTAGCTATTAGCATTGATTTCTGTGGGTCACTTATGAGTATCAGACACTTAGGGGTATCACCTTAGTTTCCAGACCACCTTATCATCCAGGTTGCCTTCGTCTGGATGTATTCTTGTTTGTTAATAATGCCCTCAAAATGTGATGCCCAGACACAGGACTGCAGCAAAGGATATTTCCCCGGAAACCTGGTTTTGAGTGTGCAAATAGTTTTTCGCAGGAGGCACAATTAAAACTTTGACGTTTGCACCACCAGGAGCTGCAGCCGTACCTGGTTTACTTAGAACTTGGGCCTAGTAAATGGAGGCAAAGTGACGTGTGATCAATGCAAGATTTTTATTCCTTTCTGTGCACCAAAAAAAAAATGCAAATGAGAAATGTGTCACAAGGCAAAACTTGCAGGAAAAATAATTTCTTTATTTTTGTAATGTATTTAAAAATAAATAAATAGAGGCAGACTTAAGAATAAAGCTTGCTGCGGTTTGGTGTGGCTTTGAATGATCTTGTAAAAGCCATAACTTTGTGTGTGCTGAAGTGATTAAGTTGTTTGGTCCATTGAAGTAGAGTGATTTTTTTTTAAAAAAAGAAAAGAATATAAATATATAATTTCTGTTTTCTTTTAAAAATTGTTTTATATTTTATCACTTACACCTGTGTCCAAATGCAATCAATAAACTTGTTTGACCAATACTGTGTTGTAGCATTACTGTCTCCATGTGACATTTAAAGAACAGGATTCTGTGGATCTTAATGAGGACCCAATCCTTTGTGGACCTGTGCTGATTTGGCACGTTATAAAATTGAGTAGTGAGGAATGTATGGGGTCAGAAGGAATTTGCTTGAAACTTACAGAAGGCCTCTAAGAGGTAGAGTGCATGGCTTCTTGGTGGTGGCACCCAGCTGTGGAATAGTTTTCCTAGACACATTCTTTATTGTCTTTTCAACACCAGGTAAAGGATCTTACTGTCTACCCAGGTCTTTTAAATGGCTAGCATTTTTAAACAAATGAAATCTGGGCTTTAATTGTTTAGGTTGCATTTTATGGTTTACTGTGTTATATTTGTTCCTGCCACAAATGGTTTATTAGTTTAAATACAAAAATTGCCAAACTAAAGATGCATTTGCACAATAAAAAAACCAAAAAAAATTAAACTTATTTAAGTTTAGAATGTTAGAATTAAAGAAAAGCACATTTATGCATGATGTTCTTACCGTGTTCCCAATCATATATCTGGCTCAGCATAATCTTGTGTTTTGTTACACCGATACATGATAAAAGTACTCTTGTCTCTTAACAAAAGCAGTTTTCATCCTTTGATTTATTGGGGTTTTTTGTTGATGCTTTTAATGAATACATTGAACTTTAATTCTGTATTTTGTTCTCTAAGCTGCCCTGGGAACTTGTGATTGGAGTCAATATTACATACATACATACATACATACATAATTTTACTTCTATGCCACCTTTCCATAGTCCAAACCATGCTCAAGGCAACTTAGAACATGAAAAATACATAATTACTAACATAACAAAAGTCATAAACAATAAATAAAACATCAAAAAGTACACAACCAAATCAATTTCCACATAAATCATAACAAGATCTAAAATAAAGATACAAAAATGAATATCCATAACCGCAACAGCCCCCTCCTGAAACAACCTCTCCCCCAAACAATTCCCCAAGCCAAGAGTCTGTTCAGCAGCTTCAGCTTTCGTAGCTGGAGTCAGTCAGGGCCCTTCCAGGCCAAGTGGGAAAACTCCAGCAAGGCAGGGAGCAAGGTCTTCCAGGACTCACACACAGCCAAGATATAAATGAAGCAATATATAACAACAATCGCCCCTAGCACCAGATCATAATGGCCCCTGTTTGCATTGCAAGTGACCATTCACAACAGCAAAAAGAACCACGGCTGCTCTAAAACATTGGCTCAGGATTTCAGTGTTTAATATAGGGAAGGGTTTGTACCAACACCTGACCAGTGAGGAATTTGTCAGCAAATGGCAGAAAACCATGGCTTAAAAAGCCACCTCTATTGGTCTGTCTCCCCCCCCCCAACTGTATTACCTGGGTTATGAAGGCGCCCAAAAGATTTTAAAGCAAAGATTATGGGATAATGCACACAGTGACTTGCGATCTTGGTCACACGCAGTCTGTAGTCCGCTGGCAGTAGGAGTACAATATGGGTATGTCTTTAAGTTACACTAAAAACCTGACAGTACCAAACTATCGAAGGCTTTTCACCAAAGCCAGACTAAATGTCTTCCCTTCTGTAGTGTTGGATGGCAGGTTGAGAGGAGTTCCCTACCAGGATAGACTTTGCTCGTGTGCTCAAGACATCGATTCCATAAAACATATTTTGTTGCACTGTGCAAAATATGAGCAAGCCAGGGCTGAACTGATATTACCCTTGCTGGTACCTTTCCCGGGAAAATCAGAGGCTCACTATGTCAGGTTCCTACTGGAAGACCGGACAAATGCTAGAAGATTAGCAGTGGCAAAGTTTTTATCAGTGGCTGCAAGAACAAATGATCCCTATATTCTGAACAAAATGCTTGTTTAACCTGGAGGTACACTGTATGAATTGTGTATTGCTTTGTAATGATTTGTTTGGTCTCTGGACCGTAATAAAGATTGTATTGTATTGTATATAAAAACAATCGCCCCTAGCACCAGATCATAATGTCCCCCATTTGCATTGCAAGTGACCATTCACAACAGCAAAAAATGGTGATAAAATAACATCTTAGCATTGCTAAATTAATTAACACTTGTAGTATTGACCGATGGTTGATGCTTTGGTTGGCAGGATGGGACAGTACATAGCATAAGTTTAGATTTCCGACCTCAAGCTCAAAAAATAAGACTTGGATGCTTCTGAATTCCCAGTTTAGTTCTTTCTCAGCTCAGTTTGGCTCCTGACAGTTGCAAAGAAGGCATATGTAGTTCATTTGTCCTTCGTAATGCATAGTCTGGGAGCTAGCATATAAATAAAATATTTCAATATGAAGTGGCCTCTATCTCCAGTGGCAATGATGTAGAGCATTTCATCCCATAAACTGCAAAAAAGTGAGTGAGACTGCAGCTGGATTCCATTAAGCAAGGCTTGCTGTTGGAGCCAATGTGAAATACTGTGATCTATCTTTCTTTCTCTTCTTCTTTTTAATGGAAGTTGTGTGCTGGAGGAGGTATGCATGTCTTCCTCTTTTCATTATATTCCTTACCAACTTCCACTTTTATCAAATTAAAATCAGCCTTCTGCAGCCCGAGCTCGGGATCAGTGTCATCTGCTTATTTAAAAGCTGAAGATTCCTACAGTGCCAGTTCGCTTCACACAGTTTGTGCTGAATGCATTTAATAATTGATTTTTACCCCTGTTAGCAAGGGGGGGGGTGTTGGCACACAAGGGGAAGACAGCAAACCCTCTTTTAAAAAAGTAGAGCTCATAATCTGAGCGGCTTCAGGGCAGGGAATGCCCAGGGTAGAGATCAGCATCTATTGCATTGGGGGGGGGGCGTGGAACAGGTTTAAATTAATACTAGAAGATCCAGCATTCTCCATCCACTAGTCTAGTGCACTGGTGAATTTTAATGTTGCACGACAAAGGAATTCCAAAGCAACCCTGTTACCTCTTCAGCTTCCGACACGTCCTCCCAGTCTGCTCCCTCTTCTTGCTGTAACCACTCATGGGCATAACACCGCCAATCCCTGGGCTCTGATCTTTCTTTGGGGGTTCCCCAACTGGTGCCACCCACCATTCCTCTGCATCCAGCCCATCCCTGACACTAATTCAGTATTGTCATCTCTCCTTGCTGTAGCCAGGTGGGAAATATAGAAAGCTGATCTATAGGAATCTACCTTATTCTGAGCCAGACAATGGTACTCATAGCTCAGTATTCTCTACAGCAGGGGTCAGCAAACTTTTTCAGCAGGGGGCTGGTCCACTATCCCTCAGACCTTGTGGGGGGCCGGACTATATTTTGGGAAGGGGGGGGGATGAACAAATTCCTATGCCCCACAAATAACCCAGAGATGCATTTTAAATAAAAGCACACATTCTACTCATGTAAAAACGCCAGGCATAGCCCACAAATATATATTTTTTTAAATGCATATTTATTAAGGTTTTTTGAATACACGTGTAAATATTAAACAACATTTCTTATATCATAACATAATTTCGTCGTCGCTTCTTTGGACTCCCTCGCATCTCCCGCTCCCACTTACGTCGTTACAAAAAAAATTTTCCAAGCAAATTACCCACTGGTTTACAATCTTATCTCCGCTCGTTTAAATAAAATCTAACAATTCTCCAAAAAATTTATATTTTCCTTAATCTCACTTATCATCAAAATCAGATCTAATTCAGTGGTGGGCAATTATTTATGATCTAGCATCCTTCTTAAGATTCAAGCAACTTACAATATTTTTGTAAATAAATCTTGAATTTCCTCCAGTCCTCCTCAACCCTCTCTTCTCCCAGGTCTCGGATTCTACCAGTCATCTCGGCCAGTTGCATATAGTCCATCAGCTGCATCTGCCACTCTTCCAGTGTGGGTAGGTCTTGAGTTTTCCAGTTCTTAGCAGTGAGTATCCTTGCTGCCGTTGTTGCGTACATAAAAAATGTTCGGTCCTTCTTTAACACCTTCTGGCCGACAATACCCAGAAGGAAGGCCTCTGGTTTCTTAGTAAAGGTATACTTAAATACCTTCTTCAACTCATTATATATCATTTCCCAAAAGGCCTTCACTTTAGGGCAGGCCAAAAGGCCTTCACTTTAGGGCAGGGGCATAGCCCACAAATAACCAGAGATGCATTTTAAATAAAAGGACACATTCTACTCATGTAAAAACATGCTGATTCCCGGACCGTCCGCAGGCCGGATTTAAAAGGCAATTGGGCCGTGTAGGAAAAGACCTGCCAAGGAAATTGAAAAACATCTTCATGTATGCGACAACGGCGGCAAGAGTCTTAATAGCACAAGGATGGAAGAATGAAGAAATCCCAACCAAAGAACTGTTGCAAGAGAAACTGATGGACTATGCGGAATTGGCAAAATTGACACACAAACTACGAGATAAGGACAACTGTGACTTTAAAAAAGAATGGGAACCTTTCACAAAGTACAGGTTTTGAATAAACATACACAAATTTTTTATTGGTAACATATAGATAGATAAATTAAGGATCTTTACAATTTTATAATATGCAGAGAATAACATGTGCTGAAAAACCAGAGAGAGGAGCTGAGGGAATCCTGGCAGGGGGGGTCTTTCTTGGGGAGGGGAAAATGGGGGGGGGGAATGAGGATGATGTGTTTTTGACAAATTGTTATGTTGAAATTCCTAATAAAAAATATTTTTTAAAAAAATAGTAGGCAATTGGGCCGGATCCAGCCCCCGGGCCTTAGCTTGCCTACCCATGATCTGTCTACAGCAGAGGTGGCGAACCTATGGCACGTGCGCCAGAGGGGGCACTCAGAGCCCTCTCTGTGGGCATGCATGCCGTCGCCCCTTCCAACTCCCCACAATCCTATGATTTGATGGCTAGCTCGCCGGGCTGCGCTTCTAAAGCCCGCTCTTGCGGGAGGGAGCAAAATGCCGCCGGGCTTACTGGCAGTTCTGTACCAAGGTGCCTTAAGACAGCGGAATGGAACGTTCATGTTTCAATTGTAGCCCATGGGCGGCAAACCAGCTACTTGCGCATGCGCCCCTACGAACTCTGTGCTGGAGCGCCTTCCCTTCCAGGCTGCGACCAATGGCAGCGGAGCGCTGAACCGCTGCGCATCTCCGGACTTCACTCCAGGTTTTCCTTTTCACCTGCTTGGTCAGCAAGCTGAATTCTCTCCCATTGCTATGGGCGCAAGATCCTCCCTGCTAGGGGACACACAGCAGAGGGCAAAGGAGACTCTTTTGTTTTCTCCATAGGATTGTGGGGGGTTGGAAGGGAACCCAAGGGTCCAGCGGCGTAGCGTGGGTTGTCAGCACATGGGGCAAGGCAAGTAATTTGTGCCCCTAACCCCTAACCTGCCGCCGCTGCCAGCTTCTTCTTGCTGCTGCCTGGGCTGGGGTATTTACGGTAAGGTAGCCACGGCGGCGGCGGCGGGTCCGTGTCAGGTGATCTGAGGCGAGTTGCCGCTGGCGCTGCCACCCAAACGACGCCGCTTGCCCGGAGGAGGAGGGCAGAGAGGCGAGGAAAATGCAACATGGCCCAGCAGCTGCAGCAGCAGCGGCGGTGGCGGGGCTGTGAGGAGGGGCTGCCTGGCGCGCCCTCTGCGGCCCTGACGCACGGGGACCGCGGCGAGCGCTGAGAGCCGCTGCCTGCCGGACGCCTTCAGCCCGGACACGTGCACAGCTCATCGGTTCCGCGAGACATAGGGCTCTGCTACAGCCTGCGCCCGAGGCTCTTTGGCGACTCCGGAGGCGGCGAGCGCGCCCCCCCCCCCCCGATGGTGCGCCCGGTGCGGCCGGCCCTCCCTGCACCCCCCACGCTACGCCACTGCGAGGGTCACCTAAGTCCAACCCCCCGGCAATGCAGGGGTCTCAACTACAGCATCCATGGCAGATGGCCATTCAGCTTCTGCTTTGAAATCTCCCAAAGGAGAGCTCCTTGAAGGGAAATTATCAAAACAGCCATGTTGTCTGGGAGTAATTCCCCTTTTCATTATTTCCCAAACAAAGTTAATGCAAACTTTTACCTTTCGATAAAAAGTTGTTTGTATCATTGAAAGCTCTGGTATTGTGTTTTTCTTTTAAGCCAAAATAGGTTAATGTAGGAGTTGTTTTTTTCTGAACTAAAACCTCAGTATTCAGGTTAAATTGCCATGTTGGCACTTTGCAATAAATAAGTGGGCTTTGAGGGGACGTGGGTGGTGCTGTGGGTTAAACCACAGAGCCTAGGGCTTTCTGATCAGAAGGTTGGCCATTCAAATCCCCGCCACGGGGTAAGCTCCCGTTGCTCGGTCCCAGCTCCTGCCCACCTAGCAGTTCAAAAGCACGCAGTACAAGTAGACAAATAGGTACCGCTCCGGCAGGAAGGTAAATGGTGTTTCTGTGCGCTGCTCTGGTTCGCCAGAAGTGGCTTAGTCATGCTGGCCACATGACCCGGAAGCTGTACGCTGGCTCCCTTGGCCAGTAAAGCGAGATGAGCGCCGCAACCCCAGAGTCGTCCGCAACTAGACCTAATGGTCAGGGGTCCCTTTACCTTTAAGTGGGTTTTGGGTTGCATTTTGGGCACTCAGTCTCTAAAAGGTTCGCCATCACTGGTCTACAGTGACTGGCAGCGGCTCTCCGTGGTTTTAGGCAGCTGTCTCTTCCAGCCCTACCTGGATATTCCAGAGGTGGGGCATTCTGCATGCAAGGCAGATACTCTACCACTGAGCTACAGCCACGTCCCAGTGATATTCTGATAGATGCCAGCTGATTGAGAGGAGTTGCTAAATGGCTAGTTCCAGAAGTGGTGTGAGAGGGTGCAGGACTGGATCCCATTCGAGTCATCCAGATGCTCCAAAACCATCCTTAGGAAATTGTGAGAGGCATTGTGTGAGCGTCACAGTGCCTGAAGGTGTGAATTACCAATAAGGAAGGTTGAAATATATATGACAGTACTTTATTCAAGGGTTTTCTCTCCCCACCCCCAAATAAAAATAGTTTTATGCAGCTGTCCATTTTTCGTAGGATAATATGCTGGATTTCTTTCATCCTCCCTTCAGGACCTTGGAATCAAAATCTGTTTCACGGTAAAACAGTGATGGTCTGGACCACCTCACCTGAAGCTTCCTTATGCAATAGCACCACCATTTGTTCATCTCTGATAGGCAAAGTTCCCTTTTCTGCAAGTTGTGTTTTTCATCTGTGTGTTGTAATGGTGCCCTGGTTAGCCATTGCTGCTAGAATTTGTTGTCTGTTTACAATGCTGTCTGAAATTATTGCCAAGGGCGTAATATCTGTTTTGAGCAGCTACTGGGAGTGTTACAGGCTGTGGGCAGGAGACACATTTAATCTGGAATGGCAGCCACGCATTGTGAAGGTTGATGGAAATGTCTGCCATCTTCCTCGCTAGGTCTTTTTTTTTTTAACGCATAGTTTATTGAGGGTTTTTATAGGGGTTTTTTTTGTAACAATGTAAGTAATGAACATATTCAATAATGTTTAACAAGCGGCATGTCAGTTCATAACACCAATAAGAAGAACAGGCATATGTAATCAAAGCTCGGGGGGGGGGGGGAGGAATAAAGACATAAGGGAACAAATTAGAAGGAGAAGCAGGAAGGGAAAGGAGAAGGAAGGAAGAGGCTCTGGCAAGAACCCCTGTTGTGAACAGATCACATGAACAGTTCTAAATAGAAGAAGAAGAGTTTGGATTTGATATCCCGCCTTTCACTCCCTTTAAGGAGTCTCAAAGCGGCTAACATTCTCCTTTCCCTTCCTCCCCCACAACAAACACTCTCTGAGGTGAGTGGGGCTGAGAGACTTCAGAGAAGTGTGATTAGCCCAAGGTCACCCAGCAGCTGCATGTGGAGGAGCGGGGAATCAAACCCAGTTCCCCAGATTACGAGACTACCGCTCTTAACCACTACACCACACTGGAATCCCAGATCTCAGAATTGTTTTTTCTTTGTGCCACCAAACAAAAACAGCTCTTTCATATGTGGCAAGAGAGATCCTACAACCAAGGAGTTATTAGGGGAAGCCATTTTTGTGCTGCAAGATCAATTGCTTGGACACCAACAAGGGGCAGAGAGTCCAGCCCTGCTACCCGCCTGACAAATTTCTGGAGTTCCTAGATGGGCTTTAAAAGAAAATGAAAAATTCTACTGTGTTGTGTTTCCTCAGAATGCTTCTTCATTATTTTCATGTGCACAGTATTTCTAGCCAGCTTTTCACTGAATGCTTTAAATTCCAAAGCAGGGAACAAAGTAATAAAAATGAGCAGAGGAAAATGAATTCACAGAAATTACAAATTTATATAAACAGGTTAATTTAGCAACTGTGGTGGACTTGTTGGACACAGAGGAATGGTGGGTAAGGTAAAGGACCCCTGGACGGTTATGTCCAGTCAAAGGCGACTATGGGGTGTTCATCTTGCTTTTCAGGCCAAGGGGGCTGGCGTTTGTCCACAGACAGCTTTCCAGGTCATGTGGCCAGCAGGCCTAAACCGCTTCTGATGCAACGAAACACGGTGGCAGAAACCAGAGTGCACGGAAACGCCCTTTACCTTCCCACCACAGTGGGATTTGTCTACTTGTCTACTTGCACTGATGTGCTTTCGAACGGCTAGGTTGGCAGAAACTGGGACAGAGCAACGGGAGCTCACCACTGTCATGCAGATTTGAACTGCTGACCTTCCGATCAGCAAACCTAAGAGACTCAGTGGTTTAGACCACAGCGCCACCCGCGTCCAGAATGGTGAGAGGGACCAGCTGGGGAACCACTAAGGAAAGAAGACTCAGAGCCCGGGGAGTGGTGGTGGGATGACGATGAGAGGTCAGAGGAAGAAGGGGGAGAAGACAGGGAGGAGGAGGAGGAGTCGGGAGAAGCTGAGGAGGTAACAGGGCTTGGTGAGCTGGGAGAGTCTGTGGCAGAAGGAGTCCAGACTCAGAAGCTGAAGCAGGAGAATGGGAAGAGGGCAGCCAAAAGGCAAAGAAGAGTCAGGCTGGTGAAGAGTGACAGATGTCTCTCCCCTCCTGCTGTGATAAGTTTCCCCTCTCCCCTGTCTCCCAGAAGAGGGCTGAAACAGCAGTGACAGTGCAATCTCTCATTGCTTGGAGAAAGCCTTGCAGAGGGTGGGGACTTAGACAGCTGTGAGGAGACAGAGACTTTCAGTCCCAGCAACTGATCCGTGGGACAAGACCTACCAGGGATATGAGCTGCTGTGCTCATTAGGCTTGACACTCAGCCAAGTCTCTGAAGACTGTGGTTTTGCTAATAGTGAACTCCAACTTTGAATGGTGTCATTTACTGTCAACTTGCTCTGTGACAGCAACTTAACAATTCTGTCATAAGGTACATATAAGCCAATCTGCATCAACAAAAGTTAAATAGCTAAATACATGTGTAAAATCAGCAAAACAGTCAAGCAGATGGAAACAGATTAAACAACTGCAACAGTTCCTGTCTCACACAAAGAGGACCCTACTCTGTGGCTTTTGAGTAACTTCACAGCCTTCAGCATTCCCCAGCTCTCCAAAGCATCCAGGCTCTCACTCTGCGTGGAGTGAAGTTTTGCCCACAAGCATCCCACCGCAGCAAGGAACTTCCGCTCCTTAACCACAGTCGCCACAGAGCAAAAACATGGGTGCACACAAAAAGGAGGGGGCTCAAGGTCAGTAGGGTTACCAGACAGAGACGTGCAAACAGATTTGTTAGCCTCCCTGAGCATTCAAGGTCCTCCAGTGTCTTCATGAAAGTGAAGTGGTTAGTCCAGATGAGCAGCCATTTCTGTCATGAGCTCGTCCTACTCTTGAGTAGGACCCTGGCAGAGACACATGCCCGACTGGCATGTTCTCTCCTTTCTGGTTGATCGGGAGCTTCAAAAGCTTTCTTCTGCTTGAACATTGCAGTGACTGATGCCAACAGACATCGGCACACTTAGGGATCCGCAGAGTCTTCTCAGCTTGCGTAACAGACCTCAGCAACTCAGGAACTTGGCTAATCTGCTTTATTTACATATAAACACACATGGAGCATGGCAACATGGCTCCATCTCTCTCTAGCATCAGATAGCAAAGAGAAAGAACAAAGGACAATAGTCCCACTTCACCGAACACAGTAACACAAACATCCTGTCTCCATCACTTCCCACACTGTGGAGTCAAAATATACACTGTCATGTGATAGACAACAATCCCATGACTGCAATCACAGAGCAGGAATCAACAATTTCCCCCTCTCCCTTGAGCACATGGAACATGTTGCATTGATCTTTCATGATTTAAGTTTTATAATTTGACTGCATTTCTTATTGTTCCTTATAACACTTTCCCGTTCAGACAACGGAGGAAATGGCTGCACCTTCCATTGTCTCACATAATATGACGGTGCTGCTCCAATCATGTAAAATATTAACTCACAAGGAAAGTACAGTTCTGTTTTATGCGTACGCCAACAGAATGCATGGGGCAATTTCAAAGCTGAAGTCACCTTTGTCTCAAAGAAAAAGCAGTGACAAGGCACCTGAAGCACTGTCTCCTCAGCTGACCTCGAGAAGCGAGGAGGTCTTTCTGGATGAAAGCACCATGCCCAGTGGAAAGACGTCCAGGGTATTCCATGGGCAGGCTCAGGTTGGCTCGTTCATGTCGGCGAGAGATGCTAGACTGGAATGGGAAATAATCAGAACTGACAGAATCTTTGGATTCTCTGCTCCAGGGAAATTTATAACCCTGAACTTGGCACCTGTTCAGATTACAATGTCAGGCAGCTGCATCACTGTGAAGATATGCTTGCTGTGACTAAGGAAGCTTCATTTTTGTTTTTTTAATGTATTACCCCCCCCCCCCGTGCAACTGCATCTATGGACAAGGAACAAAGTTTTTTGAGCATTTAGGGTGCCTGCATGAAACGGGGAGAAAAGCAAGGAAAGGCACAGCTCCCTCTATGGCCTAGGACCCTCGTACCTACAGGACCGCCTCTCCTGGTATGTCCCATAGAGAACCTTACAGCTTTCAAATAAAAACATTTTGGAGATCCCGGGCCACAGGGAGGTTAGGCTGGCCTCAACCAAAGCCAGGGCTTTTTCGGCTGTGGCCCCGATCTGATGGAACGCTCTGTCACAAGAGACTAGGGCCCTGCGGGACTTGACAACCTTCCGCAGGGCCTGCAAGACAGAGCCATTCCACCAGGCCTTTGGCCAAGGCACAATCTGACCCCCTCCTTCTGTAATCCTCATAGAACTCTAGCCCAATGGTTGCCATTAATCTGACTCTGAATTTTAAAATGAACTGATTTTAGAATGTATTTCAATTAATTGATTGTGATTTTATTATGTAAACTGTGTTATTTTTACTGTTGTTAGCCGCTCTGAGCCCGGCTTTGGCTGGGGAGGGTGGGGTATAAATAAATTATTATTATTATTATCATTATCATTATCATCATCATCATCATGGACTGAACAAGACACAGCTACTCAGGCCCAATCTGCACTATATATTTTAAGTGGCATCATACCACTTTAAAAAACTGTGGCTTCCCCCAGTGTATACTGGGAAATGTAGTTTAAGGGTGCTGAGAGTTGTTAGGATGGGAGGCCTTTACTCTTCTCACAGAGCTACAATTCTGAGAGCTCCCCAGGTAGCAGGATTGATTTTTAAACCACTTTGAGAACCGCAGCTCTCTTCTAACAATTCTCAGCACCTTTAACAAACTACAGTTCGTAGGATTCTTTGGGGAAGCCACAACTGCTTAAAGGCGGTTGATGCTGCTTATAATATCTAGTACAGTTGGTCCTGCTGTTCTTTTAAACTGGTTTTATATTTATAATGTTTCTAATTGTTTTTAATATGGATTTGTTTTGACAGTTTTATATATGCTATTGTACAGTGGTGCCTCGCAAGACGAAATTAATTCGTTCCGCAAGTCTCTTCGTCTTGCGGTTTTTTCGTCTTGCGAAGCACGGCTATTAGCGGCTTAGCGGATTAGCGCTATTAGCGGTTTAGCAGCTTAGCGGCTATTAGCGGCTTAGAAAAAGGGGGGGGAACTCGCAAGAACTCGCCCGACGTTTCGTCTTGCGAAGCAAGCCCATAGGGAAATTCGTCTTGCGAAGCACCTCAAAAGACGGAAAACTCTTTCGTCTAGCGAGTTTTTCGTCTTGCGAGGTATTCGTCTTGCGGGGCACCACTGTATTGGAAATTACTTCAGGAAGCCTCATGGGATTATATATAATTCAATAATTCATAAATTATTGTTAATATTAATAATAATATAATCCTTATATTCTGGTTCTACAAATGCTGGGAACTTAGCCCTTCAAGGGGAGAAACTGCCCCATTGCAAGTTTTATACATTTTCAGAACTATGTAGGTTTGTAGATTTTATTAAGGAGCCACTTACCTCTTCCCCTGTAATCTGAGTGTTGTCCTCTGCTACTTTATTAACAATTAGAGATTATTTGGCTTTGCTTTTGATTCCTCTGCCTAAGTGGGTGCTAAACAGACCATTGCAGCAAGAGGTGTTATATGTGGCCTTCCATTGCCGGAGCCATTTTTTAATGCAACAAAATAAACAGCCTGCCCTTGGCTTTGTAATGCAGTTACAAAGCCTGATTGCTCCTGTGAACATAGCTGCTACCAAATGATTGTTTACTGCTGTTCAACATACAGCTGGCCTATAGGACATGATGGATCTAGTGTCCTTTGCATCCAGTACAGCAGAGTATTAGGCTCTGTTATTAATCTGCTTGGGCAAAGGCTCTGAGAATAAGAAGGAAAAATAGCTACTGCCTCTGGAGGAAACTGGCTACTCTTCAAAATCAAACTGATTAGGTGGTTCTGAGTTTCTGTCTCTTATTTGCTGCTTGCATGTTGGAGGGGGGGTATCTATCCGGACTTTCTTGGCCTTAACTTTTGTCTTGGATATTATGTGCTGTTTGAGGCTGCTCCCTATTTCAGTTGTCTTTTAGCACTGAGAGGAAAAGTAATCTACAGGAAGTTCTATTCAAGAAGGAATAATTAAGGGGAGAATATTTCACCTTCTTGTCTATCTCACACACATACACACATACACACAAACAAACAAACACACACACACACCAAGTTCAGGTAACTTATTGCAAGTGCTGCTGCGTTTCTCCCAACGGTGCCTTCATTTTTCAGAGACTCTTCTGCCTCAACAGGAGTGGGAGAAAAAGGAACTGTGCAGTCTTGAAAAGGACTGGAGGAGAGTTAATAGAATGTCACTTCAAGGGTTGGGACTATCTGGGGGTAAACCACATGGATGTTGGCATGTAATTCAGTCCACTGATAGCTTATTGATTCTGTCTTCCTAGAAGACAAATACAAAGTGGGCCACATTGGATCTTTTAGGAGATGAATGAGTGGGTTCACTTCTGTCTCCTTTGCTAAATGTGTTACACTGAGACCAGGCTACCTCTTTGGGGTTGGTTTTATCATGGAAAGGCAAGATATCTTGTAAGGGTTCATACAAGAGAGAACCAATTTTTAAAAGAATGCAATCTATAGAGGAGATTAAATATAAAAACCTGGCTGGATCATCCATACAAATTTTGCCTTTATTTTTCCCTATACAAAGTGCCTCAATCAATCAAGTGGGCAAGGACATGGAATCTGATATTTCCATTGCCACATGATAGGCTCGTTGTTTAAAATCTCTAAGTAGTTGTTGGGGAGAAAAGGTAATAAAGGAAAAAGAAATTGCATTAGCCAGTTCGGGGGAATATATCCCTATTGGGTTTGAAAAAAAAGCCTGGTAAAATTATTCTGACTCTTTATCACCTGAATTTAAAATACAGAATAGTTCCCAGGAAAGATCAAGAACCTAGGATTACAGTTTGTAATAGTTTTAAGACGAGTTTGCAATGTGAGGCAGTCAGGGATGAAAGATTGGTGTGCAGTAGAGCATCTGCTTTCATGTTGTAGCCAGGATTTTTGTTGGGGGGGGGCCAGAACCTCAGATTTATATTGATTTATGGCTACCCCCATGTCTGCTTTACCAGATAGGGCTGGGAATGTCACCAGTCTGAAACCCTCTGCCAATCAGTGTAGACAATACTGAACTAGATGGGTCTGATTTGATCTAAGGTAGCTTCCTGTATTCCTTGCTGAGAGAGCTACGTTTGACAGCTGGGCAGGACAATCCACCTGTCAATCGATGGCATCAGATGATTGACAGGTTATACACCAGTCACAGGTTATACGAGCCACCGTTTCTTCTTTAGTTGTACAAATAATACAGATATACCAAGATAGGCTGTTCCCAGGATGCTGAATGTATGGAACACATTTTACTGCATTGTAATCTGTACAAACAGGTTTGACAGCATCTAATCAATCCAATACTAACGGGACAACCTGCAATTGCTGACTTATTTCATGTCAAGGATAAGTTTGATACTATTACACTAGTTGTAGCAAAATTCCTCTCAGAGGCAGTAAAAATCTGAAACTAGTATGTACAGGCTCCTCTGTTGGCTTGCGAGGCTGATTTTACAGCTTAATAACTGTTGATATTTTTTTATTGCCTGTTTATCGTCTTCCAAAGCAGCTACTCTATTCCCAACTTAAGAATGGAAAGTGAAATACTAGTGGACAACAAAAGAGGTTTAAGATGCTCTCAAGGAAAATATGGTATAAGCACCAATAACTGGGAAACACTGGCCTGCGAGCGCTCCAGTTGGAGAACAGCCTTTAACAAAGATGTCATGGACTTTGAAGAGGCACGAACTCAGGGCAAAAAGGAGAAACAAGCTATGAGTAAGGAATGGTTGGCAAACCATGATCAACTCCTGCCCAGAAACCTATGTCCCAACTGTGGAAGGATCCAGAATTGGCCTCCACAGTCACTTACGGACTCACTGTTAAGACCGTGCTCATGGAAGACAATCTTACTTGGCTACAAGTGATCACCAAAGAAGAAGCTATACCAAACTGTTGTAAACATGTCCTTTCTCTGCAAAACCCTCACAAGCTTTAATTTGTTTTTCCGCCAAAGCTAACCGCCATACTTTTTTACGTCACAAGCAAGTAGTAGGTCCTCTGGATGGAGAAATGTTCTTGGATGACATTGAGAAGGCAGAACTACTCAACACTTACCGTACTTTGCCTCTGTCTTTACCCAAAAGGAAAGCAGTGCAGAAATGCTCTTGGGCAGGCATCCCCAAACTTGCCCCTCCAGCTGTTTTGGGACTACAATTCCCATCATACCTGACCTGTTAGCTAGGGATGATGGGAGTTGTAGTCCCAAGACAGCTGGAGGGCCAAGTTTGGGGGTGCCTGCTCTTGGGTGACATCAAGAAGGCAGAACTACTCAACACCTACTTTGCCTCTGTCTTCACCAAAAAGGAAAGCAGTATGAACACAGAATAAATGTTGCAATTGCAGAACTGCAGCTGTAGATAGGAAAAGAGGTGGTTAATGAAACACCTAGGTACTTTAAATGTATTCAAATCTCCAGGGCCTGATGAGCTGCACCCAATGGTACTAAAGCAGCTTGCAGATGTGATCTTTGTTTATTATATTTGAGCATTCTTGGAAAACAGATAAGATCCCTGCAGTTGGAGGCAGGCAAATGGGAGACTGATACCAGGAAAAGTCCTAGAAACAGATTCAGTGGTCCGCCTGTGAGCACTTAGAAAGGATGCTGCGATGACTAAGACCCAGCATGGGTTTTTCCAAAAACGAGTCATGTCTGCCGAATCTTATTTCTTTATTTGATAAAATTGCAGGCTTTGTGGAATGTTGTAGGTATAGTGTACACTGATTTCAGTAAGGCTTTTCAAGGGATGGCTGTGGGATGCTTTTTGGATTGCAGGGGGTTGGACTAAATCTGGCACCCCTAAACTCGGCCCTCCAGCTGTTTTGGGACTACAACTCCCATCATCCCTAGCTAAGAGGACCAGTGGTCAGGGATGATGGGAACTGTAGTCCCCAAACAGCTGGCGGGCCGAGTTTGGGGGTGCCCGGACTAGATGATCCCTGGGGAATCCCTTCCAACTCTAGGATTCTATCCAGAAAGCTGCCTCACAGCCACCATCTTTTCCCGCCTGCCTCGTGGAAGCCTCCCATGGCTCCTCCCTCACACCTCACTTTTGGCGTTGTTGTTTTTAAAACCTAACCGCCTTTCGCCTCCTTGCTCCCGCCCCTCCTCCCTTCTCGCGCCTGTTGTTTCTTACGCCGACGGCCGCCGCGCGCAAAAAAGCCGGCATTCAGCCAATGGGCAGAAAAGGCGGGAGCCAGAACGCGTCCAGCCCTCGACGGCGATTGGTTGAGAGAGGACTCAGCCAAAAAAAAGAAAAAGCCTCGAGGGGAGGGGAGGGAGAGAACGTTTAAAGATGGCGGCCGTGGCAACGAGAAGGCGGTTTCCCTGAGAGGGGGTGGGAGGGAAGGGAAAGAAAAGAAGCTCCCGCGACGGAGGAGGAGGAGGAGGAGGAGGAGAAGAAAAAGGAAAAAAACGATAACGACGCCGGCGCGGCCCCTTCCTCCTACCCCGGCTGGTTTCTCCCCGCTCACTTTGGCTTTGGAGGTGGGGCGAGGAGAAAGCACCAACGCGAGCCCTCGAGCGAGGAGCGGCAGGGACTACTCCGGGCATGGCCCAGGTGGGTGCCGGGCCTGTGGGCTCCGGCAGGGCGCGGCGAGGAGAGAACGGGGCCTTGGCGCGGCCTGGCCGCCTCAGCTCCGCCGTCCTTGGACGGGAGCGGCACGCGTGCGAGAGAGCCCATTCCCGGGCCTAGGCCCTGCGCAGCTACTGGGGGGGGGAGCGGGTGGTGGAGACGCGGAATGATAACGGGGAATCATCCCTGCGGAGCCCCCGGGCCTTCTTTTTATTCGGCTTGGGCCTCGCGGTTCCCGGAGGAGGCGGAAGCTCCGTGGTTGGTGGCGGAACCTTGTTGATGCGGCTGAGGCGAATTACTTTTTCTCTCTCACCCGCCTTTAAACAAAAAAAACCAAAAACCCCACGTTGAAAGGAATTATATGGAAGTGGGTGCGAAATGGGTTTTTTTTTTTTGGGCGGGGGTGGCGGGGAGGGAAACCTTAGTAAGACCAGCGCGTGCTACCCCCGATGCCTCAAGATTTGGTTTTTTTTTATTTAATAAATAAATATATTGGATAGCAGGGCGGGATACAAAAGTGAGGCCGAAGATGGCTATACTATTACTTATCACCGTCGTGAAATTATGGGACGGATACACCCAGCCTTCTAAGAACAGTTGTCTATGGTAGTAGTTTGGGGGCTGTAGTGTACTGGCTTGATGACTTGTTGTGCAGGTAGGAGGTTTAATTTCTTCGGGGTTTTTTAAAAGCACTAAAAAGAATGTCCTGGTCTTGTGGCCTTTGAAAAACTTGCAGGTGCTTTCCTTGGTTAGAGCCAGTTTGGTCTTCAAAGAAAGTGATCAAGGAGGCTTTATTATGCCTTTGATAAGTCGAGATTGATTGAGGAAAGCTTTTGCCACACCATAGAGAACAAAAAGTAGTGCCATAATCTATTTGCTTAATTTATTTATTTAAGTAATGCATATATTCTACTTTCTAAAATTTCTCAAGACAACAATATTAAGAGGAAAGATTAGGAGATATAGCAGTGTTTATCATGGCCCAAGACAGTCTCATTTTTTTTAAAAAAAAATTGTTTAACAGACTAACACTGCTACCACCCTAGAATCAGGTTTCGTTGTGCTTTTGAAACTTATCTCTAGAAGCTGGACTGGGAAAGATCCTTGTAAGATCCTGAAGAATGGTTGCTCAGACTTTTTATGAAGCAGTTTCCTGTTTCTTCAAAGACTGCAGTCCATAGTTTCCTCTAGTCCAGCATCCCACTTCAGTTTGATCATCCTCTCTCCCACCCCCCCACACATTCATTATTCTATCATTTGTTACCTACTGCATTTGAAGAAGGGTCAGCCTTCTCTTAAAGGATGGTGGTGAGGAGCTTGTTCTTAGCCCTTTTTTTGCTACATTTTGAAAGGATTTGTACCTTATTCTGTAACACTAGACAGCCCCTACACAGAAAACTGTGTGGTGGTTGTGATCTAGCCCCCACCTGATGTTTGCATCCTGCATGGTCTATAGTCTACAGAACATCTTATGTAATCTAAGTGCTGTTGTGTTTGGAAGGGAAGAAATTGTTTAACTCAGGCTTGTTAAATTCCAGTAGGGTTACCTGCTTTCATGCCCCAATAAATAAAAGGAAGGAGGGAAACTTTAATCAACTTGATTTTGGTTTATTGGACGTTGGATTTTGGTTTGTTGAAAGTATGGTAGCAGGACCAATTCTTTGTTGTTATTAAGCGCACCATCCTAGAACTTTGCTTGTATTCACAAGTGTTGCCACATGTTAACCATTGTTAAACCTTGGCTTAGCATTTAAATGACAGTGTTTATTTAGGTGAGGTGTGGCTCAGCATCACATAAGTGATTCTGCAGTTTCTGCATCACAGTGTGTGTTCTACTGGGCAGAGATTTATTTATTTGTTGTATACAGCACCTAGCACACTGATGCCTCATAACTGGATAGTAATTGAAAATAATAAACATGGTATATAGTGTTTTATGGGTGTTCAAAGCTCTGATTTCTACAACAGCTTTGCATGGTAGGCTGGTATTAGGGTCATGTTTCATGTTGGGGAGGGGGGAAGTGTGGCTGCCTAAGGTTACATATGGCTCAACTTGGCTGAGAACCACTCTGGGCTGGGAAAACCTGTCACCTCTGAATCCCAAAGGAGTTTGGAGTATGTATCAGCCAATTAGTTGCTTAGTTTCTCCATTGCAAAACATATATGCCAAAGTCACTTAGTGGAGCATGTTCTTGCAAATGGGAGGCCAGTAGGCACAGAAAATACATTTGGCTTAGCTGCTTTACTATATAATATAGAACTTTGATTTTTATAAGCTATTTTTGTACGTTCAGGGATTGCCTGAGTGGATACTGGAAAAATCATTGGGAATATCCATGCGACAGCTGAGAGAGGCTTGAAGTTGTTTGGTCTCTTCTTTTGCTACTAAAGAAATTATGAAGTCTAGGGACTTTCTCTTTCAGACATAGTTATGGGGTGATGACAGCTTGCCTGGGTCTGTGAACCAGTTGTATTTTGTAATTTTCTGGTATCACTTTCACACTATGAACTTTAGTGGATTTTCAGGAACTTAATTAAATATTGGAGATAAGTACAAAAACATACTAATTTGAAATTGTTTTGTTGGTCTTTCGACTGCAATAAAGTTTTAATGATAACATACTAAGCTACAAAATCTGTTACTACTCTATGCTGTTTGCTTTGTCAGAGTTTGAATAGTGGATCTGTCTGCAGTTTTTGGTAATTTTCTCTGTCTTTGGTCAATAATAATTCGGTCATTAATTTCAGCATTCTAACATTAACACATTCCAGTCAGTTAGACCAGAGGTTTTCAACCTTTTTGAGACCATGGCTCCCTTGACCAACTACACTCTTTCTGTGGCACCCCTGGGGCTCAGGAGCCTAGTTATGTCACCTCTTGCCTCTCACCCTCCCTTGTGGAGTATTCCCTCAGCCTCCTTTCCGCTCTCCTTGGGAGTCCTTTGGGCAGCTGCTGCTGTCCTCCCTGGTCTCTGAACTGCCCCACCCCAAAGAGAGGTGCCTCCAAGTGAAACCATTCAACTGTGGAGCTTATAGCCAGGGCTGCTGCAATAAACAGCTGCGCAAGCCTTTGGGAGGCCAAGATGCAGGAGGGCATCAGAGGAGGAAGGGAAGAGGAACAGAGGTAGTGTTGCCTGTGGTACCCCTGACCATCATTCAAGGCACCCCAGGGTACTATGGCACACTGGTTGAAACCCACTTACACTATGATTGTGAGCCTAAAATCAGAGGAACTTGTTTCTGAATAGGTAAATGGTACTTGCATGTTAACCTGGTGTATTTGGACTCAGTTATACAGCTGCAAATAAAATGTTTTAAGTGTGTTGTAAAGTGCATTATACAATTGTGACACTAGATAGCGATGGTGAACTATGGCATATTCAATATATTTTTCAAACTTTTTTTAAAAAAGCATTTTAACAGGGTTATTTATATGAGTCTAAATTCCTCCCCAGATAATACATTTTTGACAGATATTTCTGTACAGTCGTACCTTGGATCCCAAATGCCTTGCAAGTCAAATGTTTTGGCTCCCGAACACCGCAAACCCGGAAGTGAGTGTTCCGGTGTATGAATGTTATTTGGAATCTGAATGCCTGGTGCTGCTTCCGCGGTTTCCAAACATTTTAGAAGTCAAACGGACTTCTGAAACGGATTTCGTTCGACTTCTGATGTACGACTGTATTTTGTAATTTCGGCACTGTATATGTTTGCTGCGGGAAACATTGCTGGTACAATCATAACGTGTACTTTGCCTGTATCGTATGTGTACCCTAGAAGAATGGAATGATAGAACTGTAGAATTAGAAAGTACCCCAAGGGTAATCTAGTCCACTCCCCCACAATGCAGGAATCTCAGCTTAAAGCATCCATGACAAATTGCCACCCAACCTCTGCTTTAAAGCCTCCTCTGAAGGAGGGTCCACAGCCTCCTAAAGGAGTCTGTTCTACTGTTGAACAGCTCTTACTGTTCTTCCTGATGTTTAGAAGAAAACAAGTTTAATATTCATGGAAACAGTCATTGTGTTATAACCATCTACCACTCATTTATGGAATTGTGACATCTGCACATCAAAACAGCATTGCTCCTTTTAAGTTTATGTAAGCTGGGTCTTCCTTCCATTTTATACAAACAGGGCCTGCCAACCTAGCAGTTCGAAAGCACCTCCGGGTGCAAGTAGATAAATAGGGACCGCTTACCAGTGGGAAGGTAAACGGCGTTTCCGTGTGCGGCTCTGGCTCGCCAGAGCAGCGATGTCACGTTGGCCACGTGACCCGGAAGTGTCTCCGGACAGCGCTGGCCCCTGGCTTCTTAAGTGAGATGGGCGCACAACCCCAGAGTCTGTCAAGACTGGCCCGTACGGGCAGGGGTACCTTTACCTTTTTAGGTTCTCCTATTCTCACTTTTTAAAGAAGAAATAGAAGTATTCTTCCAGACTTCCATCCATCTGCATTTATGTACTCTTCCTCCTCTCAGATAAACTTAATGTGGAAAGTTAAACTCTTGCACCCCCCCTTTCCCCCCGCAAATCTATTAATTCATGGAAGGAGCAATGGGGAGAGGGAGTTGTGTTGAAATAGCATCTCCCATGTAGTGTGTTGGGGGTGTGAATGTTTGAAAGTACTGTGTATGGTAGGGCTGGATGATACCAGTTTTTTGCCATTGCAATATATCACCTGCTAAACATTGTGATATATCACAATGTTTGAAATAAGGATGAAGCTATGCAGAGGCATTGGCTAGCTTCACGGTTTTTCCCATATTTTTGCATAGCATGCGCGCACACTCCTTATGATTGGTGATATATTGCCAGGTCAAAAATTATGAAACTGATATCACAATATGGACATCAAACCAGTTCTGGACAGTATATTGATATATCACCCAGCCTTAGTGCATGGAAGTATTTAGTTTTCTTTGAAGTTTGAATTGAGCTGATCCAAACAGCTGGGTTTTGTGGGATGTGGGAGTAATTCCTTTATTCCCTGCTGGTAGGATTTTTTTGGGGGGTTATATAGAGGGACTTGGAGAAATCAATTAGCAACAGGTAAGAATTTCCCATCTTATCTCTCCATGGTCACTGCAGTGAAAATAAGTACCGTACTTTTCTGTGTATAAGACTAGGGTTTTTTTGCTCAAAAATAATTTTAGGGGGGGGGGGGCTCGTGCATTGTGGGGCTGGGTGATTGGTTGAGTCCCCCAAAATAGGGGATGTCTTATACACAGGGGGTGTTATACACAGAAAAATATGGTATATATGTCTTTAAAATATAATGTACTTGAAAACCTTTGATTTTAATGTAGGTTTTAAAAATGGCCAGTAAAAGGGTGGTTTGCTGTAGAAAATATTTTGGGAGAGGCTCTTCAGGATTAATATCTCCTGTCTTGTGGGTAGGACACATAGAGATAATTGTGTTTTCTGAATTTCACCCTACGAGTGCAAGAGAAGACCACAGTGCAATAAGAATTTTATTCACAGGTTTAATTACTACCAGCTGCGCAAATTGCTCTCTCACACAAACTATTTTATATATTTATATATAATATTAAATAGAGATATATTAGATAGGGATATAGAGATATATATGAAGCCCAGATTAAAAGTGTGTATGTGCAGCTAAAATAACATATCATTTATAGGTAGCCTCATTTAGGATTTTATTAAGGAAGCAGTCCCTAAAATATGCCAACCTCAGATATGTTATTTATGGTGGTCTTAAGCTTCTCTAAAGATACCCAGTGAGTGCCTGTCTCAGCTGATTTGAACCCTGCATCATCTTCCTTTTAGCCTGCTCTTGTCATTATCTAGTCTTGCAGCACAGATGTATGCATTTGTTGCGTCAAAATGTGTGAGAAAAATAACATGCAGATTGCTACACAGAAGTGATGTTCATGTATGAGAACCATCTTGTGTAAAGTCATTCTTAAGATTCTGTGACTGCTCATATTGGTGTAACTGTGTGTACATCACTGGAATCATTCCAGTATCCTTGTAGTTATCCTTTATGTTGTCTCTGGGTTTCAGATTTTGTTAATTTAGATAAAGACAATAAACCTAATAATAATAATACTCTAATATTTATGAGGTATTACTGTCTTACTAGAATTAGCATTTAGTTAATAATAGGTAGTCAAATGTTTCATATGAAAGGAGCTTGCTTTTTAAAAAACTTGGAATTAAAAATAAAACTGTATTTTCTGTGTGCCAATATTAGCTTTCAATAGCATGTGAGCCAGTAACTGTGTGTTGTAGTCTGTTCAGCAGTTTGTTGACTTAAAGAAGAATAGGTACTTTTGCATAGCCCCATTTTAATGCTTCAACTGCTTGTTCAAGTCCACCTGCTTGTTCAGTCACCATAAGCATTATTTTTTAGATTAAACTGCTGTTTGTGTTTCTGTTTAACAGCATGTAGGTAAAACATGTCATTCTGAATTTTGTGTAGCAGAATTGTCCTTTAGAATTAGAGAGCAATAGAAAGAAAGCTTCTCTGATTATTCTTTTTTTTTTCTCTTTGTAGGTTGAAAGAAGAAAAGGACACCTGCATGCGGCCAGTGAAGATGCTCTTTACTTCGACATCAGCTATTTAAGCTGAATGCATTGTGATTTCCAGTAATTGAGACAGTGGTTCTGAAAGCTGTCTACATTAATGAAAAGAACAATGTAGTCAGCTTAATTGAATCATCAGTGTTGCATATTGAATAGAGCATGACAAATCCGATCTTGATGGACTTCTTCATGTTAGGAGTATAGATCAATATACCTTTTATTTAAAGCCTTGTTTTTTTGTAAGTTTTAATTATGGAGAATTATGAAAATGCACCTCCCCTTCCAAAAGAGCCAGCAACAGAAGCGAATGTGGAGAACCATTCTTGTCCCCCACCACTGCCGCCTAATGAACAGCCTCCACCACCTCCCCTGCAAACGTCCAGTGACGCAGAGGTAATGGACGTTGGCTCTGGTGGTGATGGACAGTCAGATACCCCTGCTGGGGACGCACACACTGTCGGCAGAATACAACTTCTCACAAAGGGATCGTCATGCTACAAAAGTCGTCTTATCGTAGATCCTAATAGTGACCAAAGCCCAAGAACTGCTCGTCATGCGCCGTCAGTTAGAAAGTTCACCCCTGATCTTAAGTTGCTTAAAGATGTAAAGATTAGTGTTAGCTTTACAGAGAGCTGCAAAAGTAAAGACAGAAAAGTTCTGTACACTGGAGCTGAGCATGGTTATGAAGCAGATACAGATTTAGGTATTAATAATGTTAATGGGGGTATGCATGCTTGTCCTCTGGGTGGGGGTAGTAATGGTCAAGCTACACGAGTAGCTGGTGAAAATGATGACAAAAAGGAGGATGAAAATGATGTAGATCAGGAAAAGCGAGTTGAGTATGCAGTTCTGGATGATTTAGAAGATTTTACAGAAAATTTGATGGAAATAGATGAAGAAGGAGGGTTTACGTCTAAAGCAATCGTTCAGAGAGATAAAGTGGATGAAGAAACCTTAAGCTATTCTTACGAGGTAAGTAAATTCTGTTTCTAATTTCAAACATTTTTCCAGGTTTTATATATTAACTAAAAGGTCTCTGTACCAAGTAATATTCAGCTTATAACAAATGCTTAAATTTAGGAGTGGTGTTAAGAGCTGCTTAACTGTATGAAATATACATTTAGACAGTACTGAGAATGGATATGTTGTGATTTGTTTTTTTGTTTCAGTATGAAGGCTGTGAGGTTTGTTCTAGAGAATGCTAAGAAAGTGTCAAGTTATTAATAATTTACTTAAAACATGACACTTTAATTCTTAGTTGGCTTATGATGGGGATGGGGTTTTGTGGATCCCTGTACAAATCATTCTTGCTTCGACTTCAGTATTGTCTGAGGAGGAGAATAGGTATAGGGGCATGGTATATCACAATGTGTTTTTCAGGATGAATTTGATAATGATGTGGATGCTTTGCTGGAAGAAGGCCTTTCTGTTCCTAAGAAAAGGAGAATTGATGAGAAATATGCAGGGGAGAGTGACCATCAATCTGATGGAGAGACAACTGTGCAGCCAATGATGACCAAAATAAAAACAGTTCTTAAAAGTAAGCTATTTACATTATGTATGACTATAGATATGTTTACTATGTACTCTTTTTTGCAGTAATATTTTTGAGGTAATGGTCTGAACATACCCACAATATATTAGTTATATTAGTCCAAAAGCAGTCCATCGGCCAGGTCTTGTGGCCTCCTTGATATCAGCCTTCTTTTTTCTTTCTGAAGCAGGTAGCAAAACCAGGAAGTTCCTGGTTGGCCACCATAGATGATAAGAAATACTGAGTTGTAGGCTCCTCTGGGCCAGCCCAATACATTTTGGCACCTGAGGCAAACCACAAAATGCCCCCCCCCACCAGGGAAGAAGGGGTGTGAAGAGCCACGTCAGGAATGAGGGGAGAATAAAGATCTGTATCGGGAGCAAGGGTGGAAGGAAACTAGTAGCAGCACCTATTTGCCCAGTGGCTACCGTAGCTGCTGAGGAGGTAACAGATCTGGCTTCCAAAGAGTGTACTACAGCTGTCACTGCCATTGGTGCAGTGGCAGCAGTGGGCAATGCATTCCTTGGGGGTTGGATCTACTGCCTCTGTGGATCCTGCCCCCTGAGGCAGTCACTTCATCTTGCCTCATGGGTGGGCTGGCCCCGAGGCTCACACAGGCTGCGTAACCCAGGTAGATTGGGATATCTGGATGATCAGCAGTAGATTGGCAAGGGTTTCTGAGTCTCAATTGCTGAACAGTATCAACTGCAATGTGACCCGACCCCCCCCCCCCAATGTCCCATTAGACTGATGAAACAAGGAAAGCTTGGAGTGCCAAAAGTACATTTATGTGTGGAAGAATGATGAACTCTGCTTGGTTCTGGTACTTAAAACCATTTACTCAGCAGCTGCTTAGAGACATCACACACTCTTAAATCTAAGTGTGCGTCTTTTGGATCTAGCTCTTCTTTGATCTTGAGGCTCTATTAAAATCCAAAGTAGATCCCACAAGCCTTAAGTCTGCTCTACCCTATCATAGACATTTATTGTATATTAGTGTTGTGGAATCCTAAAGGAGAATATTTTAGATAGATGTTGAATGTGAGGTTTGTGAAGGTAAACTCTGAACACCTTCATTAGAAATCTTCGAGGGGTACTAGACTTGTGGAGAATATGCAGTTTTTATTCTCAGTAGGACCAGTATCTCAGAGGAAAAATAACATCTCATTAAAATGCCACACATAGGTTTTGCAGGCTGGTGGTACTTGGTAGCCCAATTCATTGCATGTATACTTGGAAATAAGTCTTGCTTTGTTCAGTGGTAGTTTCTGTCAAATAAATGTGCTCAGGATTGCAGCCTAAATCAAGCTGGTTGTGATGTGGAAAAGAGTATTAAATATTTTGCCTTTTGCTTGATTTTTAAAAAAAAATGCACATGGCTTCTCTTGAAGTTAATAAATTACAATAAAGATGGAATGTTTTCAGTCCTTTCTGATGCCACAAAAAGGGGGCAAGTGCATATTCCTAGGGATTTGCATTCCCTGCTCTTTTTCTGATGAAAAAGGAGAGGTACAAAAAGAGGCCTGCAACAAATATATTGAACAGCGGTCAGTATTTGTAAGAAATCAATCTTTCAGTGTGATAGCACCCACTGCCATACTTTAGGGAAGTCTACCCATGTTTAAATCTGGCTTTCAGTTCATCATCAATTTTAATTATTTTTTGGAAGGTTTTAAGTCAGCTTTCCAAATTGTGTGACAACATGTTAGTGTGTCGGCTGCAGTGTGTAGGTGTGTTACGTGAATGCTCCCTGTGCTGCTGAGGGGTTAGTTTAACCTCCAGTTTGCTAGTAAATCTGAATTACTTGTCATGAAATGATGCACATCTAAAAAATGTGTCACCAACACGAAAAGTTGGGAAAACTCTGCTTTAAGTAGTTGTTTTGCTGTTTTTTACTGATAATTTAATCATTTTGTTCTTTTTGTAAACAGCTTGTAAGGGTTTTAAAAAGTTGATATGGTGCAGCAAACAAGTTGCAGCTTGAATAATACTGAGGATGAGAGAGAGAGAGAAAACAATATATTCATATTTACTTCCATTTTGCTTTCATGTGCAACTTGCTGTTCAAAATACTGTTTCACCCTGGAAAGAAAATTGCTAACTTTGTGTACAGGTTGGAAGTAAATGCAATCTGACCACTTCAAAATATTACCGGGACGTATGGGGCATCGATTGAATGTCATTGTGGGCCTTCAAAAACGGGTTGGGAGAGGTGGCAGCAGCTTTTACTCTCCTCTTGGTTGATCATTTACACTGATATATTTCTTTGATATATAACTTCAGACTGCTTATGTATCCTTCCAACCACTTTTGTTGTGATAAGACATCTTGTGCATTGAGCAGTTTCTCCTTTTTTCTGAAGGTCGTGGCCGTCCACCTACAGAGCCCTTGCCTGATGGATGGATCATGACATTCCATAACTCTGGCATTCCTGTATATCTGCACCGAGAATCCAGAGTTGTCACCTGGTCCAGACCTTACTTCTTAGGAACAGGAAGCATAAGGGTATGGAACAGACTTCAATAAATTTGGTCATTTAGAGAAATTAGATTTTGAATATATCTGTAGCCTGTTGTTGTGATTATTCGTAGAAGTACTGTTGACAAAATGTTACTGAATATAGTTGCCTAAAGACCTACTTTGGGTTTTACTTGCTGGTTCAGTTTGTTTCTAAAAATGTGCCTTGTTTCTACGAATTACCATATTTTTCGCCCTATAGGACACACCGGCCCATAGGACGCACCTAGTTTTTTGGGGGGGAAATCAAGGAAAAAAAATTTATTTCCCCCCCAGGTTTGCGCAGCCATCCCCAAGCTAGAAGAGGGAGACGGAGCGCTCCGTCTCCCTCTTCTGCCTTCAGGGACAGCTTCTCTAGCCTCCGTGGGGCAGCGGCTTGCCCTGCTGTCCCCCGAGCTTGTGGGGCTGGTGATGGGGAGAAG
The DNA here is from genome assembly GCF_951804945.1 of Podarcis cretensis. NCBI lineage: Eukaryota > Metazoa > Chordata > Lepidosauria > Squamata > Lacertidae > Podarcis > Podarcis cretensis. The sequence continues at coordinate 32,832,266 of NC_137186.1, forward strand.
CAAGCTTGCTTCTCCCTCCCCCGCCAGCCTCCAGTCCAGGTCGGGGAATAGCGGGGTGGCGGCGCTCCGCCTCCCCGCTATCCCCCGAGCTTGTGGGGCCAGCCTCCAGATCAGCTTGTGGGGCCAGCCTCCCCGCCAGCCTCCAGATCAGGTCGGGGAATAGCGGGGTGGCGGCGCTCCGCCTCCCCACTATCCCCCGAGCTTGTGGGGCTGGCGATGGGGAGAAGCAAGCTTGCTTCTCCCCCCAGCCAGCCTCCAGATCAGGTCGGGGAGTAGCGGGGTGGCGCCGTTCCGCCTCCCCGCTATCCCCCGAGCTTGTGGGGCTGGCGATGGGAAGAAGCAAGCTTGCTTCTCTCCCCCCCCCCGCCAGCCTCCAGATCAGGTCGGGGAATAGCGGGGTGGCGGCGCTGCGCCTCTCCGCTGTCCCCTGAGCTTGTGGGCTGCAGGCTGCTGCCCGCAAGCCTTGTGAGCCTGCGGGACCTCCCGCCAGGCTTGCAAGGCTTGCGGATAGCTTTCTGAAGCCTGGAGAGCGAGAGGGGTCAGTGCGCACTGACCCCTCTCGCTCTCCAGGCTTCAGCGAAAGCCTGCATTCGCCCCATAGGATGTACACACATTTCCCCTTCATTTTTGGAGGGGAAAAAGTGCGTCCTATAGGGCGAAAAATACGGTAGCTTCCACAGTAGCTTGGGAAACCAAAATAAAAAACTTCCTTCCAGTAGCACCTTAAAGACCAACTAAGTTAGTTCTTAGGGATGCGGGTGGCGCTGTGGGTAAAACCTCAGCGCCTAGGATTTGCCGATCACATGGTCGGCAGTTTCGAATCCCCGTGGCGGGGTGTGCTCCCGTCGTTCGGTCCCAGCGCCTGCCAACCTAGCTGTTCGAAAGCACCTCCGGGTGCAAGTAGATAAATAGGGACCGCTTACCAGCGGGAAGGTAAACGGCGTTCCGTGTGCTGCTCTGGTGCCGGTTCGCTGGAGCAGCTTCGTCACGCTGGCCACGTGACCCGGAAGTGTCTGCGGACAGCGCTGGCTCCTGGCCTATAGAGTGAGATGAGCGCACAACCCTAGAGTCTGGCAAGACTGGCCCGAACGGGCAGGGGTACCTTTAAGTTAGTTCTTGGTATGAGCTTTCGTGTGCATGCACACTTCTTCAGAAGAAGAAGTGTGCATGCACACGAAAGCTCATACCAAGAACTAACTTAGTTGGTCTTTAAGGTGCCACTGGAAGGAATTTTTTTATTTTATTTTGTTTTGACTATGGCAGACCAACACGGCTACCTATCTGTAATTGGGAAACCAAGTTAAATATGAAGGTATCTGAATAATATCATGTAGATTGTATGGGGAAATATTGCCTCTTTTAATGCCATTTGTATAAATATATTTTAGAATTTTACTAGGCTGTATCTAAGTCGTAATTGGAAACATACAGCAAATTCAACAATGTTATAAAATTTTGTATTTTCACAATCATATTGTGCTGTTGCTTCATTATCTTCATTTATTAAACTGGGCATTTTATAGGAGCACTGCAGTTCCAGTGGATTGCACTTACGTTTACATGGTACTCTGGTAATAATTGAATAACTGCATTAACAAATAAAATAATAAATTCAGCATGACTTTGCATAGCTCCAAAGTGCAATTCCCTTTTGTTCACATGCATACAACTTCCATTCAGATGTTGAAGGAAATAAATGGTTGACATGCTGTGGCTGGTTATATAAAGCATGGTGTATGATAGGGGAGGCAAACTTTGAACACTACTAGAAGATGTTAGATCTGGGATTTTAGATTTGTTCTCATAATTTTAACTTTAAAAAATTATATTTGCAGAAACATGATCCCCCGTTGAGTAGCATTCCATGTTTGCATTATAAGAAAATGAAGGAAAATGAGGAAAGGGAACAAAGTAATGACATCACCCCAAATAGGGAAGTATCTCCTATAAAACTCATGGATAAGTCTTTAGAATTTGACTGCCAAACAGAGGAGCCGGACTCCACTGCTGCTGATTCTGGGACTTTAGATGAGAAAGACCCACCCGGGGGAGATTCAGCACAAGGAGCCTTAGGTCAAGTTAAGGCCAAGGTTGAGGTGTGCAAAGATGAATCAGTAGGTAAGTGTCAAAAATGTTGATTTCTTGAGCGCTAAGAATCTAACTCAAGCATGTAGGCTTCCTTGTGGATAATATGACACTTGGCTTATGGAACGCAGAGGGCTGCAAGCCTAGGAGATTACTATACTATACCCATTGCAATACAGTAAATGCTAATTCGGTATTCCATTTCTTCTTCAATTTGTAATGAAATGCTGCTGCTGCTTGTGTGTTTTAAATACAATTCCATTGTATTTAGTTGTATTCCATTGTATTTAGTTGTAGTTATAAGCATTTAGTTGGTTTGTTGTATGCTGCAGCCCTTTTTCAGTTCTCCAATGGAAGCACATGTTAAAATAAATTGGATGTGCAGTAAAACTAATGTATAAATTTTTACTTCAAATATTCCATCATCATGCATAGTGAAATGCTAGAATTGTAGCATAGCTGGGACCTGCCAGCCATCAAAACTAGGGGTTGCCAACCTTTTGAGGCCTGTGGGCACACTTGCAAACTGGGGACATTTGAGTGGGCACGCTTGCGCACAGCAGCAGAATGCTTCTTTTGAGGCTAACCATTTTGTCACTGTCTTTGTAATGTAAAGGTGGTAGCTTTTAATTGACCATGAGGATTGAATATTTTTCCTAGATCTTGAAGATTTTAGACACTATCTTGAAAAGCGTTTTGATTTTGAACAAGTAACTGTAAAGAAATTCAGAACCTGGGCAGAGAGACGACAGTTCAATCGTGAGATGAAGAGGAAACAAGCAGAATCTGAGCGACCCATTTTACCAGCCAATCAAAAACTTATTACTTTGTCTGTGCAAGATGCACCCACAAAAAAAGGTATGCCGTTTTATATATTTTAACATTTGTATTGTGATACTATGGTTGGTAGCTCTTTAGGTGGCTCTTTGCATATACTTTAGAGCTTGAAAAGAAGAACTCTTAACTTTTTTCATTAGACGAGTGCTTAGTTTTTGTCAGAGTTGGATTAGTACTGGAAGTAACAAAATACATGCGTAAAAATGATCCTAGCTTCCCTGCAGAACAGGTTGCTTGCAATCACCTGGTTCCTCTTTAAATATGAAAATTTGGGTTTGCCAAGTTCTAATAGGGCTCAATTGGTGATTTCCCTGCCTTTCATAAAACTGACTTTCTTGCCAAAAAACTTTTTTTGAATGCTTATAAGCTGTCATGTCTTGCTATGACAGTATTAAAACTGCTTGTCTTCATTACAGATAATTGCGTTTGGATAAGGTAATGTTTCCTTTTACAAGGACATGGGACATAATACTTTCCTTGTTTGATTGTGCAGCAACCAATTTGCTGTAAGACCATGTGAGGAGAGGTTCAGAGAGCTAGTGAAGCCATGCTATCTGACTTACAGTTTATGGAAGCTTTCCCAAGTACTTCTGTAGCTTGAACTTAATTCTGTACTTGGCAAGTGTAGAATGGTCTACCGGAAATACTTTGCTTTGTGGAGCAGGAAGTGATGGAAACTGAATGGGAAGGGCCAGAGCTCTATTGCAGAACATCTGCTTTGTATGCATAAGGTCTCGGTTCAATCCTGAGCATCTCCAGGAAGGGGTGGTAGAGGCATGTCTGAAACCTTGCCAAGCTGCTATCAATCTGTGTAGACCAGTGTTTCCCAACCATTGGTTTCCAGGTCGCAGTTCCCATCATCCCTGACCACTGGTCTTGCTAGCTAGGGATGTTGGGACCTGTAGTCCAAAAACAGCTGGAGACCCAAGTTTGGGAAATGCTGGTATAGACAATACTGAGCTCTGACTTTATAAGCAGCTTCCTATAAGCAGATCATTGAACGTGAAATAGAATGTTTCTTAGTTATTGTCATTGGGATTGTTTATTGGAGATACTCTATATGTGTTCTCCAACATGAACACTCTGAAATTAAGGAGCGAGTGCACACACACCCAGCCAATGACTTTGCATATGATAGACATGTGTCTCCTTTTCCCTCTCACACATAAAGTATTGTGTAATGTGGGTGTTTCAGTTATAGAGGCATGTCCAAGTGATTCTTGCACTTTGAGAAATGTTATGTTGGAGAGGAGTAGAAGAGGGCATGTACCTGCCCCTCTTTCAGGCAAACTGAGTAGTACGTAAACTTGTCTAAGCTGAATTAGAATACTGATTTTACTTTTTGCTTTATGATCAGGAGCTCCTAATCTATATGTTATGCTGTTGGTAATAAAATCCTTAAAGGCATTTGTAAAATGTTTTTCTTAATAGAGTTTGTTATTAATCCCAATGGGAAGTCTGAAGTTTGCATCCTTCATGAATATATGCAACGAGTCCTAAAGGTTCGACCTGTTTACAATTTCTTTGAATGTGGTAAGTCTTCACTATAGTATTTTTTTGTAGGACAACAGTTCCTTGCAGTTTCTGGGCTGTACATGATCTAAGCTTGAGCCAAGTATTCCAGGAAAATAAACAGTATAGGCATTGACAGGCTACGCACTGCATCTAGAATAACGTAAATTAAGAAGTGTCCCTTGTTGGTTTTGAAGGAAAAACTGACTCATTGTAATGTGCAGATTCCCAGTTTTGTTCATTCAAAATGTCAATCACCAACAAATGGAAATCAAAGTCTTAAGATAGCAGGTCATTGACCAGCTAATGTGGAATCTGAGAACTACTAAATTAAGAGTTGCATATTGATAGCACTTGTACAACCTTTTTAGATTACATCTTAGAACTTTAACATAGCATCTGAGTACTGTGTTAGCATTTCAAAAACTTCTTTTTTAGTAGATATGTCACAAACAGATGACATAAAGAAATTGTCGTTTTTATTCTGTAAACCTATGATGAAAGCAGCCTGTTTGCAGTATTTGGTCAAAATCACTTTTGTTTATCTTACACAAAAAGAATTGGTAGTTCTAAGACATCCTAAATCATGTAGGTTTAGGATTTGTTTAGAATTTGGTGGCTTCCCATTTTCTCTCCTCTTTAAAGAGAACCCAAGTGAGCCTTTTGGAGCCTCGGTTATTATTGATGGAGTGACTTATGGGGCAGGTACAGCAAGCAGCAAGAAACTTGCAAAGAATAAAGCTGGTAATGTAAACATATTTAAATATCATATATTGAATGTCTGCTTGATAGCTAGTACCAATAAGGTTGCAATCCAAAGAATGTATGCATTTCAGCTCTACTGTCCGTAATAAATACATGCAGGTTTGGGGTGTATGTACCTTTTAATACAGGGGTAGCTAACCTTTTCATTCATCCAGGGGCTGCATCATGTAAGAGGGCATGATTAATTTTGTTTTTTTTAAAATGCAGTTGGGAAGGGGGACCAAAAAAGCTTTGGGCTTCATACATCACAGTGGGGAGCCATTTTTTTTTTAAAAAAATTAAAATTACTATTTTTTAAAAAATGACAGGTTGGAGAGGATATGCGAGTCATGGGTTAGCAATCCCTTCTTTAACAGATAATATTGAGTACAACGTTCTTGAGCGATTTAAGAAACAATTATAGTACTAGTTCTACAATGTATGGATTAAATAGATTTAGAAGAACTCCTTTAACCTTCTAAACAGGAGAAGCAAAGGATGGTGGCACATGAGGAAAGATGCAGCCTTGGGGCTGCAGTACAGTATTACTTCTCATGTTTTTAAGTTGGTGGTATTCAAGCAGTCTCTAACAATGAGCAGGACTGCAGTCTTGGAGCCCTAATGTAATGTATGGAGAATTCATAGCCTCAGAGCTTGGTGGATTGAGCCTGTGGTATTTAATACTGATTCTGTAAATGCTGTATAAACACATCCTGTGCTTATCACACAATGTCAGGCCTGGTCGTTGTTCTTTTATAAAACTATTTATTGTGTATTAACAAAACAATCTTATAAATGGTTCTTAAATATTATTCCTCCGAGTCACTTCTTTCAGATACCTTCTGAGCTCTGCTTCTCCAGCCACTCTCAAAATTGTTTTCTCGCTCTTTTTTCTACCCTCCTGGCTAGAGTTGGCCTGTATCTCCCCTCCGAATCTGAGCTAGAACTTAACCCTTGCCTTTCCTGGGAACAGCCGGTCCCTCCCTGTTGTTCCTCTTGCTCCCTTCTATTAGATTCACTGCTCTCCTTCCCCCCTTGGGGAATGCTTCCTCCCTCTGATAAACTGGAAACTTCTAACTCTTCCCTGACACACAAGTTGATTGTAAAATAGAAGTCTTTTTTTCTACTGTAAAAACAGTTGGGAATTTTTGTTTTATGTTCATCAACATTTGTCAGAAATGTAATTTTGTGCAATACGTGATTTTGGCAAGACCCTAACCCTTTTATTATTTTACATAGCCCGAGCTACACTGGAAATCCTCATTCCTGATTTTGTTAAACAGACCTCTGAGGAAAAGCCCAAAGATAGTGAGGAACTAGAGGTATGGACTTTACAATGCAATCCTGTACATCTTAACATGGAAGTAAATCCCATTGAATTCAGTGGGAATTGCTTCCCAGTGTGTGTAGGATTGCAACTTTAATGGAATGTGATACATTATTGTTGTTTTTTGTGGTGGTGTATTTTTATCTTGAGGGACGCCGGTGGTGCTGTGGTCTAAACCACTGAGCCTAGGGCTTGCTGATCGGAAGGTCGGTGGTTTGAATCCCCGTGATGGGGTGAGCTCCTGTTGTTCGGTCCCAGCTCCTGCCAACCTAGCAGTTCGAAAGCACGCCAGTGCAAGTAGATAAATATGTACTGCTGCGGCAGGAAGGTAAACGGCGCTTCCGTGCGCTGTTCTGGTGTTGCCAGAAGCGGCTTAGTCCTGCTGGCCACATGACACGGAAAAACTGTCTGCGGACAAACGTCGCCTCCCTTGGCCAGTAAAGCGAAATGAACGCCACAACCCCAGAGTCGTTCGCAACTGGACTTAACTGTCAGGGGTCCTTTACCTTTACCTTTTTATTTTTAGCTTAACCCACACAGTAGCATTTTGCAGTTCTTTTAATAATTAGTTGTATTATCTTACATTGTAGACTGTATGGAAGCGCTTTGAGGATAAGGTTTCAAAAAGTTTTACACTGACACTTTTGAAATAGTGGATTATATCCAAATGCTCATCATTTAAGAGTAGACCCATTGAAATCAATTTACTTAAAGTTTATTTAAATGAGTATGACTTAGTTGGAAATCTCCCAGTTTCATTAGTAGTCAAATATTTTTTTAAACTAGTGATTAACATTTGCCAACACATAAATTCATGGATTCATGAGTATAGCTGTTCAGACATGCTAAAATTAGATTGCAATCTTATACACACCTGAGGGCAAGTTCAATTGATTTCAGTAAGGGCTTAACTTTGGAGTAGACATACATAGGATAGCAATGTCATATGATAACCTATTTCCAGTGTCTTAAAATGTAACAGTATGTGTCTGCTGTTGAATTGTCATGGTTTGGAATATTAACAACCAGTCCAATAAAATTATTTCTAAATAAAGCTTAGAATTTGTTTTAAATATAATATTTAAATCACACTGAATACATTTTATTGAATTTTTTGCTCCAGTCGTTCTTTGCTCTTCAGAAGAGTGAAGATGTTTGTGCAGCAAATAAAATTAATACAACATTTTTAGTCTTATTAAATGTAAGCCAGATATAAATGCTAAATCAGATGTACATCAACCTAAGGACAGTGGGAAATGTTCACACTGAAAGTCTTCTAGAAATACTCAGCAATGAACCTAGATATTTTCCTGGATTATCTAGAATATGGAGGAAAGTGGGTAATATGAAATTTCATTGAACTTGTCAAAATTTTGAAGCTGAAATGATCTGCTTAATAAGCTGAAATAGGAGTGAGTCTTGCACATCACTGCTTATTTCCTTCCTTCTTAGCAAATTGCAGTTATGCATAGAAGTCTTCAGTTGAACATTTACCATTTACCAGTTGGGAATCTACAGTTACCAGTTTTAGAACAACACTGGATTTTAGCAGCTTTTTGGAGCCAGTTTATGAGCTGACCTTTTCCAAATCTGGTAGCAATAGTTTTCTGCTTCAGATGAAATGAGAGATTATGGTTAATTGAAGAGTTCCTGGCTTATTGTGCTGGGCTGAGGCAGCAGGTTGGCAGAAGGCTTGGGCATTTTCTTGGCTTATTCATCTGAGATAAGATTGTCTGACTGCTGTGTGTGACTTGTAATAAACTGATTATGACAGTCATTTCCCCCTCTTTCCAAATATTACTATCTTTTAAGGCTAGGATTATATGTATCTAGGGCTTTACTCATAGTCTTCCAAAACTGTAGTAATCTTTGTTGCTGTTCTTTTAGGCTAGCTTAAAATGGAGTGTGTGGCAAGCATAATTATCTTGCTAACTAAAGTGGAGCCAAAGCAACATAAAGTGGTATTCTTATATAGTGAAACATTTATTTCCCAGTGAATTCATTTAAGGCTTCACAAAATGGCATAAATAATAAATTTTGATGGCACAATGCTATGCAGAGTGTTCTGCTTAGTACTGCAGTTCCATCCTTCAGGCATAAACTTTAAAGTCAAGGCTCAGAATTCCTTTTTGCCATTTAAGTAATGATGATCTACCAATTTTGTTGCAGTATTTTAACCATATCAGTATTGAGGACTCACGGGTATACGAACTGACCAGTAAAGCTGGACTATTGTCTCCATATCAAATCCTTCATGAGTGCCTTAAAAGGTAAGGTTGGGTACTGCTAATGTGTTCAGTAGAATTACGGATACCCCATTGTACATTCAAATCTCCTGAGCAGTTGTGAGGGGGGATGCTTTTTACTAATTAAAATTATGTTCATATGTTCTTCTGTTTTCTGTTAATGTTACAATGGCACAATTCATGCTTGAATTCATGCTACAGACAGTCCCCTAACCTGTGACAGCTATTCATCAACAGTAGTGGGACCATGGAACCATCTGATGGGAAACATTAGCTTAGAAGTCAGCACAAACTCTCATGCCCCCTATACATTTGCTATACTTTTCAATGATAGTGCTCACAAAGCAGATGTAAAGTTTGACTCTGACTCTGAACCAAACCGTTTAGCTTGCCCTCTCAAATGCAGGCATGTAAAATTATTTGTTTTGGCATGATACTTCCAAATTACACACTTTAGATACATTAATTAAAATGGAAGAGCATTCAGCATGTTAATTCCCCCAGTGAAATCTTGAGAAATGCAAATGTGCTTAACTTTGGCAATATTTTTGTGGGTTTTTTTAAGATGTTAAAGAAACATTCATTTTTGACCGGTTGTTTGTTTTGCACAAAAGCAATATTCAATATTAGGAGCATGTGTAGAATGTTGGGTAGAAAACAGGATTTGTTGGTTAAATAGAAATAAAAATAATTTTTCATTAGCCAGATCTCTTACTTTTGAAACTTTGTTAGCCACATGTGGTATAAGTAGAGATTGTGGTTTGGTATGCTAACACCATTTCATCTCTGTAAGAAACCATGGAATGGGTGACACATCCATCAAGTTTGAAGTGATTCCTGGTAAAAATCAGAAGAGTGAATATGTCATGACATGTGGGAAGCACACCGTGCGTGGCTGGTGTAAGTATGATGGCTGGTTTGAAAGCCTTTGAGATGAATATTCCTCTTCATTCTCTGCTTGATTGTGTAGCATTTGTTTCTAATTTTCCTGATCTTTGTGCTTTACCTGTGTTCTTGTATACACCAGTCTCACGGCCTTGACACCACTGTTACTTAAGATAGGAATTTGGATCTAGATATTAAGTATTTAGGAACTACACCTGGGAATTTCATGGCATTGTGAGACTGAAATGCTCTTCCTGAGATACGGGACTTGTATATTGGAAATACACAAATATTAGGAATAGAAAAGGCATCTTGTTGTGAAATGTTGCCAGGATTAGATGACATTTCCATACACACACACCTTTTTAAGGGCGCCTAGGGCTTGCTGATCGAAAGGTCGGCGGTTCGAATCCCTGCGGCGGGGTGCGCTCCCGCTGCTCGGTCCCAGCGCCTGCCAACCTAGCAGTTCGAAAGCACCTCCGGGTGCAAGTAGATAAATAGGGACAGCTTACCAGCGGGAAGGTAAACGGCGTTTCCGTGTGCGGCTCTGGCTCTGGCTCTGGCCAGAGCAGCGATGTCACGCTGGCCACGTGACCCGGAAGTGTCTCCGGACAGCGCTGGCCCCTGGCCTCTTAAGTGAGATGGGCGCACAACCCCAGAGTCTGTCAAGACTGGCCCGTACGGGCAGGGGTACCTTTACCTTTACCTTTATTTTTTATCTTCCTGGGTTGGATCAGTTTAAATCAGCTTGGAGGGCTTTGGTGGTCCCCTATGGGCCAGAAGCATGACTCTTGCTATTGAGTCATGCCTTCAATGTAGTGGGCCAAGTTCTATAGAACTTGTTCCCATTAAGCACAGTCCCTGTTAGGTTTCAAATACCAGGTTAAAATGGTTTTATTTCAGGAGATCTTTGCACTATGAATGCAGTTCTAATGTTTCTATTTCTGATGTTTTAAATTCAATTTCATTCTGACTGAGCTGCTTTGAGATATATAACGGAAAAGTATAAATTTCTTAAATAGAGAGATAAATAATTACACTTAGGTTCTGTGGAAATTGGTATGAAAAGTCATGTCTTGGGTTGCAGTTATTTAAATGGGAGCTGATTGCAGCTTAGTGGGGACCTAATCTTGACTTTCCATAATGATTATGAAGCAATTACTACAAAGGGTTTAAAAAAGCTCTGATGTGGACCTGTTTTTCCTCCCAAAACTTTGTTTTGTGGCGATTGTGCAGGCAAAAACAAGAGAGTTGGGAAACAGTTGGCATCTCAGAAAATCCTTCAGCTGCTTCATCCGCATGTGAAAAACTGGGGGTCCTTATTGCGCATGTATGGGAGAGAGAGCAGTAAGATGGTTAAGCAGGTAAGTTATGTATGCTTTGCTCTGTAAACTTTCTGAATCATTTTTTGTCTTCTTATTAAAGCTATGCAATACTTAAATTCAATTCCCCATAATGATGCTGTTTAAATGCCGTGGTTGCAAACTCCTTAACATTGAGACTGCTGTGTTGCAAAGACGCTGATGTGATCCATAAGTTGAGTTTATGCAGCAAAAACCCATGAGGGAGTGCAAATGCTTACACTGAGCAATAATCTGGGACCACATGCATACACCAACCCAGAAAGTGTTCCTCACATGAGCTGCTGCAACAGTTAGTGTCCTGACATTCTTAAAGTTTTAGGCACAGTTTGGCAGGTTGAATAGATCAGGAGGAAGAGCCCTTACAGCATTACCTGTGTGTAAAAGAACTGGTGCAACTTGAGGGATACCATACTTCCATCATGTTGCCATTTATTTATGAAAATATTTTCATTCTACAAAATGAAAGTACAAAATCTCCAGCGTGGCTTCTTTTCCTATATTTATCTATTTACTTAATATATAAGCAAACCACCACAAGGTGGCTTACAATAAAACAGCTAAAACCACAAAACAGTTGTGAAATAATATAATTAACAATAGATAAAAGCATATACAGGGGCTGGGGGGGGGATCAGCAATAAGTGTGCCAGAATAAAAAGTCTTCAAAGAATTAGAGGTTACAAGAAAGGGGGTCCAAGTGAAGTTACCAGGGGAGGGAATTCCACAACACTGGGGCCATCATTGCAAAAACCCTGTCCCTAGCACTCGCCAATTTGGTCAGCCTTAGTAGTAAACATATATTATAAAAATAACCTTCCTCTTGAAGATGAAAATGGGAGCTCTTTCTTTAGTCTTTCTGATACTTTGTGATACAGGAGACGTCTGATAAAAGTGTGATAGAGCTTCAGCAGTATGCCAAAAAGAACAAGCCAAATCTGCACATTCTTAACAAGTTACAGGAAGAAATGAAGAAGTTGGCACAAGAAAGGGTAAGTGCATGATTACTAATTTTAAAATTTGTTTAATTCTGAGAACATGCATGAAAGCTGTGTTTATATTTGACAGTTTGACTTCATACGCATTGCAGAAATTTAAAGTTAAATTTTAAAAGAACTAGTTTTTATTCTTCTGTGATGCTTTTTCAGTTAACAAATTCCTTACTGTTCAAACAAAGGTCACTATGGTTATCTAGGATGCAAACACTTTGAAATATCTCCTGTGTTGTGACTGTTTATAATTTTGCTGTGATGACTTCTTCTTCTTCATGACTGGTCTTTGTTCTTGCATGGAAATGTGACTGTCACAGGGGGTTGGCATGCCAGTTTTCCCTTACGGCCCATCAGTATAAACAACTTGCTTAGACTATTGCTCTTTGTTTTTCTAATCTTTGTAATTCAGTTCTCTGTTAGCAAGTATTCTGTAGGCATAGGTTGATTGCTGTTAAGCACTAAAAGAAAATCTTCCCCCACCAAATCAGGGGTTAAGTGTGAAAGGGGAGTTGCCACATTTTCATCTGTGATCAATTTCAGATTCCCTTTGCAAAAGGGAACATAGAGACTTGCACTAAAAAGTAGCCTTTGTGTCCTGCATTTTCACAATATAGATGCTAATCTCTTCCTTCTAGTAATTAGGGTGCCATGGGGCTAAAAGTAGAAAATTCTGGTTTTTGATCTGTTGAAATGTTTTCAAAATGTTGACACCGTCTATGTGTACAAGTTTGTTTATAATTATGGTTGGCTTCTTATATCTTTAAGGAGGAAACTCGAAAGAAACCCAAGATGACAATTGTCGAATCTGCTCAACCTGGCAGCGAGCCTCTGTGTACTGTTGATGTGTGATCAGAAAGAATAATTGGGGAGCAATAAAACATGTGAAGAAAGCTAGTCCCCCCCACCCAATTTAATTAATAATTGGTTTGCTTCAGAATGCAAAATAATGTAACAATCCAAGCTGCTTCAAATATGCATTGTTCTTTTGCATAATCAGGGCAATAGTACTGAACTTTTGAGGGGTTTTTTTTAAAACCTCTGAGATACACATTTCTACAAGACAGCAAAAATCTGTGTGGGTCAATGTATAGAAGTGGGCAGAAAAGCATGTTCACACAGGATAAGCTGAAGCAAGCACTCCCCCACCCCTTTTGAAACTATTATGCTGTCTTTGAATGGATATGTTTAAGGATTAATCCAGAATGTCTATGTAAAGAGTGGAGTGAATGTATAATATAGGAATACAGCTGTACACACTCTTGTATGAACATGCTGACAACTGTTTTCTCAAAAAGAGCTTTGTTGCATTTCAGCACAAAATAATATGCACTGATAAGACACTTTTGACAACTACATTGAAGAAAAGTGGAAAGCAATGTTCCTTAATGCCATTAAGATTAGGCCAGTGCTGCTTGTTTTTGAATTTTGGCAGGCATAATATTTTTAATATCCTGGTACAGTGGTCTTTAGACAGTAAGAATGGCACCTGCAGTGTTGAGCACCAGTGTGTCTCTGTTTTCAAAATTGCTGGCTATATTTACTTAAAATGTTTAAAAAAAAAAAAGAAGAAGATAGGGAAACATAGGAAAAACCATAATAGTTTACATAAAAGACAACTGGAAAGGAGTATATAGCTTCTAATTATTTTTACCATAATTAATTACAGGTGATTGGGAGTGGATGACTAAGCACCAGTGCTCTGCAGCCTGTTTTTATTCTGGTCTTGAGAGAGTCCTCCACAATTAATTAGAATGAACTGAGCGTGAGCAGTGATGGTGCTTGGGAATTTGCATTTCCTTCTATTTTTAAGACCCCACTTGAAAACAGTTTGAAAATATACTGACAATTCTAACAATTAAAATAGAGATTTAATTGCATCTCCCTTTATGGTATATATATTTTTATTTAATGCAGCTAGATTTAATTGATACTTCAATCTCATGCACCCTGTTACCTTTAAACAAACATGAAAAACCCTTTCCTTTGTGGATTGACTAATGGCAGTCATGAAAATCACTGGAAGCATTCTTCACTGGAAGAGTTTTAACATTTTCAAAAAAAGTTGTCACTGGCTTTGTTTTATTAAATGTTTAGCATTTGCAGAGTAGTTTCTGCATGGAAACTATTAGAATGTAAATTGGGCTACATCAGAGGACTTTAATAAGATCTTCTGCATAAGTTGTATTGAGTTGAAATAAAGAATATGAATATGCAAGTTGTTGTCTTTATATAGTTTCTTAAGCTGTCAATATCCGCTACAAGATACTGAATAGCTAACACATGGCCCTAAAAAAACATACAGTGTGGTCCAGAAATACTTCTACACTTAAGATTTACACTCCAGAAATACTACAGTTCAGGCCCTTTGCTAAGGTATCTCCTAGTACTGTGTATGTTGCTGTGTATGTTACAGTGGATATCTGTTAAGTTATACTCATTTTTAGATGTCTGCTGCAACAGTCACAAGAAAATAATGCAGCAGGAGACAATTAAATGGAAGTGGTAGTGGTTTGTTCCAAGACCTTTTAGGAGGAAGTAGGCCCAGGGTCCCACCTCACACTTGAGATGGGTTGTACAGGTTCCATGAAAGGGCATTCTAGAGTGCCAGAAATTGAGTTGCCTGATCCAGTTATATGTAAAGTTTCATTGCTTCCCACTCGGAATGCAAATTTTCTACAGTTCTTAGTGCCATACATTCGTTACACAGCTCAGTTTGACATTGGGTATACATAGATTTGCCAGGTGGTAACTTAATTGGGTGGTGTCTAGTACTATATGCTAACTCATCTGTAGTGTTCCACCAAAGCTACCTTTCTGATCCTAATCCAATTCTCTTGCAAAATGCTGAAATGCTCCCTGTGTTGTACATTACCGCTTGGCACAGCCATTTTGATTCACCCAGCTTCTTGCCACCAGTTACCAAGAGCAGGCAGCCTGTGATGCATAAATTGGTAATACTGAAAACCTCTTGATGAAATGTTATTGGACATCTGTGTGCCCCAGCTGATAGGGTTTTGTCTTATGAACCAGAGGAAGCAGACTACTTGAAAGCTCCCAGCTGGAAGCCTCTTATTGTAGTATGTTATGCTTACCCTTGGTAATTTTGGCAGTAGTGAGCCCATGCTAACATTGAGATACAGCCTTTATTCAAGCTTAAGTGTTTTCATTCATGTTTTTATGCAAAGAATCCTTGTGTTCTCTACAGAATGAATTTATTTTGGAACTTTATTCAGCACATCTGAAAATGGTCGCAATTTGTTTAATGAGTAGGACATAGTTCTAAATGCACTGCCTCTGTTCTACAGAAAATCTAGCTTTAGTCTTCATCTTTGTCCATCACTGATGTAGTACTTTAAAAAGTTGTTAAAAGTCAAATAGGCTTTCTTCTATGCCTTTTAACGTAGGTGTTTACATCTGTGCATTCCTTGCTTTTTTAAAAAAAGCCTACTTCTGACTGCACTTTTTCAACAAATTTCTGCATATATATTTTCCAAAATCAGAATGTTTTGCAGGGTACCTGCAACATATATATCCATAGATGCCTCATTCTTTTAAGTGTTTGCCACGCTGGCCATCTTGCTTTAGTCTTACCTCAGTCTGCCAAGATTTGAATCCTGCAAAAGGTGACCACTGCCCTTAAACATCCAGATGTGTCATTGTGAACCAAAGGCTAGTACAAATTATGCATTTTTCTTTAAAAAAGTATTTGATGTGCTGTAGCCTCTTTGGCAAAATGTTCAGGCAAAGCGCAATAACTGCTGGAACAAACAATGTAACTACTGTTGTCACTGTGAAGTATTGTATTTATGATGTTTACTATTTTGTTTGAAGTGTAACAGTCTTGCATTTGCACATGAGCATAAGCTGCTATGATAAGAGGGTAAATCATTACATTAATTTCAGCTTCTGCATGAGTACTTATGCAGCGTGATTTCACATCCGAAATTGTTTTGTAACTTGTGTGATTTTTTTCCTCCTAGTTAGTCAGCTGTAATGGTTTCAGTCCTAACAATGCCTAAAGCAAAAACTGTTTCAAGCCCTCTTTTTCTCTCAGTAAATCAATATCATTGTGGATGGTCTTCACTAATAGCTGTTCCATCCTCTAGGGATAGCTTTTGCTTTCCATATTGCATATTAGTATGTGCTTCTTCACAAATGTGTTTTTTTTTTTTTGAAAGATAAAAATTGGTTCTTATTTGAATGTTTGATACTGAGTGGAAATTTACTAACATAAGTGGGGGGGGGATACTACCCATTTAAAACATCCAATTAAGCTTTAGTAACTGTTTTAGCACTTGGCTTTCCAGCTGCTGGAAACAAGTATCTATCTATGCTGTTCTAATGGTTGTCACACTTAACAAAAGTATCCTTTCTAGCCCTTGTCTGTAATTCTTTGGTTCTGGTCAGAAAATGGAAATAGCCGTTGTAGAAATGGTTCCAAATTAAGTCAGCCATTTGGAACAACTTGCAGTGATCAATTACAATATTGTATTTTAAAAGTTAATGTGACCAACTCAATGTTATTGGGTGCTGTATGGATTGTATGTTGAGTGCAGTTTCTCAATGCCGGTGGTCAGTTGGTACAACTATGAAGCCTCTATCGTTGAGCCTGTGTGTTAGGTCTTTTAAGTACTTGTTTCCCCCACAAACATTAGTTTTGAGCAATAAAGTTTGATATTGCATAAGATGCTGTGAGTAACTGGTGCTGCAGGTCATTGTTTCATTAAATAGATCTATAAATCATAACTTTCTCAATGGAAGTCATGGAACTGTCAGTATGTAACCTTTTAAAGTAGGTCTGCCACCTGACTAAATATCTTTGTGTTTTAGCCCATTAATATTGAATGTATGAGTAAAAAAAAAATCAATAACTTATTTCATTTATTATATAGTAGCAATTTTAAGCACATACAAACTAGTCCTTGTTGATGTGGACAGAACTCCACATTAAAGCTGAAGTGGCCTAGGCACACAGACATATCATAAGCAATGTAGCATTGCTGAGGCCTCAGAATTGGGATGCTAGAAATCCCTGTCTCCCTCCGCATTGCAGATAATTCCTCTTCAGACCTGTGTGAACTGGATATTGTGGTACAGTATTTGCTTTTGCATTCACCTAATCTTAAAATAATATTTTGAACATTTATTGAGAAAGCTTGTTACACCATTGGCATATCTGGTTTTGTTAATCATTTACTATCTAAGGTAGCAGTATAGCTTCCCTAGTCATCCCTCACCTTTCTTGTTCCATGATTTAAAAACAAATCCGTTTGGCATAAAAACAAATTAAATTTCATCTCTCTCTGTGTGTATATACACACATATACAAACATTCTGCCTCCTATAAGCTTTTGACAACTCTAGAGCTACACAATGATGATGCAATCCTTTACCTACTTACCTTGGAGTAAGTCCTATTAAACTTAATGGGACTTCTGAGCAGACACATACAGGATTGCATTGTACAAGTAGTTTTGATAATTGGCCACTATTCCAAAGTCCCAGCAACCAATGTTTCAATTTTCTTAAACAGTACAGCAGCTGTTTTGAATTTTAAGAATGAAAATAGGCACAGCCTAGCCAGTTGGCATAAATATCAATTGCTGGAACCGTCAGGGGTTTCCTCTTCTTTAGGCAGGTTTGCATCGCCTTCTTCTGTAGAACCTGCTGTTTCCAATTTCAATTCTGGAATTTCAGTTGAGTTCTGGACTGCTTCAGAAGGCTTGTCACTTGAATGCTGAACTCTTTCGAAGAAAAACAGCAGCTCGCAATGCATAGTGTGAGGGAAGAGGTCCACGGCTATTGCTTTAACAGGACGAAAAGGGCTTCCTTTGACACGATTCGAAGGAGCTCGGCAAAGGCTACCAAAGAAACCAGTATTAGTCTTACACATTTCTTTATAATTGATTGGGCCAGGAATGGGGTACCAGGCCTGGGGGGGGGGGCAAATATCTTATCACTCCAGGCCACATTCCTCGCCAGCCCTCCTGGAATGCATAGGTTCAGAAACCTATGAAGCCACATCCACTGCTAGACCCACATCCACTAAGCTCACCCCTCCAAGTTGCCCAAAAGATGATGTGGCTGAAAAGGGCAAAGGCCATTTGCTCTGTTCAAAGTCCTTTTAAGTGCCAGGGCTGACTTTCCCACCTCACTTCAGTAAGAGATTTAACTAACCTCCTAATCCCATGGGTTATTAATCTGTTTGAAACATTGAAAATCAATGCTGATTTTTGGGGAGGGGGAAAGAAGGGATCAACACTTTTTAAAAATTACTCCATCCCACCAGCACCATTGTAAACTCACTCCAGAAAGTTGTTCATGGCAGCTCGAGGATTGCAGGCTACATAAATAAGCTTCTTTATGTGTTCTGCTTTTCGGATTGCAACAATTACTTTGGAATCTGCAGAGGCAATATTTTGACAAAAACTGAAATTAGATTCTTTACTGTGACAGCACCGTCTGACATGAAGCAGCTCCACTCTGTTACAATTAGGGCTGGGCAATATCTGGCTTTCTACATCACGATGTATCACCAGTTAAACATTGTGATATTTTGATATATCATGATACCTGAAATAAGGCTGGAGCTATGTAATGATGTCCTGCCAACTGCTACTACATATGGGTCTATCTATAAAACTGATAGATTTTTACTTACCTTTAACATTTTATTACAACTGTTATGTTATAGTACTACTTTACCAAAAAATAGCACATTTTCTCTAAAATTAAAGCTGTGGAAGTAATTAGTAGCCTTCCCTAAAAATTTAATTACATTACTAAACAAGAAAAAAACAAATTCAGTGTCACACTTTTAGATGTTCAAATATAATTCACTATTGAATTTTAGTTGAATGTATACATCGCACAACCCCAAATTGATTGTTAATTTTATTTTCTAAACCAGGCCAAAACAGAAAGAATGGAATGGATAAATTTTAACTGTACAAAATATAAACAAAATTTGTATTTTCATTGCCTGGAAAAACTGCATTTCTTTTATAAACCAAGCCAAACCAGAAAGAATGGATAAAAGTTTACAGAACAAAAATTATTAAATGAAATTTAATCTTTTGCAAGGAAAATTTGCATTTTGGCGTTCTCTGGCTATAGAGATGCCTTTTGTATTTGCAGAACTCTGGGCAACTTCCCCCCATTTTCTTAAGTTTGAGTCCCCTAAAATAGGGGGCGTCTTATACAAGAGGGTGTGTTATACATTGTTGCTGCAGGAGGCAGGAAAGAGCTGTCTGAGGTGGAGTTAGCAAGGGCTGCACACACAGGAAGAAGCATCGGCTTCCTGGTTTTTGCAGTATTGTGATATTTTAATGCCACAAACACAATCTGCAATAAATTGCAAAGTCATTTTTTAAAAAAACCGTTAGCACAATTTGATCTAAAACCTGATATCAGACAATATATCCATTTATAGCACAGCCCTAGTTACAATACAAACCATATTTCTCCAACCTGAACCCATCCATCATAACAAAGAATGGGGAAAGGACCCAAGTGATCCATATTATTAAACTGTGGCGAATAGTTGACATCAGAAAAGTATGTAGTCTACATTGAAATTAGTATACATTGAAATTAGAAGAGGTTATGTGGCCCTCTGCTAGCTAGCAAAAAATAGGTTTATTTTTAACTAACAATATTCTTTGAAGTCATCAACCAATCTTTCCTACCTGAAAGGAGCTAATGCTGTATTTCTGCACCCAAGGAATTCCACAGCTGATCTGCAGAAGCAGAAACACTTTCCCTTTGTTTTATTCTGCCCACTAGCACATCTCCCCATTTACTTTTGTCACTACTCTCACTATGTTGCACACCTCCATCTCTATTCAAACTATTCCACTAAAAGAAGGTCACAAAACAAAACTCACGCAGCCCTGCTCGAGGAGGATCTACAATTGTAATAGAATTCTGCAGTTCCAGGAAGTTAACAAGGTAAGGAACAAGATCTTCAGCCTTTCCACAGTGGAATTCAACATTATTCAGCTCTGGAGAGGGAAAACATCCAAAACAGTATAACACATTTGCTTATTTACACATGCCCCATCAATATTTCCTTTAATAACTGATGCTTGGAACTGTCAGTTTTTATGTCCATGCTGGTTGAAAAAAAAATTAATACAGTTCCTCTGAAGTAAATGTTTACCTCATCCACAATTAAGTGCAAAACAAGTCTCACTTAAAATACAGAGTTTCATTCGCTCAATTAAAAATTTTTTTGAACAAGTCAAAGTAACCTACTTCAGGATCAATATGCAGTTTCACGATGAAGGCAACTTGTTCAGGCACAGAGACCTCCGTCAGAAACATGGCTAAGGCCATGATTGCAGGTGGTTGATTTAAACTACATGCATTGCTGCATGAACTATAGGGGCACTATCTACTGTTCCAAAATGGGATACACAGAAAGTCCAAAGTAACGGGGTTGGGAAAGCTCTGCCCATTCCCCTAGAGAAGTTGCTAGTCAGAATAAACTGTACAGTGCTGGCAAGATGGGTCAGTGGTCAGACTATAGATTTATTTAGTAACCAAAAAATCTTAATATATTTTACAGTAAAAGTTTTAGGTCATAACTTCTGCTTTATTAACTACTACCTTTAGCCTGCATACTCTCACTAAATAACTGCAAGCAGCTTGGGTACAGTAACCAGACAGTCCCTGTAAAAAATTGGTGATTTTAATACCTTCGTAACACAGGGCCACTCTGTGTTAAGGTATTACTGTCACTCAGAAACAGGGCCATCTTTAGCATATGCACCGCCAGGGTGCAAAGAGCTGCCCAGCGCCCCCAAATTTAGTTTAGCTCCCAAATTAACTTTTATTATGCCTTATGTCACATGTCACGCAGGTAGCGCTGTGGGTTAAACCACAGAGCCTAGGACTTGCCGATCAGAAGGTCGGCGGTTCGAATCCCTGCGGCGGGGTGAGCTCCCGTTGCTCGGTCCCTGCTCCTGCCAACCTAGCAGTTCGAAAGCATGTCGAAGTGCAAGTAAATAAATAGGTACCGCTCTGGCGGGAAGGTAAACGGCGTTTCCATGTGCTGCTCTGGTTCGCCAGAAGCGGCTTAGTCATGCTGGCCACATGACCCGGAAGCTGTACGCCGGCTCTCTCGGCCAATAAAGCGAGATGAGCGCCGCAACCCCAGAGTCGGCCACGACTGGACCTAATGATCAGGGGTCCCTTTACCTTTACGTCACTATTACCATTTGATAAAATAGCACTCATGCTTCCATGGCTCCAAAAGGGAGGTTTTTGTGTGTGTTTTTTAACACACTTTTCTAAAGACAAAGAACACATTGGAAGTCGGTGTAAAGACTCCACGCATGTGCTTACAATCGTAGGGAGGTGTCTGAAAGATGAGATGGGCGGGCATTGTGTGCATGCGTGGGAGAGCCATCTCCAGCAGCCTTTCATTGTGGGAGCAACCTTATTTCTAGAGGAGCTGGGAGGGCCCTTGCAAGAGCGCGTATATGAGTTCTTCCAGGGCCTAGGCGTGCTCCCATTGCTAGATAAGCGCATTCTCTTTCTGTCTGTCCCTCTTTCCTGTCACTCCCCCTCTTCCCAGCTTTGGTGAGCGAGACTTTCCAGAGAACTCTCCCTGCAGCAATATTAGCAGGCAGGCGGCGCGAGATTGGGCGCCTGGCGCCCCCCCCCCCCCCGAATTCAATGGCCAGGTGCCCCACACCCCTGGGTAAAGACGGCCCTGCTCAGAAACCAGACCATTTCTGCTGGTGTGTACCTGCTTTTGTGAACAAAGGTTTCAGAAAGTGATCTCTTGGGTCTCTACATAAGGGGAAGACTAACAGATAATGATGGAGGTCTTCCATCTGAGGTTGACCACAAATACAAAGTCTGTCTGTGTATGTTGTAGTGCCCATCCAAGACTGTAGTGGGCATCGCTTGAAACACAGCTCAATAATGCTTTTTTTAAGGAAACTGGTCAGATTTCTTAAGGAGAAATGCTCTGCTCTCAAGAGGGGATACCAAGAGAAAACCTGGTGCTCCTAATTAGTTGCAGGTCCCTTCTGAATTTTAACCAGAAGAGCCAATCCCTTAGTTGACATTTATTCAAGGTCAACACAGAGCTCAGTTCTGGCAAATAATAATCGTCTAAAACATCTTGACAAGCTGCTTTCCAGTAGTCAAGGAAAAAAGAATTGGGACAGAAGAGACTAGAAACTGAATTGCTTAATAATGAGAGCTGTCTTTAAAGTCTGAGATATTATGCTTTCTTTTACCAACCATTAAGCTCAGCATTCACTTTGGCATCTTCAATAGCTTCTTGACAAAGTTCAATTCCAATAACTTTCTTCACTTTCTGTAGAACGAAAGCAATAATGTACAGTTTTACATTTTTAGTTGAGTACCAAGCAAAATAAATATGGATATTGCAACTTGAGGAGCTATCTTGTTAGGCTACTTCAACCTTTTTGTGTGTTCCCACTCCACAGAGTTTAACTAGACTTGAAAACAGGTTTACAGAGGGGCTGTTTGCAGTTAATCTAAACCTCTCAAAACAAAAAAATAGTTGCAAAAATAAGCAGAGCTAATGCTTAGAGGGACCTTAGAGAGTGTCTCAGTTTTAAACCTGAGAGGCTGACGAAAAGATTAGGTTTGCCAGGAAGCCAGGAAAAGAAGGAGGAGCAAGAGCAAAGGATTGGTTGTTCTGCCTTTACCCTGGCCCCAGCAACACAAAGAAAACTGCACCCCAAAATCTATCAAACCATATCATAGATGAGCCTAGGGGCCAAAAAGAAAAATACACTTGGGTGACCTTGTCAGGACCACAACACACAATTTAAACCTTTCCCCTCATATCCCAATACCAATAAACGCCCCCCTCCAAATCTGCAACTGACACCATCAGCAGTTTCCCTCCTGGAACTAATGACACCTTTTGGGGGTGGGGTTAATGTGCCTTCTTGACCCTGATCCCCCCCACAGCTGCTACGTTTAAAGAAAAAAGATATATTGAGTGCAATTACAGAGTGGTATCCAATTTATACTTGTGCAAGGATTTATGCTTGCACAATAGAACCTCCCGCTCTCTCCACCTGGCCACATACACCCTCCCCAAATCTGCTGCAGAAGGTTCGTGAAAACCCCCAGAACAAATTTAGGAGGCATTTGTTCCTAAATTTGTGCTAATGTAATGAGAGGTTTAGCACTACTTTGGATACAAGCCATACATTTAAAGTAACATCTATGCTGGCTCTAAGATCATTCATTTTGCAATAGTAGTCATAATTTCATTACTTATTTAGTTAGTTTTTAGTTTTCCAGAACACAGGGCATGCAGTTAGCTGCCCACATGGCGAGACTACTTGTTGGGTGACCTTTGTTCTTTGAATTAGTACTTTTAAGAGACAAAAGCAATACCAAAGGGCATATGTCCCATGAAATATGTCATTTCACCTTGGCAAGCGAAATACCAATTGATCCAGTTCCACAGCAAACATCCATCACAGTCGTCTCCTCGTTCACCTGGGTCCATTCCTGGATGACTGAATACAGAACCTCAGCAGCCTGTGTGTTTACCTACAGAATTTCAACATAGGGTGTCAGTATTCAGCAGGCAGGTAGCATGTCAAAGGCTAAAATCTACTCTACAGCATTACAGTATATACTGCTCCTTACCCAAGTTTTTAATTTTTTTAAAGTCAGAGCATGATTAGCCATTACACTTGAAACCTCTGACTGTGCTGTTGCCTGAACACGCTACTGTTTAAAAAGTGTGCAAGTTGATGAAATGTGTGTTTGAAAATACACCACTGCTGATTTTTTGATTCCAGAGTTTTTTACAATGAACTCCAGATTTCACAAATGGCTTTCCGGATATTTCAGAAGGACAATGAGGAGGTTCTACCACTCTCTCCCACTGTTTATGGAGTACCTCGCTATAAGCAAAACTCAATCAACAAGAGATCTCAACTTCTACAAAACACTTAAGCCCAATGCTTTAAATGCTTACTTGGAAAAAAGCATGGGGAGAAATCCGGAACTTTAGCCCAAGAAGATCTTCATATATGTACTTGTCACCAGCAACATGCTCCAAGGTCAAATCTTCACGATTGGGTGATTTTCTTGCGGGAGAAGAGGGAGGGAGCAAGAAACAGTGTTTAAATCATTATCCTTCCTTTGCATCCTAATCTTCTAAAGTGCATTCAGATGCAATAGTATAGATAACCAATTCAAGCAAAAAAGCTGTAAAGATCTAGGGACTTTTTTGAATGCATTCATTCTGTATTTCTTTAGCAGGAACACACAGCTGTACAAGCTCAAAAAACGCTGGTCTTAATGGGATTTAGATATGCATGACTGAACTGACATGCCCTTTCTCTGTGTGATGTCATCATCCAAGAAAGCTACTCAAAGGAATGGCAAACACAAAACAGTAAGAGAAAAATACAAATAGTTACCTTTCAGCATGCAAGGAATATCGACTCTCAGCACTAATGCTCATAAAAACAATCACCAGGAACAACAGCTCCTTGCTATGGGCGACTTTAATTTTTACTGAATTATGTTTGACCATATCCATTAGTGTTTAATGGATCCTGGGATACTGATTTATAGGCTGCTTAGTGTTTTGAATCTTACTATTTTTATGGCAGTTTTTATTGGGTATCATCCAACGCAAGTCATTATCAGGGTAGACCATTTAAATCAATCAAGCTAAGTAACTTAGGTCCATTGATTTAAATGGGTCTACTCTGAGAATTATTTGTATTGGATGTCACCCACTGTTGTCATCGATTCAAGTGCCTTAATGGCCGAGACTGCAACTCAAGTTCTAAAACTCTGGTACACCATGCATTACACAGTCATACTAAGTTTCTTTTTTGAGATGCAACAATCACCTTTGACCTTCCTGCACAAAGTAGAGAGAAGTTATTCCACTGTCCTTTCCAGTGCCTTCTGTGAAGTACTTAGCCATAGAAGTTTGCAGTTCTGCAAGCTCTTTTTCATTTAGTTTCTAGACATTTAAAAAAAAATAATAATAATGCTTAAGGTGCTTAATTTTATAAACTTCAAAGAAAAATGTTGCTGCAGATTACAGGTGTAGTGAAGAACTATGGGATAACAGCATATGTATGCTTGTACTTATTTAAATAGTGCACCCTCCATAACACATCTGAGGACACACTTCCCTTTAAAACATTGTGTCACTGTTAGTTTCAGAAAATACATTTCCAGAATCAGGAAAAACTGTAACCATTAAGAGTTTCTGAAATGCCTGCTTTACAAGCATGCACTTGTTTCCCCTTATTACATAAATCATATTCAGTACCTGTGGATTAAAATAAGCAATTGCCATGATGTGGCCATTTCTACTAGTGCGAACTGTTAGCTGTTTCCAGTGACCTTTGTAGGTTTCTGGGCTGTAGACACCATAGGATGTAGACCTGTAATTTTGAAATTCTTGGTTACTAAACTTGGATTTTAAAAAGCATAACCACATAATGCTAAAATTATTTCTGCTAGGAAACTGCCACATTAAACTAGGAGACTGATCCTGAACATTATAATTTTTTGGATGATGACATGTAAATACAGTGGTGCCCCGCAAGACGAATGCCTCGCAAGACAGAAAACTCGCTAGACGAAAGAGTTTTCCGTTTTGGAGGTGCTTCGCAAAACGAATTTCCTATGGGCTTGCTTCACAAGACGAAAATGTCTTGCGAGTTCCTGCGGGTTTTTTCCCCTCCCCCCCTTTTCTAAGCCGCTAAGCCGCTTATCTGCTTATCCGCTAAGCCGCTAATAGCGCTAATCCGTCAATGGGCTTGCTTTGCAAGACGAAAAAACCGCTAGACTAAGAGAATCGTGGAACGGATTCTTTTCGTCTTGCGAGGCACCACTGTATCTGCATTGCATCAATTTTCACAGTGATCTGCTCACATCACTTGACCAAAAATGGATTCTATGTACTAACTGCTGCAAATGTACACACACTGGAAGTTCCCCTCTTTCTCTCCTTGGAAAAACTAATGTCTATCAAAAGGCTCCCACTTAGCCTTCTTTGGTACAGTCCCTCAAGGAATTCACAAAGGCAATGTTGAGCTTTGTGGTTAAGTTGGGCTTTATTTATCTATATAGTGCCATTAACATATATGGCAAAGCACAAGAGGGCAGGTCCCTGTCTCAAAGGATGTCTGACAGTAGACAACAGCAGGAAGAGAAGGCAATGGAGACAGGGGTAAACAAGAGAAGAACAGGCAATTATTTCATTTACATATACTAAAGGCTTAGTTCCAGTATAGCACAGGAACTAGTAGGTTGTGCCAAAGGTTTCACAGAAAAGGTAAATTTTATACAGGCAAGGTGTTTAGGATTCTGTCATCCAGTCCAACAGAGGACTCACCTTATGTAATCTTGAAAAGCCTTTGCTACCTTTTTGGTTACAGCCGGAATGTGAATGGTGTCAAATGGTTCCACTACAGCACATGTTCCACCCTTGTATTTGCCAAGGCGAAAGCCCACAGTTTTATCTTCTTGATTCGGGCCTATGCCGATCAAAAATTCACATTTGTTGCGGTACTCAGTCTAAATGTAAAGTAAGGGAAAATTTAGAATGCCTATCCGACTCCTCTGGAATCTGACATGCTTGCTACTTCCATCCATAAACATTTGTTGCAAATTACAGTATTAAAACAGGTTACGCTAAATGAGTACTAAAATAATATATATGGTAATAAGCTATCCATTCCAGAATTTTATGCCCAGTACTGCAACATGCTACCAGATTAAAGGTGCCCACCCAAAAATTACACAGCTTAGGTTATGGACTATGGACAGTGCAGTAGTAAGGCTAACCCTGTCCTTCCATGCCTATGATTCATTTCCTCACAGTATCACACTTCATAAGCAGTTCCTGAGATGTATGACCTGCAACGGTGATGCTTTCACTCCTTCCAGGGAGCAACACAGGCCACCGCACTTCTCCTTCTGCAGGAAAAGCCATGGTAGAAGAGCTCGGTTGTTGTTCCCTATGTCCCTGTAAAACAATTTGATTGTTCATGGTAATCAGAGCAAAAAGAATCAATGAACATTATGCCCTCCCCTGCACAAATACCGATGAATTTGACCATTGGTGTTTATTTATAAAGCACCTAAAAGTATTAAGATGCTGCACCAAAATCTAAAAATGGAACAGGCTCAGCCCTTTTGTCTTACAGCAGGCACCCCCAACCTGCGGCCCTCCAGATGTTTTGGCCTACAATCCCCTTGATCCCTAGCTAACAGGACCAGGGGTCAGGGATGATGGGAATTGTAGTCCAAAACATCTGGAGGGCTGAAGGTTGGGGATGCCTGGTCTTACAATGTATGGCAGCCTGTGATGAGAAGAGCATCTCAGAGCATTTTAGGACGAAATATAAAAACAAAAAAACCCTCACACATTTCTAAAGTATTTATTGCAAATATGCAAACTGCAGTTTGAGAATAGAAGCCAGAAAATCCACATCTCAGCACACTGAAGCAGAAGAATACCTAGATTTATCAGCTTCATTCCCACTAATGCTGAGGCTAAAACCAGCTTGGTTTCTTGGACTGTGCTTGCGCTGTCTCAGAAAGCTTTCTGAATACATTCAAGTGAGACCTGCAACAAAGTGCTGCAGTGTGGAGTGTTCCTGTTCAGGGTACTCCTGCTTCCACTCTCCCAAGCAGGCAGGCAGTCAGCATTCTGTGCCTATTGAGCAGGCCCGGTTCTCAGTGCACCGTTCATTTCCATTCACACCCTCCCCAATTGCACTTCTGCAAGTCTTGGAGCTGATATGTCCCCTCCTGTACCTGGATGGTGCCATTCTGGCTACACGAGTGTTGCCATTCTAAACAGAGAAATGGAGATAATCATAATATTTATTACAAACAAAAAAATTACCTTGTCAGTTTCAGCAGCACTTGCTCACATTCTTCCTTCTTCCTTGCCAGCTGCTCCTCATATGGGATATTCCACAAAGGGGTCACCACATCTGCTATCTGCTTACTCAGAGGCTCTTCTTTGCCATTATTTGAAGCCAAACACTTTGCTGCTGTCTGCTCTTTCATCTCTTCTCCCTCCTCCACTTCTCTTTTCCTCTTCTTTATGATGGGATCAGCCTTTGGTTTTGCAAGTCTCACAGTTAAGTTTCGGTTCTTCCACTGGGCCCCATGAAGGACCTTCATAGCTCTGTCCCTACCCTCCTCACTCTTAAAGGTGACAAATGCAAAAGTCTGTCTCGCAAACAGTTTTATCTTGTGAGGGATAAGGCCATATTTGGCAAGGAACTTCTTTACTTCGTTAAAACCAATATATTTGGGGAGGTTTTGAATTTCTACTTTATAGATCTCTGACGTAAACAAGCCATCTTTAATATATCTATATATGCTGGAAGTATCTGAAGTGTTCGCCGTGTTGTTTTCTTCTCCCACATCTTCCTTTGTTAGATTTTCAGTTGCACTCTCCGTTTCCACAAGAGGAACTGCAGTTTGTGTGTCAGTAAAGCACGCACCACTGATGTCTTCCATCATTCTGTAGAGAACAGTAACAGAATTAATTATTCTAGGGCAAAATGTGTTAAATGCTTAGCCAAATCATGTTTAGTTAAGCCTCATCGGCAAAAATCAAGCCCACTAGGTTTTCCTCTGTGTTGGAATTGACAAAAGGGTGAAATTATCAAGTTCCAGATGAATTAAGTTTAGCCAAAGCAGTTATTTCTTCTGTAAGCTGTCAGTGTGCATAAGGACAGGTCCCTGCCCTTAAGGATCTTACAGTCTAAAATTTGGAGAAGAAAAAAAGGAAGAGGAGAGAAGTGGAGGCAGAGGTACATAGGGAAAAACAATATTATTATTTTAGCTGCACATTTAGGCTTGGCTCCATGCTTACCTGCTCAGCCAAGAATCAAATTTCAAGAAACTAAAGGGTGATGTACATATGGCAGCTTTAATCCACAGGTAAAATGTTAAAGAGGGACGCGGGTGGCGCTGTGGGTTAAACCACAGAGCATAGGGCTTGCCGATCAGAAGGTCGGTGTCGGAACTCCGTTCAGCTGACGTGTTTAACGACCTCAAGCCTTTGATGAGGCTCCAAGGCACGTCCTCCCAGCAGAGCATCAAAACAGCACAGGGAAGGATGAGACAGTATGAGCTACATTTTTTATTTCTAAGCTACACAGACAGCTAAGAAATATACATCCTCTCTCTATGGAAGCAGAGAGCAACTGAACAAAGGAACAAAGGAAACATGAAACCACTAACGTCACATCCCATCTCCCTTTCCCGTGAGACTGCAAGGTCTCTGGAATGTAAACATAGTCCTGTGACTCCACGCAGCTGCACAGTGAGAAACAGAAACTAACAGTCGGCGGTTCGAATCCCCACGACCGGGTGAGCTCCTGTTGCTCAGTTCCAGCTCCTGCCAACCTAGCAGTTCGAAAGTACGTCAAAGTGCAAGTAGATAAATAGGTACCGCTCTGGCGGGAAGGTAAATGGCGTTTCCGTGCACTGCTCTGGTTCACCAGAAGCGGCTTAGTCATGCTGGCCACATGGCCAGGAAGCTGTACACCAGCTCCCTTGGCCAATAAAGCGAGAGTCGTCTGTGACTGGACCTAATGGTCAGGGTCCCTTTACCTTTACCTTTTAACATGTTAAAAAGCAAGCCTTGCCATACCCAAGTGTGATCAGATCTCTTGGCTGCCTCATGGCAAGTTGGACTGATGAAATATAATCAGGTTACAGGTTAAAACACAAGAACACTACTAGCAAAACTAGCACCAACTCTCACGGTGCACTAACAACCCAGCAGTGTATTGGAGGATGGAGGAGACTGTCTAAGCAAAGGTTTGTTTTACAATAAGTTATAGCACACATAGCAGCACTGAGGTATCTGTCATATTAATAATATGATTAATGTCTCAAAAGCAAGAGGCATCCCACTCCAACAGGCTGCAATCCTAAGCACACTCATCTAGAAGTGAACACAGTGGGGCTTACCTATGTGGAGTAGAGATTACAAGAGATGACCAACATGGTGCTATACTACAATTTCCATTATCACTGACTGTTGACTACACTGCCTGGCCTTGATGGGAACTGCGAATTCAACAACACCTGGAGGGTGTTAGAGCAGGTGTGGGGAACCATTGGCCTGCCTCCTTTCCTCCCTCCACTTGCTGCTTCCCCTTCTGCCTCCTTCCTCCTTCCCTTCCTTTCCGCCCCTGCAACTCTTCCACTAGGGCCAACTGGGGAGAAGCCCTGCAGGGCTGTGCAATGGCCCACACCTCTCTGTTGAGGCGCCCAGAGAAGCCTGCACACCTCGTCTGGCCACCCAGAGCAGCGGAGAAGTGGCCCAGGGAGGCCTGGACAGTGGAGAAGAGCGATTTTTGTGCGCCCCCCCCACCCCACCCCAGAACCTGTGCCCTTGGCAGGGGGCAACTTAACCAACCTCTAGGTACCCCCCTGGACCAGAGACCCCTTCCAAGTCTATAGCGCTGTTCATTCCATTAAATTTATACGCCGCTTGTTTATGTTAGGTTTATACGCCTCGACAGAGTTTGCAAAAAGATAAAACGGTAAAATTGAGGAAGATTTGCAACCCTATTTTAAAACATTCAAAAGTTTAAATACTAAATGGCAGACTAAGATTACGTCGGCTTTCTAAGCGCCTGGCTAGGCTTGTCTTAAGGGTGGTAAGCACTAATACATCCCAGTAGTGATGTATGGAAGTGAGAGCTGGACCATAAAGAAGGCTGATCAGCGAAGAATTGATACGTTTGAATTATGGTGCTGGAGGAGACTCTTGAGAGTCCCATGGACTGCAAGAAGATCAAACCTATCCATTCTTAAGGAACTCAGCCCTTATCTTCTCACATAAAAAACCAAGAATAAGCCCCAAATACCTGCACCTCCCCACCTCAGAAGGAGGATGGGGAATCCCCAACATAGAAGCATATTACATTGCCAACCAAATACGCCCATATATACTCGAAGATGAGACAAAACAATGGGTACACCTAGAGAGGGACACAATTGAAAATACCTGCACCACAGCATACCCACTCCTCCCAAACAAACTAAAGAAAATTCCCACAACACTTAACAGGTACACACATACCATGCTCAAAGCATGGAAAACAGAAATAGGCAAACTATCCCCAACCCCATACCCACTAATCCCCCTGGCGTACCACCCATTATTCCACTGTGCAGCACAAAACCTCCAGATAAAAACCTGGCGAACCAAAGACTTATATCGCCTAATAGACTTTTATAAAAATAACAAACCTTTGTCAACACAAGAAATACAAGACAAACTAGAAGACACCCAAATGCCCTGGTTAACACAACATCAACTACATGCCCTCTTAAACAACCCAACAGTAAAATCAGCAGCAACTAGGCCCCTGACAACCTTCGAAAACCTCCTCCTAACAACAAAGGGAAACGGTAAAGGGACGGTATCCGCAATATACAAAATACTACTCAAAAATCCCACAAACCCCCTAGACACAATCAAAAAACAATGGGAGAATGACATAGGCTATGAGATTAACCCCACTCAATGGACCAAAATGTGGTCTAAATCCCCCTTTAAATCCATATCAATGAAAAGAAAAGAACTCACTCTGAAACTCACTTACAGGTGGTATCTAACACCAAGAAAACTAGCGCTAATACACCCGGGAACCTCACCAAAATGCTGGAGAGGGTGCACCTCCACAGGCACATACCTCCACATGTGGTGGGAGTGCCCCAAAATCCAACTATTCTGGGCAACAGCCACACGAGAAATATGTAAAATAACCAAGCAAGTATTAGACATCACCCCAGAATTGGCCCTACTAAACATCTTCCAAGACAACAATGTCCATTTACACCACAAAGAACTCATAACCCACCTACTTTCAGCAGCCAGAAACACCATAACCAGACATTGGAGACCTGTCTGGAGTAAGCATGGACCAATGGTACCAAATAGTATGGGAAACAGCCCTACTAGAAAAATTAACCAATAAACTGAAACTGACATGGGGACAAACAGAAGAAAACGCCTTTACCCTGGTATGGCTCCCTTTTATCACATGCACAGCCCAACAAGACAATGACAATAATCCACCAACACCATACAAATCAATATGGCTAACCTGATCCAAAACACCCACCCACCCCACTCACACACGAAAACAAAGATCACCACAGCCAATCACAAACAAACAACCACACCTTGGGCCAACCCCAACCTCTCTCAACCACCAAAGGAACACAAGTGAACAGCACAAGCAACGCAGACCCCAAACCCTACATACATTAAGCATAACAGAAACATCGCCACCTGACCCCACCCCCACCCATCTTCCCTCCCTCCACCCCTTTTTCCCCCTCCCCCTAATGTCTCAACAAATGAAACGGATTTGTAAAAATGTTACATGGAAAAAATATGAGAGACATTACACTTACTTCTGTAAAACATGAAAATCTTTAATTAAAAAAAAAAGGAACTCAGCCCTGAGTGTTCACTGGAAGGACAGATCCTGAAGCTGAGGCTCCAATACTTTGGCCACCTCATGAGAAGAGAAGACTTGCTGGAAAAGACCCTGATGTTGGGAAAGATGGAGGGCACAAGGAGAAGGGGACCACAGAGGACAAGATGGTTGGACAGTGTTCTTGAAGCTACCAGCATGAGTTTGACCAAACTGCGGGAGGCAGTGGAAGACAGGAGTGCCTGGCGTGCTCTGGTCCAGGGGGTCACGAAGAGTCGGACATGACTGAACAACAACAAGTACTAATAAATGGTTCTCCCTCACCCTTGTCCCTCCTTTCATCCCCTCACAACAACCCAATAATAATAATAATAATAATGATGATAATAATAATTTATTATTTGTACCCCGCCCATCTGGCTGGGTTTCCCCAGCCACTCTGGGCGGCTTCCATAAAAACCAAAAATACACTAAAATATCACAGATTAAAAACTTCCCTGAACAGGGCTGCCTTAAGATGTCTTCTGAATGTCAGGTAGTTATTTATCACTTTGACATCTGATGGGAGGGCGTTCCACAGGGCGGGCGCCACTACCGAGAAGGCCCTCTGCCTGGTTCCCTGTAGCTTTGCTTCTCGCAATGAAGGAACTGCCAGAAGGCCCTCAGCGCTGGATCTCAGCGTCCGGGCAGAACGATGGGGGTGGAGACGCTCTTTCAGCTATACTGGACCGAGGCCCTTTAGGGCTTTCAAGGTCAGCACCAACACTTTGAATTGTGCTCGGAAATGTACTGGGAGCCAATGTAGGTCTTTCAAGACCGGTGTTATGTGGTCTCGGCGGCCGCCCCCAGTCACCAGTCTAGCTGCCGCGTTCTGGATTAGTTGTAGTTTCCGGGTCACCTTCAAAGGTAGCCCCACGTAGAGCGCATTGCAGTAGTCCAAGCGGGAGATAACAGATAGGTCAGCCTGAGAGAGTGAGCTGGGGGGGGGGTTGTGCTTGAACATTGCAGCTCCCTAGTCAGGTGGCGCTGTGGGTAAAAGCCTCAGCGCCTAGGGCTTACCGATCGAAAGGTCGGTGGTTCGAATCCCTGCGGCGGGGTGCGCTCCCGCTGCTCGGTCCCAGCGCCTGCCAACCTAGCAGTTCGAAAGCACCTCCGGGTGCAAGTAGATAAATAGGGACCGCTTACCAGCGGGAAGGTAAACGGCGTTTCCGTGTGCGGAGCTGGCTCTGGCTCTGGCCAGAGCAGCGATGTCACGCTGGCCACGTGACACGGAAGTGTCTCCGGACAGCGCTGGCCCCTGGCCTCTTGAGTGAGATGGGCGCACAACCCCAGAGTCTGTCAAGACTGGCCCGTACGGGCAGGGGTACCTTTACCTTTTACCTTAGTCCTAGCTCACCACTGACTTTTATGATGATGGCGATTAAGGAAAATGACCCCATGCTTTTTTGGGGGGGGGGGCCCTCCGCCAAACCACACCACCACCACCACAGGGGGAGCCACGAGCTGAGGCGATGCAGCAGCGCAGCTCTCCGCGCCGTGCGCGCGCAGCAGACGACCACCCTTAAAATAAAATAAAAACCTCCCCGCCCCCTCCTTGAAACGAGGCCACTTATTCCCCCGGTGCCCGCCCGCCCCTCCCCCCGGCAGAGGTGCGAACCCGCGTAGGCAGCCCCTCGCGCAAGCCAAGCCATTTTGTAAGAGCTGCCGCGCATCCCCCTCCCCACCCCACTCACCCCCGTTACTCACATCTCTCGGCGGCGAAGGAGGAGGCCTCGTCGGGCAGCGGTACTCGGCCAAGCAGGGAGGGAGGGGGGGTGGAGGAAAGGGGCGGGGCGACGAAGAGCGCCGGTGACGTCACCGCCGCGCACGCGCGGGAGGCCGTCCGTTTTAAAAAAATACTTTGGTTCTCCCGTTTGAAGTTCGGTTCCTCCTTTCTCTGTCATTGACATTATTAATTATTGCTGTACTGTGTTGCATTTTTAAATTATTATTATTAAAGTATTATTTTTATTGTTTGGTGTTTTTCACTTTTTATTGTTTTGTTTTTTTCACTTTTTAGGTTCGATTTCCCCTCTCCCTTTCGTCATTATTACCTTAAACAAAAACTTGTTTTATTAATTATCGTCATTACATTAAAAACAAAACTTACTATCTGAAGAAGTGTGCATGCACACGAAAGCTCATACCAATAACAAACTTAGCAGGTCTCTAAGGTGCTACTGGAAGCATTTTTTAATATTATTAAACTATGGTTTTTATGTTTTTAGGTTATATTATTTCCTCTCACGCCATCTTCCTCCTTTTGGTTCGATTCCACCTTGTCATTATTATTTATTATTAATTTTTTTAAAAAAAAAACACGTTAAAAAAAATTAAAGCATGATTTTTATTGTTTTATTCTGCCTTTCTTTTTTTTAAAAAAACAACAACCGTAGGTTGCCGAGAGAATCCATGGGTAGCCTCATAAATGCGCTGAACACTTTTGTGTTCAATACATTGCATCCACCCGTAAAATAAATAAAAACCTAAAATTGAAAAAGTTATAAGCGAAGATGCCAGAGCCGTCCCGCCCTTTTCCCGCCCTTTTCCCGCTCTTTCCCATCATGCAACATCTCATTCCTCCAACCGCCTCCGCCCCCCCCCCCGCCTCGGATTCGCCACGCGCGGCCGCCATTTTAAGTAAAGGGGGCGGGAGCCGCCGAGGATCTGTGGCGTGAGCCGGCCCGAGACGTCCGGGTGTAGGGCGGCTTATCAATTCCATAAAACATTCACAAATAGTTAATAAGCTTTTAAAACAATAAGCTTTTAAAAAAACAACCTGATTAAACACACCTCAGCTTTCTACATATCTGGGCAGACTTGCCTAAACAAGAACGTTTTTAGCAGGCGCTGAAAATAACATAGTGAAGGTGCGTTTTTCACTGTGGAAAACCCAGATGTCAAGGAGAACTACATAACTTTTTTGATGTTTTCCTGAGGTTTTATGATTTGTTGGAAGCCGCCCAGAGTGGGCAGGGTATAAATAAAATTATTATTATTACGGAGTGGGTTTTAATGTGGTACTTTTAGAACTTTGCTCATGTAGAGATAAACGTGCCTCCAGATTTGCCGCACTACTTACTGGTTTTGCCCAATCTGCGAGGATTTCTGACCAGCCTTTTTTCAAAGATTTAGGTCTCTTGGTTTGGAGATCGAGTGGGCATTTGATTCACTTTTTATTAGGCCTCAGAAAAATGGCCTGTTTTGCTTTTAGAGCGACAATAATTTTTTTCCTTGTGGGGATGGTTAATGCGTTTAGCAGGGCGGCCGCCAAGCTCTTATCTGACAGAATGTCTGGTTTTTATTTTGTGCGTATTTTTGTATTTTATATCTTTCGTAATGGCTCCGGCTACACAAAATGAAATTTCATTCAGGATGCCCGCAGGCTGTTTCTACAGGGCTGCTGCTGCTGCTGCGCTCGTGTCCTGCTTGAGGACAACAGGCGGCTGGCCGATACGATGCTGGACATAGGTGGGCCATTGGCCTGACCCAGCAAAGAGTCCGTCATCTCCAAATTTAATGATCACTTAGTTAAATATATTAAGGTAAATTAACTGAAAACAGCTTGCAGATATTTAATTGGCTTAGGATTTTATTTAAGTTAACTGATGAATCAATATGTTTAATTTCATAATGTGAAGATCTAAGGATGTTAATGTTTAAGTTATTTTTTAAGAACTGTGATTTGGAAAACCGTTAAAAGGACATGCAATGAAATTCAACCAAGGGGAAGCGAGGAAGTCACTTAACAATGTTAAAAAGTGTAATTTTTAATAAGGCTATGATTTTTGTTTGTTTGTTTGATGTGCTTGTTTATAATGTTGTGAAAACCAATAAAAAAAAGCCCGTCATCTCATTTGCCCGCGCGCCTCCCTTTGCCTGCCTGGCGCGCTACACCAACCCGCTCCCTCTCTCTTATTGCAATGGCGCCACGAGCCCTCGTGAGGGAACTAAAGAGCCTCGTTTTCCCATCAGCCCCTGCGGCAACGGCGCGGGCTGCGGGAATGAGGGGAAAGAAGGGGGGGCGGAAGGAGGGGGCGGGGAGCGCGAGCGACGGAGGAGGCGGAGCGGCAGCGGCGCTGAGGGAGCGTGCGAGGCAGAAAGTGTAGGCCGGGAGGCGGGCGCACGGTCGGTCGGTCGAACGGACGGGACGGGGCGAAAAGCCAGGCAGGGAAAGGTCGCGGCGGGAAACGGGAGAGAGAAAAGCAGCGGCTACATTTGACGAGGGACGCGCCTCACTCGAGCCTTAGGAAAGAGACGACGCCACGCCAGCCCCCGCCATGGCCGAGACGAAGGTGAGACTCGAGAGGGTTGACGAAAAGCGCCGGCGAGCCTCGAAATCGAGAGCGGGGAGCAGTTAAAGGAGGTCCCGGGGGCGGGGGGGGGGTTGGAGAGAGAGAAAGCCTGAGACTAGGCCGCCCTCTTGACTCATCCCCCCTCCCCCACCTCAGGTTTATTAACCCGCTGAAGCCCCTTATTTCTCTTCCCGCTTTCCACGGGCTGCCTCAGCGCTGCCTGGCAGCCGTTTCTCTTTCCCCGCCACCCCCCCCCCGGTCTTAACAAGGCCTGGGGCCTCCTATCCTCCTCCAAGGCGCGCAGGCAGGGCCGCCGCCGCCGCAGCAACGTGCTGCGCGCGATTCACGCTTGCTGGGACGTGGCGTTCCCTTGGGTTTGTGATAATTTCTATAAACCTCCCCCCCCTCTTTTTTTGGGGGGGGAGTGGGGGTGTACTGGGCCCTTCTCTGTCTCCAGCCCCGGGGTGTGTGGGTGTGCTGAGATCTCCCCCCCCTCCCCGCCTGCTGGAGGAGGAGGCCGCCCCACGTGCTCGGCTGCCCATTCCCGCTTCTCCTTCGGAGAGAACCCGGTTTTGTCACTGCGATGTCCTCTCGTTAGTATTTCAATTTTTAAAATATAAGGGAGAACACCCGCATTGAAAGCGCGCTCAGGGTCATAAGGCTTCAAACAGGATGCAGAAGGTGGCTGCTGCTGTTGCTGCTGCTTGCCTTGCTTACCCAAGTATTTCTAGGGATGCAGTCCTGTTCACCCGCTTGGCTGGAGGAAGAGGCAGTTGAATCCATTAAGGCCGTAGGCCTTCACAATATAAAAAGGGTTGCGGATTTGCTCGTTTATATATTTGGCATGATAGAAGAAATGGGATGGGTAGGAAAAGAAAACTAAACAGTGGGAGGGCATAAGTAAAAATCTGACAATTGGCCCAGAAGATAAAATAGCTACTAAGCACAGTAAAACTGCTTTAAATCCCACAATACTGGTTTTAATTTAGTAACTTTGTTGTGCACGCTCTACAAAGAGAAAACTGTGTTTAAAATAGTGATATTTGTATTTCCTTGGTTTGGTTTCTACCCCCCATCTTTTGATCACTAAGTAAAAACGTTGGGGCTGCTGTACCTTCTCTGACGCCTCACATTGCTAATAGACACATTAACTTAACACCACAATCCCCTGTCCTTGGGAGGATCCTTCTGTCCTTGGCATCCTAGTTGTTCTATATTGCCTTTTTATATGAAAGAACAAGCAGGCAGCATTCAGATTAAACAGCAGCTGCTAGGTCAACAACAGGTAAGTTAAAAATTGGCATTACTGCCCAGCCAAAGTTTCAGAAAATAAATGGTTTTTCATCAAGCACTAGAATTGTATAAATGTAGGTGTATTCAGAGGGAGCTGGTTTCACAGAGAGGGTGCTACTGTTGAAAAAGACTGACCTTCTAAAGAGCCTCTGTAGACAGTGACATGACTAGGAGGGCCTCCTCATCCAAGAATCTTAGTGACCAGTCAGGTTGATTTTCTGAAAGGTGCTCCTTCAGGTAAGTTAGTCCTAGGTTTTTTATGGCTTCGTAGGTAAAGACCAAAGCATTAAACCTGTTCTAGTTGCATATTAGCAGCCACTGCTACACTTTTAAGCAGGCATAGGCAAACTCAGCCCTCCAGATATTTTGAGACTACAACTCTCATCATCCCTAGCTAACAGGACCAGTGGTCAGGGATGATGGGAGTTGTAGTCCCAAAACATCTGGAGGGCTGAGTTTGCCTATGCCTGCTTTTAAGAGTGGTATAGTATATACTTGGTAGGATGTCTCAGTCAGCATCCCAGCCACTGCATTTTGCTCTAGCTGCAGCTTCCAGACCAACCCTAAGAACAGCCCCACTTAAGAGCACATTGCAGTAATCCAGTCTTGAGGTGGTTGATGCATGAGGCATAGTAGCAAGGCTGTCCTGGTTCATAAATGATAATAGCTAGTGCACTAGCCAAAGCTGGGGTGGGGGAGTACTCCTAGCCATTGTGCGCACCAGGTCCTTCAGTTCAAAGCTGACAAAACATCCCATTGTTACACACTTGCTCCTTTGGAAGAGTGCAGCCCTATCCAGGGTAGGCCAGCATTCCAGTTCTCTGACTTGGGAACCACCTGCCCACAGGACTTCTGCCTTGTCCAGATTCAGCTTTAGACCATCACTGCATTGAGGCACTGGTTCTGGACTTGTATGGCCTCACCTGACTCAGATGTTACTGAGAAATAGAGGTGGCTGTCATCAGCTTATTGATGACATTATGCTCCAATTTCCTAATTACTGTTTCAAGCAACTTCATATAAGTAAACAGCATTGGAGAGAAGATGGCACCCTGCAGGAGGCCAAGTCACTCAGTGCAACTCTGATACTGGTCCTTTGAATAGAAAAAAAACAGTTTAAAACAATACCACTAGTTCTTAACACTGAGCTAATCCATGAGCATCGCATTGTCATTGGTATCAAAAGGCATGTGGATGAGTGAACCATGTCCTCAGCCCTTAAAGTTGCTGGCTTCCAAAGAGGGGAAAGCTCCCATTATTTTTTTTTTGGTGAGGATGAAAGTGTGGGCTGCAAGCCACCTCTAACAAGCAGACTAGAGGAGGGGTGGAGCCCCCTCCACCAGCTCATTCATCAGCATGGAATTCCTGCTTGCCTAGGCTGGCTGATGTATATACTTGTTACATTAATTAGTAAAATGGATGCAACTATCACTTCCAGACCAAAATAGAAAAAATGGATTAAATGGCTAAGATGTGCAAGTTCATAAGATCTTGCATTTTTATTATTGGGGGTCTTTTTGAATTAAATATCACAAGCCTCTTAGCAATTTTGTTTTAAGGTTCATCATGTGACTTTTTCCACAGGACACACATGAGGAGCATGACTTAGCACCTGACAACGTAGATGATTCTAACCATGACCCTCAGTTTGAGCCCATAGTTTCTCTTCCTGAGCAAGAGATTAAAACTCTTGAAGAAGATGAGGAAGAACTCTTTAAGATGTAAGTACAATAAGAATGGTGCGTCAGTAACTTCCAAACTTTGGGTTGGGGCATATTAATATGCTGATGGGTTGCAGCATATGCACATTGGCAAGGCATACATGTTGTCTAGGGCAGTGCCTTTATTAGGCCACCAAAATGTCAGAAAATAGTGTCCAAGCTTTGGTATATGGGATTGAGTCAGTACAACTGTCTTTTTCTAGATGGCATTGTAAATATTCGAATGGCCAAACTTTTAACGTGGTAGTCTGTATTCAGCAACTTAAGGCTTTATTCTGTAGCAATTCTCGGTGAGATAGAAGGGCTATCTTTTTTCTTTCTTTCTTTTTACTGAACAGTCATCCACTTACCTAGAAACGAGGAGTGCAAAGTTGGTTTCCTTTTCTGTGACAGAAACTAGTGTTTTCTA
The DNA here is from genome assembly GCF_951804945.1 of Podarcis cretensis. Lineage (NCBI taxonomy): Eukaryota > Metazoa > Chordata > Lepidosauria > Squamata > Lacertidae > Podarcis > Podarcis cretensis. The sequence goes on from NC_137186.1 coordinate 32,872,483, forward strand.
TCATATAAGGAATGTCAATTTTCAGGCCAGTTAGATTGAATTCATGAATCACATCCCACAACAGAATGCCCCAAAGCAACTTGAAGTGTAAAATAAAGCAATACTATAAAAAAATACATACACATATGAAAAGAGAGACTAGCTTGTTCCAACAGCTATTTCTTCCCAATGTACCTATAGTAAACTAGAAGCCTAGTACTACTGTCTTTAGTAAGGATTAGTATGTCCCCCACAACAACTTGTGTGTGTTTTTTGAGAGAAAATATTGGGGAAACAAATGGTCTAGGGGAGGGAAGCATATCAAATGTACATTCATATGGAGCATTCATGTTAAGAGATCGCAGTTCTGTGAAAAATCTGGTAAAAAGTTCCATGCATAAACTAAGCTATGCCTTGTTTTCATTTTGTGTCTCCCTCCCCAAAAGGCGAGCAAAACTCTTCCGCTTCGCATCGGAAAACGATCTTCCCGAATGGAAAGAACGAGGCACTGGTGATGTAAAGCTTCTGAAGCACAAAGAGAAGGGGACCATTCGTCTCTTGATGAGGAGAGATAAAACCCTAAAAATCTGTGCAAATCATTACAGTATGTGATTTGGTACACTGCACTTGTTGTACAGTACTACTTATTTTGCTGTAATAGCAAGAAAGGAAATTAATAATAGGGACAGAAGGTGGTGAAGGTCCTTCTGGTTCTGGTTACTAAGGAAGCGTTATACCCAAGGCCACTTGCACAGTGAGCTTCTGCCTGCATCATCAGTTGGTGCGATGTTGGAGGTTAAAAGGATGAAGAAGCTATGTAGTTTACCTTCTCTTAGCAAATGTCCTTCAGATACAACCTCCAAATATAATCCAGTGTGCCACAAGCAGACATGAGATATTTCACAAAGGCATGCAAATAGCTTTAAGCAAGGCAGTGCCAAGGTTGCAGGTTCGATCCCTGTATGGGACACCTGCGTATTCCTGCATTGCAGGGGGTTGGGCTAGATGATCCTCAGGGTCCCTTCCAATTCTATGATTCTAGGGGAACCGTGCTGTGCAAATGAAGAAAACTAAGCATGGCCCAGTCACTTATAGTCCAACCTTCTTTAGTTCAAAAATGGCAGTGAAACCTTCACATGTCTTAACAATAATAGCATGAAAAACATGCCACACTATGTAGTAGGGTTTCAGAAAACTAGTAGCGTCAAGGGTAGTGTCAAGATTCTGGAATGCAGTCTTAATTGTGAATAAAATCTAGCCATGCATTCATTGATAAATAGGCTAGACTAGAACTTAAATGCATTTTTAACAATCTTTTATGTTGCCGATAAGGTAGATATCTTCAGGCAGACAGTTAAGGAGGCTGTGTTGTTTGCTCTAGTACTTCCTGTGCCCAGCTACTTTTTTCTCTCTCTTCCTGCCCCGGCTTTTCCTTTCTAGTTACACCTGTAATGGAGCTGAAGCCCAATGCAGGAAGTGACAGGGCATGGGTGTGGAATACACATGCTGATTTCGCAGATGAGAGTCCTAAGCCAGAACTTCTGGCAATTCGGTTTTTAAATGCAGAAAGTAAGTTAAAAGCAACATAACTTTGATCACTTAAAATTGCTCTGTATGTATGAAGACGTGAAGTGGGTGTAAACTGAATGTTTTGTATTTCATTGCATCACATTTTTCTGTAATGAAACAGGCTATCCTCTGTGCTAGTACTCTGTTAATACTTCAACAGGGTTGACAGGCCTAAAGAGCACGTCTCATGACTTCTATAAAGTAGGCAGTCTGGGCTATTTCAGAAAAATTTTATAGGTCACATGCAAATTGTGGGCAAGCAAATTAAGTATACTGGATTTACTTTTTGGATTGATAGGATTTTTGTTGTTGTTTAGAGGTCCTTAAATCCTTGCCTCTTAACAAGTGGAAGCAAAGATTATTGTGTTCTGCTCTCATATGTCCTGGCCAAATGTAGCTGTTATTTCTATAAAAAGTATTGACTTACTACCATAGCAACCTTCAGGTTCTGTGTTGATTCCTTCTCGTGGTGTGCCAGTGGGGAGTTAGCTGTTGCATGTAAGCCATTCAGTAAACCCAGGGAAATGGAGCACAACTTTACTTTCTGTGCATAGTGTGAAATTGGCTTTACGGACTTGAAGTCGGGGATGGGGGAAAGCAAATCAGACACAGGCCTTTGTTTCTTGTTTTCTGGCCTATGGAATAAAAATGCCTTTTTTGATGAATGACATTTTTCATTATCTAGCATTGAGCAACAGTGACCTCAAGTGGTCATTTTTGCTAATATAGTGTAACAGTAAACCACCTGACAACTTCCATTGTATTATAGTTATGAAAGTATTGATATGCTATCTTTATCAGAAATCCTTTTTGCTAATATTAACTCTATTAAAGAAAAATCTGGCAGTGATGCTAGTACATGAACTCTAGTTTAAGATCTAGTTAATCGGTAGGTCTTATGATACAAATCTCCACTGCACTTACTTGTCCTGCAAAACATCAAAGAGTGCATTTTACACTGAAATGTATAAACAGTTCTAGAAACTCAGATACTCTGTAGACTGCATTTGTACATGTGGCTTTACTAGATCATAGGCATTGTCAAGACCAGAGCTTTCCAAACTGTTTCTCGATACGTTAGTGTGTCAGCTGCAGTATGTGGGTGTGTCACACAAACATTCTCCATGTTCCTCCTGGGGCAGGAAATGGGTTAGTTTAACTTCTGGTAAACTGAATTACTGTGTCCCAAAATGATGCATGTCTAAAAAGTGTCTTGCAAACATCAAAAGTTTGGAAAGCTCTGGTCTTGATACAAAGAGGATGAGTGTTTATGCAATCTGAGGTACCAGAGAAAAAAACGTTATTTACTTTAAGTTGTGTCTAGATCCATTGCAACATATTTTATGATACTTTATTTCCTTAAAACAGATGCACAGAAATTCAAGGCAAAATTTGAAGAATGTAGAAATGAGGTTGACAAGGGAAAGAAAGGTAAGAATTTGTTTTCTTCTGATGAAGGAATACTGCAGTCAGGAGACTGCAAACAATTCTGCAAAAACCCCTGAACTGTCAGAATAACTAGCATTTTATATATGTACGATATGCCACGTTTTAGACCCTCTTGTAGATCCTCATTTACTTCAGCAGAAATGTAAGAGTTAAAGAGGCTTGCACTGAGGCGGTCTTGCCTTTTTCCATTATCTTCAGCAACATGCATCTCTGAACCTTTCACGTTACTGTCTCATCTTGCTGTTTACCTAATTTTAGAATTTCTTGATCATACCCCACAGCTTAGCAATGTCAGAAAGTGACATGCTATCTCGTTTTTGCATGTCAGAGCAACTGACTTTCAGACACTTAAGAAATCCTTCTTATGAAACAGTAGGCAGGCACTTGATTGTACAAAATAAAGTTTAGTTAACTTTATTCAAATCTATTTATTGCTAAAGCGAGAAGCAAATTGTGCATTGTTAGCACTCACTTATATGCTGTTTTGAGGATAGACAATCTGGCTTTCAGGTAAGGTACTAAAAATATGGCAGTTGCAAGAAACAGTATGTAATCTTGGAGAACAATTGGAAATATAAACAAGATACATGGTCTTTGCATAAGAAGTCCAGCACACATTGTTTACATATCCAGCGATGACTAACTCATTTGCCATATTGACTGTGTTCACAACAAGCAAAGAGCCTGGACTTAATAAATTGTACTTGTATGAGCTCTGTGCTAGTGCGTTCAACCTTAATCTGTTTCACATGCATGGTTAAACAAATCAAGCCCTACTACTGGCAGACACCAGTCTTGTCCCCCAGGTTCTAGATGATATTGGAGTGTGTGAGAAGGGACACACGAAAGAAGGTGGTTCCTAAGGTATCCAGGTCCCAAGTCATTAAGGGTTTTCAGGCTTGAACTGAACCCGGAAACCAATTAGCCAGTATAAATCGCTGTGGGACGCGGGTGGCGCTGTGGGTTAAAACACAGAGCCTAGGACTTGCTGATCAGAAGGTCAGCGGTTCGAATCCCTGCGACGGGGTGAGCGCCCATTGCTTGCTTCCTGCTCCTGCCCACTTAGCAGTTCGAAAGCACATCAAAGTGCAAGTAGATAAATAGGTACCGCTCCAGCGGGAAGGTAAACGGCGTTTCCGTGCGCTGCTCTGGTTCGCCAGAAGTGGCTTAGTCATGCTGGCCACATGACCCGGAAGCTGTACGCCGGCTCCCTCGGCCAATAAAGCAAGATGAACGCCACAACCCCAGAGTCGGCCATGACTGGACCTAATGGTCAGGGGTCCCTTTACCTTTATAAATTGCTGAGAACTGATAAGATTTTCATAAGGAGAAACAAACCACAAGCCTGGTTTGGACACAGTTCTAAATTATTCCTTTTCTAGTTTGTTTAACTGTTCATGTCAGGGGAGGAATGAAGCGGGAGCAGAACTGTGCACTAGCACGCATCGTGTACACAGTATGATTTATTAAGCCAAGGTTATTCACTTATTGTTGCATGTAACACAGCCAGTGACTGCTAAAGAATTTTCTGTTAACACCTGTATATAAGAAAATTAACTTGCTATAGTGTACATAGGACCAAGAGACATGGACAGCGAGGGAGCTACTAAAGTGACCTGCAACACCTGTGCCATGTATGTCTTCATGCCTGAGAATGTGGAAAACTACACCTGCAAGCAGTGCAAGCGGATTCCCTTGCTGAAGGAGAAGATAGAGCAACTTGAGACCCGCCTAGCCACACTTCAGGCTACTGGGCAAGGTGAGGAATTTCTCATTAGAGCAGAGTGGACTCTCTTGGAACAGCAACACAGGTGGGGTGCCCCTAGGAAGGAGGAAGATTGCCCATTGCAGGAAACGAATGCCCGGAGGAACATGACAGACAGAAGCAGTACTGTCAGGAACCATGCTTTGACACTGGAGCTGCAAAATCAATTCCATGCCCTCAACTTGGACACCAATTCTGGGCTAGAGGAGCAAGTACAGTAGTTGCAGACCTCAGAATACATAGAAGTGATGGTGGAAGGTGCAGTGTGCAGAACAATTCCTGTCATTCCCCAGAGGTGGAAGAGAAGTGTGTTGGTGGTAGGTGACTCCCTGCTGAGGGGGACAGAGGCAGCAGTGTGCAGGTTTAACAGGATGTATTGGGTGGTGAACTGTCTTCAGGCGCAACAATTCACTATGTGAGAGACAGGTTGCCAAGTTTTATAAAGCCCACTGACAGTGACAACCCCTTCTGATTCATGGGTACAAATGATTCTGCTAGATGTAGTCTTCAGCATAATAGCAAGGGACGTTGACACTCTGGGCAGGAAGCTGAAGGGCCTTGGGGCACAGGTGTTATTTTCATCACTCTTTCCTGTTGAAGATTGGGGCACAGGAAGAGGAAAATGCTGGAAGTAAAGTATTGGTGGCACAGGTGATGTCAGGAAAGGTGTAGCTTCTTGGATCATGTTCAGTTCTTCTTTGAGGAAGGATGTCTGGCAAGAGATGGGTTGTACCCCATGGCAGTTGGCAAGAGTGCTTTTGCTAAGAGTCTTATGAACCTGATCAGGAAAGCTTTAAATTAAACCCTGAGAAAGAGGGAAAGGACATTGCAGACTGCAAGGAGACACCTGGTACTGAGGATAACAGCTTCACTTGCACACAGGAAATGGAGGTGTTGCTCCAGAAACCTGCTGAAGGGCAGGAAACTGCAAGAAGGTGGAAGAAGCAACAAGAGGATCATCTCTCTTGGACCTGTTACTTACCAGGAAGAGATCGACAAATGATACAGAGGCAAGAGAAATCTAAGTGTAGTCAGACATGTGCTCTGGACTTTTAAGAAGGGTGATCTCAAAAAGCTTAAGGAATACTCAAAGAGAAGGAAGTCCAAGAAGAATGAGAGTTTTTTTTAAAAAAAGTGGAATATTGAAGATACAAAGGCAGACCATTCCAACAAGAAAAGTGGGAAACTTCTAAAGAAACTGATGTAGCTGCATAAGGTGCTTACAGATGAGCTGAGGTTTAAGAAAGACATATATAAGAAATGGAAGAAAGGGGCAATCACAAAGGAGAGTAGCCAGCAGTTGCAGGGAGAAGCTCGGGTGGGCCAAAGCTCAGGTTTGCAAGAGATGTTAAAAATAATAAAGTAAGTTTATTTGGCTATGTTCAAAGCAAGAAGAACAACAAGCAAGTAGTGAGTCCTCTGCATGGAAAAGACTGAGAAATTTTATTGGGTGACAGAGAAGGCAGAACTGCTCAACACCTACTTTGCCTCTGTCTTCACCCAAAAGAAAAGCAGTGCCCAACCTGGTGATAACAGAATAATAAATGTTGCAAGGAGGGAGCCTGCAGCCCACAATAGGAAAAGAGGTGGCATGGGAACACCTAGTTATTTTAAATGAATTCAAATCTCCCAAGGCAAAATATAGTGTCCTGATCAAAGGAAGTATTCATCCTGCTCTGTTGGTCTTGCCTTGGTCAGAACACATCTGGAGTACCAAGTCCAGTTCTGGGCACCACAATTTAATAAGGTTATTGACAAGCAGAGGAGGGCAACCAAGATGATCAGGAGTTTGGAAACCAAGCCTTATGAGAAATGGTTGAGAGAATTGGGTATGTTTAGCTTTGAAAAGAGGAGACTGAGAGGAGTTATGATTGCCATCTTCAAATACCTAAAGGGCTGTCACATGGAAGAGGGAACAAGCTTGTTTTCTTCTGCTCCAGAGGCTAGGATCCGAACCAATGGATTCAAGTTACAAGAGGAAATTCCAATTAAACAAAAGAAGAAAATTCTGACAATAAGAGCTATTTGAAAGTGGAACAGACTCCAATGAGAGTTGATGGACTCTTCTTCCTTGGAGGTTGTTTTAGCAGAGGCTTGATGGCCTTCTGTTATGTATGATCCCGTTGAGATTCCTGCATCGCAGGGGATTGGAGCAGATGGCCCTTTGGATCCCTTCCAACTAAATTCTATGATGGTATAAAAGTAGAAGAATACAAAACATTTCCTAAATATATAAGCCAGAAAAAGGATGACCAACTAATGGCATTCTATAATTCTATATAATTAAGGAATGTGTTATAGATAGCACCTTTTCCCTTGGCCAGGCATGTAATTATTCTAGTACATAACAAATTTATTGAAATTTAAGCACAGCTCAAAGCCTGAGGTTTCTTAAAAACAGTGACTTCTATGTTCAGAATATTTCAAAAAAGTAAGTTTCTCAACCAGTAGTTTCACCACCCCTAGGCAGGATAATAGCTTTTCGCGTTAAAAACAGAGACATAGCAAATTACATCCCTAGCTACAGTAGCTGAAAGAGACAATGGGGACCTGTATGTTTGAAGCAGTTCCCATTTCCAGCATCCTATAAGCTTTTCTGACAAGCTAGTCGTATTTTTTGAGTTGTGCTAAAGCCATCAGCCATCCAAATCACAGATCATCCAGGGTATCGCAGGTCTTTCATATGATAACCTTGGCATGGCATGTTACACGTGAAGTGAAAGACTTGTACAGCATTCTTTATCTTAGGGGAATTCCATTGTGCTCTGATGCTCTTGGCTTGCCTGTACATGATTTCTGCTTTTCAAATGGCCCTCAGTGTTTGTGCCTTGTTTCTGCTTCTGACATGTGAGAGGGGAAGCAAAGGAATCTCTTCTCAGTTACAGTCATACCGTGGTTCCTGAAAGCCTTGGTACTTGTACATTTTGGCTCCCGAATGCCATAAACCTGGAAGTAAGTGTTGCGGTTTGCAAATGTTTTTGGAAGCCGAACATCCGACGCAGCTTCCGGTTGAGTGCAGCCAATCTGAAGCCACACCTTGGTTTGCGAATGTTTTCGGAAGTCGAATGGACTTTCAGAACAGGTTACGGTTGACAACCAACGTACGACTGTACTCACTGTTTTCTCCATTTGATACAAGTGGGGCTTACTATAGTCTTCTAAAGAAAAGGTTTTCAGTGCTTGATCTCAGTTCCTTGCGCATCACTCACTAGTCAAACTGGACGTTCACTATCAAACATGGTTTTCTTATGACCAGGGAACTCTCAGCCACAATTGACAGGATTACTTGACACCTGGATCTCTGTCACCTTGTTGGATGTCTCTGCCCTGCAAGCAGCTGATAAGGAAATGAAGTTGTGATATGAGTGATTGCAGCCTGATGGCAGATAACCAATAAGTAGCTCAGTAGCCACGAATTACCACAATATGTGATAATCACCACCAACTCGGATGCCTTTAGAAGAGGATCAGGCAGTCATAGAGGATGCTCTCAATGGCTGTTAGTCATAATGGGGGAGTTACGCAGGAGTGGTGTTGGATTTGTGTCCTGCTTGTGAGCCTCTCATAAGTATCTGGTTGGCCCCTGTTAAAACAGGATGCTAGACTAGATAGACCTTTGGTCTGATTGCACAGGGCTCTTACATCAAGTGTTCAGGGCCATGATTAACAGGTAAGCAATCTTCATTTTTATGCTTAATAGCAGGCTCACTCTGTACCTGACTGCAATATTCAGTCACGGTGCTTTTTAGGCCTGCTAGAGTAATCCAGGATGTTGTGAACACTTTCCCTACTTGTGGAAGTCCGTTTCAATTGATCTTGGTACAGATGACCCTTTTTGTCCTTTCCAATCCACAATTCTATGATTCCAGGTGCTTCGTTATTACTGATGAATTTGAGGTATAGAAATGTTACCAGTTTTAAAAATCTTGATGTTGGGATTTTTTAAGAGAGACTCTTAGTATTCAATTGACTTTTTATGTACTCATCAGGACGTGAAGTGTTATTCTCACTGAAGTGTCTGGTTTTCATATAGCTGCGCCATAGCTCTGCATGGATACAAATTCATATATATATATATATATATATATATATATATATATAGCAGAACATTCCAAAATTATTTCTTTCTTGCAGCATTTTGTTACAGTGGAATAGCTAGTTGCTTTGTAATTAAAATTGTATTAATGGTTAGCAATTCAAAATCTTCAAGTAAGGAGGGGAAATTCTCCCCTCCCCCTTTGAGTTAATGGTTTTTCAAACTATGAAGCATTACTTTTTCCTGCAGATTATCCTGAAGGCATAAAAACATAGACATGTTGCAATAGAGAGCTTCTACTTTTCAAATACAGTGGTGCCTCGCAAGACGAAAAGAATCCGTTCCGCGATTCTCTTCGTCTAGTGGTTTTTTCGTCTTGCGAAGCAAGCCCATTGACGGCTTAGCGGATTAGCGCGCTTAGCGGCTTAGAAAAAGGGGGGGAAAGTCGGAAAAACTCGCAAGACATTTCGTCTTGCGAAGCAAGCCCATAGGGAAATTCGTTTTGCGAAGCGCCTCCAAAACGGAAAACCCTTTCGTCTAGCGGGTTTTTCGTCTTGCGAGGCGTTCGTCTTGCGGGGCACCACTGTAATGTAACCTTGGGTTGAAGTAGCTTCGGGATGAATATTTTCGGGTTGCGCTCTGCGGCAACCCGGAAGTAACAGAGCGCGTTACTTCCGGGTTTTGCCACATGTGCAGATGCTCAGAATGACGCCATGCGTGGAAGCGGCGAAACGCGACGCGCAGTTGCGTGTTACGTTCCCTTTAGGATGTGAACGGGGCTCCGGAATGGATCCCGTTCGCATCCAGAGGTACCACTGTATCTTTTAAAAAAACTCCGCTGCTTATGATCTGAGTGCCATAAGGACCTGCCTGTGAGAAATTGGAAAGTCAGGAACCAACCAATGCCTTTTCCTGCTTCCTCCAAATAACTTGGGGCAGTACGCATAGGGTGGGTTATTGCATGTTACAACAGTAAAAATGTAGCAAAAATGTAACAGCTTTCCCAAGGCTGTCCCAATAAGCGGAGCTTTGAATCTGGTTTATCTGTTCAAATCACAGCATTCGCCACACTGACTGTTTTGCATTATTACACCATAGAAAATACTATATTGTTCTCTCAGATCTTTTTGACATGTTTCCATATTACCTACTGCACTGTCTAATAATATCTTTAAACATTTTTTAGCAGGAACAGAAAAAAATGATAGTGCTGATAAAGTTGCCGAGAAACTAGAAGAACTTTCTGTAAAGGAGGAGATCAAAGAATCGGAGAAAGAAGTCAAGGAGAAAACTGAAGAAAAGCAATAAATCATCTTGGGCCTTGTGTATTATTTTTTTCTTAATTTTTTAATTTTTACAAGGGACTTTATAAAGAACTGTATTACAACATTCACTTTTTTTTCTAACTTTTTGCCCTTTTTGAAGAGATCTTCAGAAAAAATCCATTCCCCAGTCATGAAAATGTACTGTGCTAAACTTTCTTTTCCATAGTGGAAACACTTATTTATAGTCATCCAAGAGAGTGAATAAAAGTTTGAAAATGGTGTCAAAGGACAGAACTGAATTTTCTGTATGCTTCTGATGTGTGGCTGCAATTATTACCTTGGGTTATATTTTTCAGTGCATATCTTTAGATGAGATGTAGTATAACTGAATTATACCAGTAGAAAAAGTGCAGGTAATAAAGATGTTTCTCATATACTGTGACTGAAAGCTGTTAATGAAACAAGATACTCTATATTTTCCTTGTAAGTGGGGTTTGAGTGAACGTACGTGTTTCGTGAAACTTTGTTACGGAAAATGGCGTACCCCTTAGAATATAATGTCATAATCCTCCAATGGATTTCAGCATACTTATGGTTTCTAATGGTCCTTTGTAGTTGACCGAGCATGGCAGAACATACGTTCTGAATTTGCCATGGCTGAAAGTGATGCTGGTTGGCAACCATGAAGCTTAAGACCTTACTACATTTCAAATATTTCTCCATGCAGAACAAGAATGTGCTGTCTGGAAAACTTTAGGATCACAAGCGGTTTGTGGAATAGATGGGACACGAAGCCCAGTTCACTATGATCTCTTTAAATCTTCAGTTTAAGCTATCCATTTAACACAGGTATTAAGATTAGTGTATTACATATCCTGTTATTTGTTGCTGTCTTAATGATAGCATACCCTAGTGCTTTTTGCAGGTGGGGGAATTGACTTAATCTTAATGGGGCTTCAGGCTGTGGGAAAGTTGAATATCTCTTAGCATCCTTGGGGGAAAGCATCAATATTTAAGGACTGCATCACTCATAGGGATAGAACCTCGGGCAGATGTAGCGTTAAACTTCAATGCCATGTACCTAAACTAAAATGTTCTACCGCTTGTTCTGCCACTGATAATAAAAACTGGTTATCTTGCAGGATTTGCTGCAAGGATAGTCTTATGTGGAAGCTTACTTCCACATGGAAGTCCTTTTCGATCTCTACGTGTGAACAGCCAAGGGTGTTTGTGACTGACTGCATTTGGCACACAAGTTTACACTTCTACTGCGAAATAGGCAATGATTGCTGACAATGCCAATGATATTCCTGTATCCAGGTCTTTGTTGCACAAGTGTGTGTGTCTGGATTGGGGCTTGTCTCAGTCCAAGTCCATTTTTTATACATTTATACTGTCCCACTTCTGTTAACTGTGTGGCTCTCCTCAAAACACATAGATTGTCTAACGTACTTGAGAGGTGAGAATAACTGATGCAGTCTTTAAAGGTCTGAGCCTCCCAGGTACACATCGACTGTATATTGAGTGTGCATGTGTGTAGATGTGAAACGTTGCTTTTCCTATTCGTAATGGTATGCACAACACTTCAAACGCAAGCCTTTTCACGTGAAACTGGGTGGCAGAATCTTTCACTTAATATAATGGATTTAGAATGCGTCCTCTTCGTCTTTACCTACAATTATAAACATTCCCTGGATTTTCTGTTTCCAATAATTGTTTTGGATTTTGATTCTATGATTAATTCCCCCCCTGTTCTTTGTGCATACTGTTAGCTGCGTAGCGTTTTGCCCTTGTCATGTTTGATTCTTATGGCTGAGTCTGTCAAGACTGCTAGAATTTCTTCGGATTTTTCTATGTGGGGGTGGGAATAAGACCTGCAGAAATACCTCAACAAATCCCTTATTAAGGACTCTTGCCAGTATATATGATAGTAATGCATTTGAAGGTTAAAAGGGCATTGTCTATTGCTCTTCAGATCCTCCCGTCTGTAAAAGTCACCATAAGTGGATTCTGATTTATCTTGTCAAAGGGAGAAATTTTGCTCACCAAACTAACTTCAAAATAAATTTAACTATAATCATCATTCTTGCTTTTTTTTTTTTTTAGTTCTTATAACATCAGATATACATTGATGTTACAGAAGCAGAAAATGGCAACAAGCCATATTGCAATGTGACCTTTTCAATGCTAAGGCACCCTCTTTGCTGCAACCAAGCCTTTCTTCAAATATGTTGTCTCAGGACACATTTGTATACTTCTTCACATCCTCTGACTTGTACCTGTGATTGTTTACAACTGTTTAAAACATTCAGGTGACATGATTTTTATATGGTACATTTGCTGATTGTAAAACATGTTGAGGTTGGAGCGCCTTTTGGATGTTAAAATGTATTTCACATTTTTGTTTTTTATAGCAGAGAGGAAGGAAGGTGTGCTTGTGTGTGTTAGTGTGTTAACTTACCGGTACTACGCAGAAGGAAGAGTTTTGTGAGCCTCCAGTGTAAAATCTGGAGGTTTCCAGTGTTGAACCAAGACTGGATTTTTTTGGGGGGAGGGGGTTACATTGTCTATTCATACTCACATGTTATGCTTTTATGGAAGAGAATGTTTCAAAAATGAACCGAAGCCATACAGCAGAACTTTATAAACAATATTTCAACTTCTCTATACATAATAAATATACTAAAGTGAGGTGTTATAATTTAATTCTCTCTTTTTAAAATTGGGAGGTGAATTGGAGTCTGGTTGCTGCCATTTTAAGCTATGAACTCTTTCTAGGTTGAATTGTGTCATTCACAAACTTTGTGTGTAAAAGGATATCTTTATAGAGGTGCTATGTGAACTTCTGGGAAGCATATGTTGATAGCAAGGCTCCTAAAACTAATTTACACTGCCTTGGGAAATGTCTGCAGAACTCCTTAATTCCATGAACAAAACTCTGAATGGGAATATTACTATTTTTAAAAAGGTTACTCAGCAATTTAACATATATAAACAACAAATGCATTGAAACTGACATAAAAGAAAAACAAATCTAAGTCCCTTTAAGAAAAAAAAGGCGGGATCAAAACATTCCACCCACTTTTAAGTCCAGAATACAGTGGTACCTTGGTTTACGAACTTGATCCGTTCCAGAAGCCCATTCTTAAACCAAAGCGTTGTTAAACCAAGGTGTGCTTTTCCATAGCAGCACAGGACTCAATTTACACCTAGCAGGAAGCGAAACGTTCTGCTTCCAAGGCAAAGTTCACAAACCAAAACACCTACTTCCGGGTTTGCAGCGTTCTTAATCCAAGTTGTTCATAAACTAAGCTATTCTTAAACCAAGGTACCACTGTAGCTAAAGCATTTGCAAAATAAAAAATTTGCCTGGCACCTAAAGCTATGTAATGATGGCATCAGGGGAGAGCTTTCCACAAGCAGGGAGCCACCCCTGAAAATGAGTGTTCTCATGTTGCCACCCTCTGGACCCCCCCAAGGAGGGAACACACAGAAGGGCCTTGGCTCTGGGTCAGTTCAACTAAGGAGAGGTGGTCTGTGAGATATTGGGGCCCTGAGACACATAAGGTGTTAAAGGTGAAAACCATCACATTGAATTTGGCCAGGAAACTAATTGGCCAGTACAGTCAGGCCAGGACTTGTGTTGTGTGACTTGAGTGCTTTGAATAGTACTGACTTAAGAAGAAACCTAAATGGCACCAGGGAAATAAATGTAAAATGTTTCAAGAACATTGATTCATAAATAAGCATTGAGGGCTGCAGCAGTAATTAAGCTGTAAATGCTCTGTATTCTGCAGAAAGTGGGCCTTGCCCAACACTCATTTTGTGCAGGTGAGATAATTACTTTGAAACTTTAATTATCAGATGTGAATTGCCTGGCCTTTTAGAAAACAAGGACACATTCATCCTTAAAGATTGGGATAATTAAACGGAATATTTTTTAATGTCATTTTTTCAATTTTACAACAATAATACAAATTCAATAAAACCAACCCATTGGGTCAACTCCCCCCCCCCGCCCGATAGTTTCTTATGTTTAATATTTGCTACTGCATATTCTAATTATTCCCTTTTCTTCCCCCTTTAAAATTCCCCATTCATTTGTCTCTTAACTGCTTGTTCTATTTTAATCGTGCTAATGTTTTCGGTTATTTACAATAGTTTTTCAAAGTTTTCCCTTTCCTTTCTTAAATGTAATACCTTTTGGAGAGTTTTCTGCAGCTTTCGGGGGCTGAAAAATACCCTTTGGGTCAAGGGATGAGAAGCCTGTGACTTCTGCTAGCACCTCTCATCCACTTTAGCCAGTGTGACCAGGGGTCAGAGATCTTGGGAGTTGCAACTCAGCAACAATATCTGGAAGGCAACAGCTTCCCTTTCCTTTAGTCATGCAAAAGTGGTCCGGGATCAATGTGACTTGGCAGTGGAAAGGGTCAATAAGCTTGCTTCACAGTACTTGCTTTGCAAGAGAGAGTCCCCAAGTCAATCGCTGGCATCCTCTCGTCTTTTTTAAAAAATGTAGCAAGTGATGGGAAACTGATGGGGGCCCCAACATCTAGAATCATAGAACTATCGAGTCAAAACATACACTGTCTTGTGATAAGACAACATTCCCATGACTGCAATCATGGAGCAGGAATTCTAACATCCTCCCCTGATTCATGATCTGTGTTGCAGTCAACATTGTAACTGCAACAACTATACAGATGTCATACACAGTGTACCCCTGTATCACCCGTTCCACCCTTGGAACTACCTGCAACTGGATTGGCCTTGGGCATTACCGTCTTGCACTTCTGACTAGTCTTGGCATCCTAACCCTTCTGACTATCAGGAAGTCTCACACCTGGCTTTGTTGGGACTCGAACCCTAGCCCTGTTCCTCTCTGAGGAATCAGTGTTGGCACACACAGCCTTTGGACGTGGTCCAGCTTCCTTCTCCAAGGAAACAGTGTCTATCCTTATAGCCTTTGGGCGTGGTTTCTCGTCCTTCGAGGACAAACCCTGTACCCCTTTCAAGACTCCGGGTTTCAAGACCTGTGTCGAGCCACTAACCACAGCTAAATCTGCAACAGCTGTGGTAGCAAACTCCTGAGCATACCTGGTGAGCATTTCACCCTTCGTAGCTCCTCCTCACCTGCGCACCTGGCACATCTCCTCCACTGTATTAGTGGAACTCAACTCAGAGCACCTGCTGTTTATAACAGTAACAGATTTAGTATCTAAGACTTCAGCAATGGGGTAGCCTAGGAAAATACCCTGATTTTCCTCCCATTGTGCATTGCACTCAACATCCCTAGTGAGTAAAATCATCTCGGTATTAGGCTTTAGGGATGCGGGTGGCGCTGTGGGTTAAACCACGGAGCCTAGGACTTGCCAATCAGAAGGTCGGCGGTTCGAATCCCCGTGATGGGGTGAGCTCCCGTTGCTCAGTCCCTGCTCCTGCCAACCTAGCAGTTCGAAAGCATGTCAAAGTGCAAGTAGATAAATAGGTACTGCTCTAGCGGGAAGGTAAACGGCGTTTCCATGCGCTGCTCTGGTTTGCCAGAAGCGGCTTAGTCATGCTGGCCACATGACCTGGAAGCTGTACGCCGGCTCCCTTGGCCAAGAAAGCGAGATGAGCGCCGCAACCCCAGAGTCAGTAACGACTGGACCTAATGGTCAGGAGTCCCTTTACCTTTACCTTTATTAGGCCTTAGTACTCCGTACAAGCCTTGCCCCTGGAAGAATCTATGCTCCCTGCCTCGTGACATCTCAACCCACATGTCAGACCCATCCATTGGCATCCTGGCTTTTTCCAGGTTTATCTTGTCACAGTTCCCATCAGAAACTCTGTCTGAATCCAGGGAAATGCCTTGCAAACTATGTTTGCCGAGTGTATCGCTCTGTGACTTTGGAACCCACATGTCAGATCCAATCATTGGCATCTTGGCTTTTTCTGGGTTCGCCTTGTCACTGTCATCATCACCAATAGGGTGCCATATTGCCTCCTCCTTTTGCTTTGTCCTGAGCATCTGACCATCTTCATGTCAGACATCAGCAATCTGGAAGACCCATGCACACATCCTGCATGAAAAGAATGGTTATCAGACATAATGTCACTTGCCTCTCCAATCTTCCCACCATCCCCCGTGTTAACATCACGACATAGTAAGAACAAGCCATTTATAATGTCGCTTTCGTTCCTCTGGATGGTCCCACTCTGTTGCCATAAACAGAACAGCCACGCTGCATCAGCTGGGCTTCTTGACCTGGAATGAAAAACACGTTAGGCATCACAACGTTACAGCCTTTCAGTTCCACAGTCCAGGTGCTATGCACCTCCAAGGAATTTCCACTCGATGGTGGATCGGATCCATCTTCCACAAAGGTGTACCTCTGCCTTTATAGCAGCTATAAAACACCAGGTTAGATAGATGATGGGTTAGACTCATAGAGCCATTTAAATTAATCAATCAAAGTTAGTAGTATCTGCTACCAGGTATCACATTTGCAGTGTGCTCAGCTGCCCTGTAAGCAAAGTAAAAATTTAAAAGGAAGGGGGACTGTACTCTGTTCAGTAGCTCAAATTTCAGTGGCACACTGGACACCACTAAATTTTGGTGCCCCCAGCCTTTCTTGCTACAACGTTGTGGCGCCCCCTTCTGGGCTATCCTAAAACCACCTCTGGTAGGATAAGTATATCACTAAATGGCTCTTACTTTAGCACTACTTTGGATAGTACCACCCAAAAAGGTTTTTTTTTTTAAGGAGGAGAATGGGATAGAAGATCCAGGGCACAGCTCCAAAGCCCCAGGGCTTAGATTTCCTGGGTCAGTCCCTAACAACACTCTTGGCTGGAGCTGGGAAGAGATCCACAAACATTGGTGTGTGTGCTGTCATATGTTTGTTTTTTTCCAGTTATACAGGAGATAAGAAGCTCAGTCTGGAAGCAGTATCCTAAGAGTGTTCATCCAGTGGAGGCTAATCCCTTAGGGCAAATCTGGAGCTGCCCCACCAACCTCAGTCTCCCCTTTGTTAGCACCTGCCTTCTAACTTAAAACCAACCTAGGGGGAGGAAATGGCAGTCAATTTCCTCCAGTGTTGCTCTCCTAGTACTCATCAGAAAGCAGGATGGAGGGGAAGCTAGAGTTAGCTGGCTTAGTTAGCTCTGGTTCCACTTACCACCACCAACCAGCACTGTGTGCAGCCACCTAAAAAGGCAGGTTCATATACAGTACCACCACGTAGTTCAGTATGACGGAGTCAGTCAGTAAATCGGTACATGTACTGATCAAGCTGTATGTCCAGGAAGCTGCAGCAGCTGCTCACCGCCAAGCAAAAGACGATGTACAGTGTGACTTTTGGTGAACGAGTTCTGCAAATCTCACAATAATAGAACCCAACCCAGTGAAGCTGAATGTTGGAAGATGGAGGAGACAAAAAGAAGTGACAGCACATAGTTAAACTACGGAACCCGCTCTTCAAGCAGGCAATGATGGTTACCAAATTGGATGGCCTTGAAAGAGGATTAGGCAAATTCATGGAGGACAAAGTTATCCGTAGGGCTGGGCGATACCTGGTTTTCAACATTGTGACATATCACCAGCTAAACATTGCAATATACTGATATATTACGATGTCGGAAAGAAGGATGGAGCTACATAGAGGCATTGGCTGGCTTCACGGTTTCCCCCGCATCGTGATTTTTGCCGGCAGAGTTCACAGCGGCTGCTGCAATCGAGAAGCGTCTCTGGCTTCAAGGGGTTTTCCACACATTGTGATTTTTGCATAGCGTGAACACACATCATGATTCACAGGGCAGCACTAGTCAAGATCTCTCCAGAACCTGGAAGCTACCACTGCAGCCACTTCTTGTTTCAGGGGCAGAGGCAGCCACAGTGGCACCAGAGAAGTGGCGGCATCCAGCAAGATCTTGCAAGAGCCCTGCAAGATCTTACTGAAACCCAGAAGCTGCCACCTGGTGGATTCTGCCGCCTGAGGCAGCTGCCTCATAGACAGGCCAGCCCTGTTGGCTATATTCTACCTCCACCATCGGAGGCGGTATATACTAGCTGTTGGGAACTGCAAGGGCTGAAGAGACTGTTGTCCTCAGGTCGTGCATGTGGGCTTTCAGGAAGCATCCAAGGCGCACCTGTGACAGCAGGATGATAGGCCTTTGGCTTGACCCAACACAAGGCTGCTCTGGGGCGGGACCTCAACGCCATAAACAAACTGGAGGTTATTATTCCTAGGAAGGAAAAACCCCTGGCGCAGCCCAAGCCCTGATTCCAACAACTTCTGCATTGCAAGGTGACCTCCAAAACTTGAAGATCGCCCCCCTCCACTAAAAAAATAAACACATTTTAAAGGAGGCAATTCTTGCATTCCCTTCCCACCGGGGTCCATTTTTCGCGGCGAGCTCTCCAGGCGCGATTCTGCTGCGCGCACGCAGGAGACGCCGCCAGCTTGAAAGCGCGCTGCTCTGCTCCCGCAAGCATGAACATCTCTCCATTTATTTTTTAAGCTGGCGGGAGGGACCCTCCGGGGCGGGCGGAGGCCTTAAAGCCCCGCCAGGTAGCGAGGGACCAAATGCAGCTCCTTTGAGGGCAGGGAGGCGAGGGACTGCCTTTCCTCGGCGGCGCTTTCCTGGCCCCTCTAACGCCTCTCTCGCGGGCGCGCGTCCTCCCTCTCCAACTGCGCGCTCCGCAGTTCTACCTTAAGGGGCTCGTTGACATCAGCCGAGTGGGCAGGCCTGTTGTGTGGGTGGGATTTCCTGTGCTGGAGAGGTCAGCTGTTCCCAATCCCTCTTTTTCTCTCACTCCCTCCCCCTCTTTTCTGTCTCGTTCCCTCTTTTTTTTCTTCCTCCCTACCCCCTTTCCCCCCTCCCCTGCCTCGTCTCCGCATTGCCAGGGCTTCACCTCGCTCTCTCTGTCTCTCTCTCTCTCTTTCTCTCCCCCCGACCCCCTCTCCCTCTCCATCTTTTCTCGGGCGACCCGCTGGTGCCTCTCGGACTCTTTGGGATTTTACACCTAGTGATGTGTAACTTACAGGATGCCCAGTAGCATTGGAAAGAGATTTAAACCTACGAAATACATCCCGGTCTCCACAGCAGCAGCCTTACTAGTGGGATCTACTACTTTGTTCTTCGTCTTCACGTAAGTTGGAAAGGAGCACGCCGACGAGACGAGCTCCGCGGGGAGTGCGCGGGGGGGGGGGATACAAATAAGGCCTGGTTTGGGGGCCGGCTAGGTACCTTTCGGGGACTGGGTTGCTATGGAGGAGGCAGGAGAGTTGCTTTGATCCATTGGAGAGGCCCCTGCGTTGGCGGTGATGCTTTCGAGGTGCCCAGATCTCTCCCCCCCCCCCCTTGGGGGTGGCGATTGCGGCGGCCGTGGCGTTGGGTGGGGTGGAGGGGGACGCTTCCTACTTTGCAGAGATTTCCCTGGTTATTTCATTCACATCCTCTCGCTCCAGCAGCCTTTTAAAAAAAAAAGATCCTCGACTCATAAGGAACCACCATTTCATGTCAAATCAGCCCTATCAGACTTTTGCGGCTGCTTGTCTGTGTACATTGGAGGCGCCAATCTTCTTTTTCTGTCTCCCTCCCTCTCCCCCCGCGCTCTGCTCCTGTGCGCAAAAGGGGAGGGAAAAAAGGAGGGGGGACTTGATGTATGTTTGGAGTGAGCATCATCCTGAGAAGTGCAAAAGGCGCTTTTTTTTTTTTTTTTTTGCTGCAATTAGCCAACCCAAATCAAGCCTCTTGTTTTTTTTTTTTATATATAGGCAGATTCAGCTCGCCAGCCTTGTCCCTCCTTAAGCTGGCTGTGTGGAGCGAAAGAGAGAATTGGCCTCTGGGGCTTTTTTGCAGCAAATGTCTTGTTGGTTTGGGGAGGAAGGTGAAGGCTGCCTGGAGAAAATCCTTCGGAGGCAGCACCATTGAGCTTCTGGTTGTGCTGGAAACTCCAGTATTTAATGTGCACATCTTAATGGGGTTTATTCCCTCATTTAAAAGGAAAGGGGGAGAGATTTAAAAGCATTTGCCTTCATACGCCCCCCCCAAATGCTTTAGCTTGGAGGTTTCCAGTAGCTTTCTTTTAGTTTTCTCCTCATTTTAAATTTTGCATGCAAAGGAGGGGGTTGTTAAAGTAATTGCAATTACTTGCCTTTTAAAGGAAACCTCTATATAACTTTAATTCCAGCATAGATATAGTTTGTGCTCTGAACTGTTTGTTGGGTCTTCTAGCTCTCTGAATGGTAAAAGAATCCAAATGTTTATTGAGATGATTAGGGAAAAAATACACATTATTCTCTGCTGATTAGCTGTTAGCATGCGGTCTTATTTTCACTGGATCTGAGCTCAAGGGAAGGTATTTATGGGGATGTAGTATCAAATGTAGGTCTAGCTTGGCTGCAAAAATGCACTGTACGTGTGTTAACACCCAACAAGGATTCATGTCCTTGGAGTCATTGTTGTACCTTGATGGTAAAATGGGATGTTTGCATGAGAGATCAACGTCGGTTGTGTTGCCCTAATCAAATGGTTCCGGGGTTGTTGCTTTAGTGTGTTTGTATCTGGGACAAATTGTATTATTATTTTTTGCTTTGAATGGCACATTGATTGAAAACTCTGGCTATACTTCCTGAATGAGACATAAGACATGGCTGGTGGTTAAAGACTTGCTTTCCTCTTCTCTTCTCCTGACTCTTCCCCCTCACCCAGCCCCACCTATTTTGCAGACTTGACCCCTTTCTAATTATAGGCAGTGCATCCAAGCTTACCATGGCACAAGACATTGGAAAAGTTGACATGTTGTAGGTGTAGGTCTGATTTTCGAAGAGAGTATTCCTAGGCTACCTGAAAGAATTCTGTTTACCATATGAGCTTGCCCGTTTGGTAGGTTCTGCTTCCAGGGCTCTACTAGCGTTCCCCAACTTTGTGCTCTTCCAGATGTTTTGGGATATAGCTCCCATCAGCCCCAATCGGCATGGCTAGTGATCAAGGTTGATGGGCACCAATATCTGGGGGACACCAGAGCAGGGGAAGATGCCACTGCCTTCAGGAGTGCTCAGTGGATAAAGGGCCTTTTTAGTGGCAGCACCTCGGTTGTGAAATGCTCTACCCAAAGCCAGCTGGCTGCGGTGGACCCTAGTGTCTTTTAAACACGTGGTGAAGATGTATATTACCTCCTTGGCTTTGAATGGTTATCTTGGTGTTTTGCTATTTATTTATTTATTTTTTTCTTTATTGTTGGTGCTTGCTTTAAATAGTCTTTCAGATTTAATGAGCTTTTAAAAATTATACATATGTTAATTGCTCCGGAAGCTTTGGCTGGAAGCCAGCGTAGAAAAAAACAGTTTAGCTAAATAGAAACAAACAAACAGATATTTTCTGGAAGAGGAGTCGCCGTGATTCAGAAAACCTTGGTATAAGAGCGATATTGAAACTGAGTAAAAAACTATTGGGAGCAATGGTGACCTATGGCGAGAGCCCTCCAAATCCCAGGTGGCCATTTGTGTGGTGCATGAACCAAAAGCAGTGTTGAACCAGAAATGTTTCAGCCGTGACTGTTTGGTCTAGGGACTTAATTTTCACTTTGAACATGTAGTTCAAATTAGCCATGCTGCATTATTTAATATTTGTCTCTATTTGCCATTTGTGATATAGGAGGGCAGGAATGAAGCCATAAAGGGCCCTATGGGATATCAGTGATATTCCAGTCCTATCCTTGTTTGTTCAGCTTTGATGCAAAAACCACAACAGGACACCTAAGTCTCTAGTTCCTTCACTTGCAGAAATATAAGGAGAAATAGTCCAACCATTCACCAACAAGAAGGAAACTTGTTTCTGCTTTCCAGTGTTCTGGGCAGTCAGTACAAAGGCAGTGGGATAATTTAACCACTACAAAACTCTTATTTTAAAATTCTGTTTGATTTATTTTGTTTAACACAAGGAAATCCTATTCAACTGTCTGCAGTTTGGTTCTGATTCTGAATGTTGTGGCTCAATTTCCCTATTTCTTAGATCAGGCACAGGCAAACTGGGCCCTCCAAATGTTTTGGGACTACAACTCCCATCATCCCTAGCTAACAGGACCAGTGGTCAGGGATGATGGGAACTGTAGTCCCAAAACATCTGAAGGTCCCTGTTTGCCCTTAGTCCCTCTCGTTACAACATTTTGACTATGGACGATGAAGGCTAAATGGATCTATCATCTTTTTATTAACCATTGCTAGGTGATTGCAGGCAATGCTTATTTGTCCCAGGCAAGTGGCTATTTGCAAGCCAAGCTCAATGAACTTGTGTAAACTCAGTGAGGTAGGCTAAGAGGCTGTGACTGACTCCGAGGTCACCCAGTGAGCTTCATGACATAGTGGGGATTGGGACCCTGATCTCCTAGGTCCTAGTCCGACACTTTAACCACTACACCACCCTGCCTTCCTAGATTACTTCTGCTATGGGGCAGCTATATAAATGAAGTAGGTAAATAAATACTGTATGGGGAAAGCAAAATGTCATTTAGAAGAGGATCTGAAATATTTTCCTGGAAGCTTGTTTTATTCTAGATCATTTTATTTGATGTTTTAATGTGCTGTAAACTGCTTTGATTTTTTTCCCTTTAAAGTATAAAGTGGTAGAGAAATTAAATTATTATTATTATTATTATTATTATTATTATTGTCTAGGCAACATTTTTTTACCATCGAATTATAATAATAATAATTTGATGGTAAAAAAATGTTGCCTAGACATTCCATTGTAACTACTATAACCAAGGTTTAAGGCGCCATTTGGCAGCTAGCTTATATATCTGATGGCTATATTTGATGCATGGATGGCTTTAAATAATAATAATAATAATAATAATAATAATAATAATAATAAATATTTATTTATTTATACATACATATATACCCTGCCCATCTGGCTGGGTTTCCCCAACCATTCTGGGCGGCTCCCAACAGAATATTAAAAACACAATAAAACATTAAGAACTTCCCTAAACACGGCTACCTTCAGATGTCTTCTAAAAGTCAGATAGTTGTTTATTTCCTTGACATCTGATGGGAGGGTGTTCCACAGGGCGGGCGCCACTACCGAGAAGGCCCTCTGCCTGGTTCCCTGTAACCTCACTTCTCGCAGCGAGGGAACTGCCAGAAGGCCCTTGGCACTGGACCTCAGTGTCCGGGCTGAACGATGGGGGTAGAGGCGCTCCTTCAGGTCTACTGGGCCAAGGCTGTTTAGGGCTTTAAAGGTCAGCATGAACACTTTGAACTGTGCTCAGAAACATACTGGGAGCCAATGCAATAGTGGTTTAGACAAATTAATGGAGGATAAGGCCTCATTGCCACTGCTGGAGGCAGTATTCCTCATCTCTGAATGCCAACTGTTGAGAATTGCAATTTGGTAGATCACTAACCACAGTTGTAAAAAAACTCTTTCCAAAAAAAAAGGTCAATAAGTTTTCCATCCGGATTTTTCACTGTTTAAAATATTTCAACCCTTTGTAAAACAACAGCAGCTGCACTTTGAAGCTCCTTGCCTATTGACATCTGGAAGGTGCCTTCACTGTACTTCTTTTGATACCTGCTTGAAACATTTTCTTTTTGGCAAGACCATGCAGATATATAGATGTTGGCATTTTTAATCCTTTTAAAAAACCCAAACCTGTTAATTTTCATTATCCCTAGTTGTTTTAAAAGTGTTTTTAATCTATAATTTTAATATCTCTTGTAAACTGCTTAGAGCAGTGGTTCACAGTTGGAGTTCCAGGGACCATGGCCTCATTCACGTAACAAAAACTACCGTAGAAATATCAATTTTTTTCAAAAGTAGGGGGTCCATGGCTTAGCTTTTGAAAAACAGGAGGTCTGCAGCACTTAGCTTCGAGGTTTTACAGTAGTACCTCGGGTTACATACGCTTCAGGTTACATACGCTTCAGGTTACAGGCTCCGCTAACCCAGAAATATTACCTCGGGTTAAGAACTTTGCTTCAGGATAAGAACAGAAATCGTGCTCCGGCGGTGCGGCGGCAGCGGGAGGCCCCATTAGCTAAAGTGGTGCTTCAGGTTAAAAACAGTTTCAGGTTAAGAACAGACCTCCAGAACGAATTAAGTACTTAACCCGAGGTACCACTGTACTACAATTAAGTGGTGTATACATTTTGTTAAATAAATGCATGCATGCACGCACGCACACACACACACCTACCTTTATTGATCCAATCAGGGCTTTTATTGGGGTACCCTGCAGGTTAATGCATCAGCACACAGGTGCAGTCTCTCTCTCTCTCTCTCTTTCTCTCAGTGTAGGAGGGTTTGTGTGAAGAGAGTATGCTTGTTGAGTTATACAGAGCAACTATTTATTTCATAAAATTGATATACCACTTGATTGTTTTTTTTGAAAAAACAACCCAAGTGGTTTACAAAAAGAATAAAACAATACAACGATGAGTAAAAACCGTTAAAACACCCAGAAAAATTAAAACCAACAATATGCTTTAAAAAAACGCATCAGCATTCTAGATACCTAGGTAGGCTCGTCTAAACAAAAATGTTTTTACCAGGCACTGAAAAAGACTACAGTGAAGGTGCCTGCCTGATATCAGTAGGCAAGGAGTTCCAAAGTGTGAATGCTATTGCAGCGAAAGATTGATTTCTTACAGATGCGGAACGGGTATTATGTGGCACCTTCAATAGTGCTGGTTCTGCAGAATGAAGCGGTTGAGAGGGTATATATTTGGTTAAGGTGATCTCGCAGGTGTACTCAGATGCCACTGTTGTACATACAGGCAGTCTGCTCGCTGAATGTTACATGCAGATAAATTTATGAGTGCAAAACATTTACAGCCTGAACTTGAATATAATGTGTGAACACCCCTATTGTGTCTCTGCATCATGTTAACTTGTGTTCAATATTGTGGGCCCAATTTTGTGGAACTCAACTCCCTTCTAGTTGAAGTCTAGACAGTTGAACTTCAAAGCCAGCCAAAGCCCTCGCCTTCATTTTTTACTACAGCAGGCTTTTTAAATTCATTTCTGATTGTTTTGTTTTAAACAGTTCTAAGGTACTGAGTCTTCTGTCCAACTCTTGGAGATGGTTGTAAATTAAGCAGTGTATAAATGTTTGAAATAAATAAAGTGATTTTATATATGTTTTTTTCTCTTTTTAAAGAAAGGCTCAGAGACCAGGTTTCATACACCTGGTAGCGGGAGCAATTGGTAGCGGGTCAAAGTCTTCCATTTATTTTCCTCTGCCTTGACAACTAAGCAATCTCTAGGCAACCTTAGATGTATTCTTGCAGATCTCCAAGCCCCACACACGCCTCAGAGGCGCCATTTTGTTTTTGATTAAAGAAGATCACTATCTGAAACCTTAATGGCCTGGATTCAACTTCATGATGTGTTTGAAACACATGAGGAAGTTAGGGGCATGTTTGTCAAACGGGACCCTGCTCATGTTTGTTTGTTGATTTATCGCTATGTACTTATTGCAATGGGACGCAGGTGGCGCTGTGGGTTAAAGCCTCAGCGCCTAGGGCTTGCCGATCGAAAGGTCGGCGGTTCGAATCCCTGCGGTGGGGTGCGCTCCCGCTGCTCGGTCCCAGCGCCTGCCAACCTAGCAGTTCGAAAGCACCTCCGGGTGCAAGTAGATAAATAGGGACCGCTTACCAGCGGGAAGGTAAACGGCGTTTCCGTGTGCGGCTCTGGCTCGCCAGAGCAGCGATGTCACGCTGGCCACGTGACCCGGAAGTGTCTCCGGACAGCGCTGGCCCCTGGCCTCTTAAGTGAGATGGGCGCACAACCCCAGAGTCTGTCAAGACTGGCCCGTACGGGCAGGGGTACCTTTACCTTTACCTTTACCTTTACTTATTGCAATAAAGGATGCAGGTGGCGCTGTGAGTTAAACCATAGAGCCTAGGACTTGCCGATCAGAAGGTCAGCGGTTTGAATCCCCGCGACGGGGTGAGCTCCCGTTGCTCGGTCCCTGCTCCTGCCAACCTAGCAGTTCGAAAGCACGTCACAGTTCAAGTAGATAAATAGGGAAGCTAAACAGTGTTTCCAGAAGCAGCTTTGTCATGCTGGCCACATGACCTGGAAGCTGTACGCCGGCTCCCTCGGCCAATAAAGCGAGATGAGCTATTCAAAGGGAAGTAGTCAACGATCCCACTGGAACCCTAAGGCAAAATTAGATTTTTTTAAAAAAAACAACAACCCATTTTTGTGGCAGAAGGGAGTGCGAATGAAGAAACATGAGGAGTTGATTAACCCTTTCCTTGCACACCTCTTGCTCTCTCTTGTAGCTTTGCCCCTCTGGTGGGAGGGAGGGAAGAACTTGGAACAATTTAGAACAGAGAAACAGCAGTCAGGGACACAGTTTAGCCCTGTACTACAACTGCAATCCCAAATGTCCTCCTGAAAGCTGATTTCCTGGTATAAGAAGGAGCTGCCAGGACTACAGTATATGTCTTTATTTGTAATTAGAGACATGCAATATTGAACCTGGGACATCCTGCATACAGAGAAAAGCTTTTGCTATTGAGCGGCTCACCTAAATTTGCCAGTAATGTTTACTTTCAGCTAAGTCAATAAAAAACATATGCAGTGTTAATTAAAAGCTTCCCATTTGTAGGTTATGTCTATATTTTTAACTTTGTAATAATGAAGAATTATGCTGGACGGGAGGGGTGCTGAACAACTTGCAAGTCGGAATACTTTATAGGTATCCGATATTCACTTTGGTGGATTGCAAATTGTGCGGGGGAGCTTTCACTCCTTAATATTTTCTCCCCCCCCCCAGTCAGTCTTCAGACACACAGAGAAACATGCATGTGAAACATAATATAGGAGCATAGAGGTGCAGCTCACTCAATTTGTGGCAGGGATTAGCGACTCAAAAAGCTTAGTTCCTTCTAAAATATTGCTTAATTTCCTATATGTATTTTTTTTAATTAATTGGGCCAAGTCCCACTTTGAAATGAAGGTAGCTTTCTTCCATTACGCTGCTTAATCGATAAGCTCTTTTACTCTTAATCTGGTCAGGCTTCATTATGGATTGTTGTTTATAACCTTATCCATTCAGCTGGCAACCTGTGCGGCTTGGGTCTTCTCTGATCTGGAAATACCGAAGGCTTCAGCAGCTCGCTTTTGGAAAGCCAACTTTGACCACAGCGCTCTCTCAAATGGGATTGCTTTGAGTGGAATGCCAGGTGGTGGGTCTAATTCGGTTAGCTGGAAGACTAGAGCTTAATTAAAGCTGTTTTGTTCAAACATGGTGTAGATGTCACTTTAAGTTAAAGACTGTGTAACATCTACTAGGGAAGCTGACTGCCGCTGAGAGGCTAAGAAGCTGGCTTAGGTGGCTTCTCTGCTCTGCTCTTTTAAGTGCAGCTGAGAGATTGCAATTAGCTGGTAGTGGGATTTAAAAGGGACGTTCCCCAAACACTTAATCTAGTGCCACGTTATCCACTGATGCCCTTCCACATGGCCAAAATAGGAAACTGCTTTATACCAAGTCAAATAATTTGCCCAATAACATTGACCAGTTTGATTAGCAGCAGCTCTGCTGAATCTCGGGCAGCGGTCTTTCTTATTAATTGCCACTTGGTTCGTTTAAACAGAGATGTCTGGGACTGAACCTGGGGCATTCTGCATCCAGGCAACTTTGCTGTCTCAGAGCCATTGCCCTAAATTTGCATGTAACGTGTATTCGTCTATAATGTTTGTCCACCAGTAAATCACATTCAGCAAAGGTCCCCTGCAATGGTAGTTAAATACTTCCTGTTTTGAGATTTTTTGTATTGTATTGTACAGTCATACCTCTTCTTGCAAACGCTTCATGTTGCATTTTATCCGGGTTAAGAATGCGGCAACCCTGGAAGTGTTTACTTCCGGGTTTCACCGTGCGCGCATGCGCAGAATCGTTCTGCGCGGTTCGTGCATGCACAGAAATTCTCTGTCGCGCTTCGCACATGTGCAGAAGCACCTCTCTGGTTACGGACTTTTCAGGGTGAGAATGGCACCCCGGAACGGATCGTGTCCGCAACTAGAGGTACCGCTGTATTGTATTGTATTGTATTGTATTGTATTGTATTGTATTGTATTGTTTTAACATTTTGATGTTTACTGACCTGGGCTCCTTTGGGAGAAAGGTCAGGATACAAATTTAATAAATAGTACTGGGGTTCTCCGTAGGTCCTCAAGCTCTTTCTCAGAAGAGTCGCTTCTGGGTTTGGTGGTATCCTGACAATTCCTGTGCCCTCTTTCTTTTTTTCGTTCCTCTGGTTCCCATTTCTGGTTCTTGGCTTTCCTCTCAATGCAGCCCTGGTGCTGGTGGAGCCTTTGACGTTGGCCAATAAATGTCCAAGGTAAGACACTAGAGTAGATTGATGAACTATGCTGCTTTACTTAGAGCTGAATGACCAGAGCATGTGGCTGCTCTCTGACAGCTGCTCTCGTCCTGGGCGTAGCTCAGCCAAGCTGAGAGTTCAAGGCCTTGAAGTGTGTTTATTAAAATTACATGGTAGGGAGTTGCCGTGCCGAATATAAATTCCCAAGATGACTTTCTACGATTACCATTTGATTTGTTTTTAAGAAGCAAAAAAAACTTGCCAACAGTTAAGCAGCCGGTGTGAGCTGGGGTCACAGCCTATCATAATGGATGAATATTGGAGGCGTTAGGCTCAGTGGTAGAGCACGTCTTCGTTTTAATCCCAGATTCCTACAACTGTAAAACTATGGGTTGGTTGTGAGGGGGGACCCTGTTTGAGACCCTTCAGAGCCACTTCCAGTCACTGGTGCCATCTGCATTATACATTTAAAGCAGTCAGGGTGGATAATAAAAAAAATTAAAATTAAAAATCAGATTTTTTATTTGAATTAATTTTTTTATTTAAATCGGATTTTTAAAATAAAATGCTTTTGGAGGGAAAATCTTTCTAAAGATAGTTTTCTATTTAAGTTACATTATAGCCCAAAGGCTATTCATCAGGAAATAAGGATTTGTTTTAAGTTTTTCA
This sequence comes from Podarcis cretensis, assembly GCF_951804945.1. NCBI lineage: Eukaryota > Metazoa > Chordata > Lepidosauria > Squamata > Lacertidae > Podarcis > Podarcis cretensis. The sequence goes on from NC_137186.1 coordinate 32,901,541, forward strand.
TGTGTGCTAAAACTCCGTCTAAGCTGTTTTTTGTTTTTGTTTAAATCATTTAATCACATCACCTAACAAACATGTATACATATGCTATAATGTTATTGCTTTAGTTAACTAAATTGTTTAAATTGTTATTAAGGAAATTATTGTTTTTCTCCTTCCAATAAAGTACAGCAGAAAAGTTGTCCAAATATCAACAATAATTTCATAATGACCTGTCTTTGTATTTCTAATAGTATAACCAAATCAGTCATTTTTGATATAACTGTAAAAACTACTCTGAAAATTTATTATTCCAAAAATGAAACCTTCATCTGGTTGTAAATATTAAGATTATTATACCAGCAAGAATGAGTCTTTCTGTAAAAATTTTTTTTTTATTTAAATCAAGTCTTACAGACCAGTGATTTAAGTCAAGTCTTACTGACTAGTGATTTAAATCGTGATTTAAATTGATTTGATTTAAATCAAATCCACCCTGAAAGCAGTATCCTAGCACTTTGCCACTTGACCATTTGTAGGAAGTCATGGCTTCTTCAAAAAAAATAAAAAAATAAAAATAATAATATTTTTAAAAATCCTGCCTGAGTTGTTAGGAGACTCCAATTCCCCTCTGAGAGCTACAATTCTCAGAGCAGTTTTAACAATCAACTCCTCATCCCAGGGAACTCTGGGAATTGTAGTTCTGTGAGAGGAATTGGCCTCTCCCAACAAACTACACTTCCCAGGATTCCTTTGGAATAGCCATGAGTGTTTAAAGCAGCGGTTCTCAACCTGTGGGTTCCCAGATGTTGTTGAACTACAACTCCCATCACCCCTGAGCTCTGGCCTTGCTAGCTAGGGGTGATGGGAGTTGTAGTTCAACAACATCTGGGGACCCGCAGGTTGAGAAAGGCTGGTTTAAAGAGCTTTAAGGCACAGTGTGTGGGGGGGGGGGGTGCCAGGGGGCTGCGCACAATTTTTGAGGGGGCACAAACCAGGTGCCCCAGGCATGGCCCAGCCTGGTGCTCCTCTCCGCCCACCAAGGGCCATGTCAGCTGGGCAGGCAGTTGGCTCAGTGCAGCCCAAATTTGCTCTCATCGGGTAGGGATGCTCTGGCGGCATCGGTGGCGAGGGCTGGGCTGGCGGTCCCCTACCCGGCGTACATATTCACGCTCACTCCGAGCACCGGCAGCTGCTGCTTTAACTACAGTGGTACCTCAGGTTACATACACTTCAGGTTACATACGCTTTGGGTTACATACTCCACTAACCCAGAAATATTACCTCGGGTTAAGAACTTTGCTTCAGGATGAGAACAGAAATCATGCTCCGGCAGCGCGGCAGCAGCAGGAGGCCCCATTAGCTAAAGTGGTGCTTCAGGTTAAGAACACTTTCAGGTTAAGAACGGACCTTCAGAACAAATTAAGTACTAAACCTGAGGTACCACTGTATATGGTTCAGGTGGGGTCAGAGCGAACAGCATTGGGCTGTCACATTTTCCCAGCCTGGTCCAGATTTTGTTGTTGTTGGACTGCACCTCCCACAATCCCTAATCATTTACCATGCTGGCAGGGGCTTATGGGGAATGGAGTCCAGTAGCATCACAGCTCGGCAAACTCTTTCAGCAGGGAGCTGGTCCACTGTCCCTCAGACCTTGTGGAGGGCCAGACTATATTTTTGGGGGGAAAGAAAAGAAAAAAAGAACAAATTCCTATGCCCCACAAATAACACAGAGATGCATTTTAAATAAAAGCACACATTCTACTCATGTAAAAACACACTGATTCCCAGACCGTCCACGGGCCGGATTTAGAAGGTGATTGGGCCGGATTCGGCCCCCGGGCCTTAGTTTGCCTACGCAAGATCTGGAGGGTACCAGATTCAGGAAGGCTTGGCTCAATGGACAAATAAGTCTGACCTCATACACGGCAACATGTTTTCTGAGAGGGGCTTTAGCTTAGTGGTAAAGCCCCTGCTTTCCATTCTGAAAGCGATTCCCCCCCCCACACACACACACACACGAGGCTGTATGCACACTGTGCCTTTAAAGCACATTGGAACCACATTCTTTCCCTCAAAGAATTCTGGGCACTGTAGTTTCTTCAGGGTAGCTGGGAATTGTAACTCTGCGAGGGGTAAACTACAGTACAGTCATACCTTGGGCTACAGACGCTTCAGTTTCGCGTTTTTGGGTTGCTCACCGCGCCAAACCCGGAAGTACCAGAACAGGTTTCTCTGGTTTCGGTGCTTGCGCATGTGCAGAAGCACTAAATTGCGCTACGTGCCGAAGCGCCGAATTGCGGCCCACACGTGCACAGATGTGGCACTGCGGGTTGTGAAAGCTGCGGGTTGCAAACATGCCTCCCGCACGGATCACGTTCGCAACCCAAGCGTCCACTGTACCCAGAATTCTTTGAGGGAAAGAATGTGCTTTAAAGGTCTAGTGCGTACACAGCCTTAGTGGCATGCTGGTTTGGATTTTAAAAGTTTTGATAAGCATTTTTACTATATAGGGTTGTGTTTTAAATGCGTCACGCAATATTTCAGAGATTGTTTTTATAAATAGGTGTCTGATAAGTGTCAGAAATTAATAAATAAAGTCTAGTTCATTTACTTGGTTTCATCATATCGATGAAATAAGAGCTTTCTTCGCTTTTCTCCACAGACAGAACCCATAAATGGTTTGTTTTCTCAGTCTCCTCCATCATAAACAAGTAGTCATTGATTTCTTTGCAAACACACAATTGTTTCCCTTCCATATTCTAGCTGTGCTGAAGTATGATGAACCTTATTGTGTCAAACCATTTCTTTAAATGAATCACCATCACTTCATTAGCGGAAAGGCTGATTTTTGTGAATTTCCGAGTCGCATTTGAGTATTGTTCATACACCTCGCTTGACAAGAAATTGAAATGACTATATTTAGGAAAGCTATTCCTGATGTTGACTCCAGCTCTCTGTCCAGTGAACATATGTGTGACCTAGGCAGCCAGCAAATCCTCTTCTTGTTCTGCTAACAAACTCAGCCAGAAGAATCTTTTGCGATCCAAAATAGCTGCTCCAGTAGAACTGAGCCGTGGCCGATATTAGCTCCATATAAGCCATCCCATCTCTTGGGGTGCAGCTGAAGAGGTCTTCTGTGGAATGTCGGGACTGTGTGTGTTGGGCTATATCAAGCATATTCCATTTATAAATAGCAGCAATTTAAATGAAAATGCTCAAACTGGCTGGAAGCATTTCCTTGCCAGGGTGGGAGCGACTTGGTGAATGGTACACGGTTGGGCCGCAGAGTGTTGAGCAAGTGAGACTTGCAACAAATTCTCCTTCCCTCAAGAGGAGTTACCCAGTTTGGATTTGATATCCCGCTTTATCACTACCCGAAGGAGTCTCAAAGTGGCTCACAATCTCCTTTCCCTTCCTCCCCCACAACAAACACTCTGTGAGGTGAGTGGGGCTGAGAGACTTCAGAGAAGTGGGACTAACCCAAGGTCACCCAGCAGCTGCATGTGGAGGAGCGGAGACGCGAACTCAGTTCACCAGATTACAAGACTACTGCTCTTAACCACTACACCACACTGGCTCTCAGCAAGCCTGGAACAAGGATACTTATAGTTCTTGTAGTTCAGACCTCTTGTGGGGCAGCTTCAGAAGAATGGGGAGGAGAGATGCCAACACCCTCTCTCCCCCTTTAATACTGTCACAGGTTTTTGGTTTGGGACTGGGCTGCCAGCCCCGAGTTTTAACACAGGGTTGGGAACCTCTGGCCCCAGGGGCCAAATGTGCCCTCTCTACGTGGAATAGTAATGGAATAGTCTTGGGGTGGGGTGCACATTTTTATTCTTATTTATTTATTATTACTTTGTCAAAATAATAAATAATTTGTTATATGATAATAATAATCTGGTTCCCCTGAAAGCTGAATTTCTGTTGCCGGCATGGAGGAACACTCATTTTTGTAGATTTCTGCTCCTTCATGCTGAGAGAGACTTGAGATGCTGAAGACCACCTCCACTCCCATGACCTTACATTAAATTTTCCAGTAGGCTGCTATGTGAAGATACCCCTCCCTTGTCCTAGAGATGAGTTGTATATCTGTAGATCTTAGTATGGCAGGATCAGGCCGCACATCTTTTTTTGAGTGAATCATTTGGTGATGATGGATCGTTTTCCTAAGTGTGGCTGTGCAGCTTGTTCGATGTGGATTGTGTCTGCTCAAATATGATTCGATCTGACAAGGCATCTCTGCTGCTCTCTTAGGTTGCCCTTATAATACAGTGAAATTGCTATCTCAATCCAGTTTCTGGTGGACAAGTTCTTACAATGGTTGCTGTTCTCTTTGAACTAATTAGGAGTACACGTAATTACGAGAGAGAGGCAGTGTGGAGTAGTGGTTAAGAGCGGTAGACTCGTAATCTGGGGAACCGGGTTTGCATCTCCGCTCCTCCACATGCAGCTGCTGGGTGACCTTGGGCTAGTCACACTTCTCTGAAGTCTCTCAGCCTCGCTCATCTCACAGAGTGTTTGTTGTTGGGGAGGAAGGGAAAGGAGAATGTTAGCCGCTTTGAGACTCCTTAGGGTAGTGATAAAGCGGGATATCAAATCCAAACTCTACGTTAGGCTCTCTAAATTGAATTAGAGAGTTGCTTTGTCAACAAGAAGATCCAAACATCACAGGCCAGTCTTCGCAGCAAAGAAGGCTGTCTTCAGAATATAACCTCAAGTTATTTGTCACTTTATTATCGCAAAGAGCAACAACAAATTAAGAATGGCTTAATTCACACACAAAAAAGTCTTTATAATATGAGGAAGAGTTTTAAAAAGCTGGGCAGATGTTGACTTTGGCTCCGTTCACAGTCCAAATGTGGTTTTAGCTAACCATAGTTTAGAACACACGGCATAGATTGAACTTCCAAATGTGCATTGAACAAACCATGGGATTGTTTCCCGTCATCTCAGTACTTCTTCGGTTCACTCCTGCCTCCATAGTGTAACAAGTTCTGGAGGCAAAATGAGGTTTAACAGTCGGTACTTCTTCTTGGGGAACCCTGGGAATTGTTTGTTTCTGTGAGGAATCAGGGCCTCCTAACAACTCTCTTCACCCCTAACAAACCACACTTCCCAGGATTCTTTGGGGGAAGCCATGATGGTTTAAAGTGGTGGTATCATACTGCTTTTTGTATACTGTGCAGATGAGGCCTTAGATTATTTCTGCTGCAAGTGGCAAGTACTCATTCTTTCGTGGGATTATCACTATCAATCACTTATCAGCTATGTGGGTCACTCCACGCCAAATCACCTGGTGCCATGTTCTCTCACAACTCAGATAAAAAAATCACTTTGAATGGTCAGTGGCCCTTTTCTGTGGCACTTAATACCCTTTTTATACCTTATAGCCCAATTGGTTGAAAAATAAGCGAAACAGGAGGTTTTTTCTAAACTGAAACAGAAATTGCATTAGCCTAAATTGCACAAAAATCAAAAATTTCAAAAATTCTCTTGGACCAGAAAATCTTTAAAAATTAATTTGAGGTTCTCTCATAGGTATCTACACATTAAAATTTTTTTGAAGAAAATCTGAATCATGAGAGCACGGTCGAGTATTAAAATCAGGTGATTTGGCATGGAATGACCCATGTAGGTCCCTGTTGTTACTGTTCCTCATATTGAGGTTTTCTTTTAATATCTAAATAAAACATTTTTGAAAAGAGAACAAAATTGTTCAGGTGTTTAAAAGGGCAGCTCTATAATATGTTGAGTGGCTATAAATGAGCCTGTCCATACCTTGGCTTAATGTGGATTGTGATCATGTGAACAATGTAGTTTTCCTATTTAGATTTTCAAAACATAGGGAATCTCTGGATTTAGGGTGGAGAAAATGTGGGGCAGCAGTACTTGGAGGAGAGGCAGAAGGGGTTCATAATCTGCATTAAAGTAAGGTATGGATGGGCCCACCTCTTATATCAACTTTAAGGATCTTTCGGAAATCACTGTGACAAAATACAACCCCACCCCATAGCAGCCGTGTTCCATGCATCACACCAATTGCTTGTTATTGTTATTATTAGTCATTTCTGCATTTGGCAGAGTTCGTCAGCACCGATTTGCTTCCTCCTCCTGAATGTCCTGCTCTTTAGAGAACGTTTCTTTGGAGCTCTAAGCTCTTCTGAATTACGTATTAAGGCAATGATCGCAAGGCTTTAGGACTCCAGATGGATCTTTTTCCATTCAGGCCTTTCAGTATGGCTTCTGACAAGCCTTATTTCTTGCCCCATCATTTTAAATGTTAAGGTAATAAAAGAAGGAAGGTTGCGTTGTTCATTTGGCGGGGGGGGGGACACCACCACTTGCCCAGGAAGAAATACCATTTTGTACTCTGTGGATTTCAAAATTGGGGAACTGGATGACTTCAGTGTCTATTGTTTTCGTGCTTACTACAAATGGTTGGCAAATTCAAGACCTTCCTTACAATGGGAATGGCAAAACGTTGGCCTTCCAGGCGTTGGAATCCACCAGCCGTCAGCTCTAGTCACCATGGCCAATGATCAGGAAGGCTGGGAGTTGTAGTCTAAGAACATCTGGAAGGCCACAGGCTCCCCACCCTGGTCTTTAAAGATCAGTCTCTTTTTTTGGACAGGGATAGGGTACTCTGGTTGGGACGCGGGTAGTGCTGTGGGTTAAACCACAGAGCCTAGGACTTGCCGATCGGAAGGTTGCCAGTTTGAATCCCTGCGACGGGGTGAGCTCCCGTTGCTCAGTCCCTGCTCCTGCCAACCTAGCAGTTCAAAAGCACATCAAAGTGCAAGTAGATAAATAGGTACCGCTCTGGCGGGAAGGTAAACGGTGTTTCCGTGCGCTGCTCTGGTTCGCCAGAAGCAGCTTAGTCATGCTGGCCACATGACCTGGAAGCTGCACACCAGCTCCCTCGGCCATTAAAGCGAGATGAGCGCCGCAACCCCAGAGTCGGTCACGACTAGACCTAATGGTCAGGGGTCCCTTTACCCTCTTTACCTAGGGTGCTCTGGTTTGTTATGATTTCATTGACTGGCCACTCTGGGAACATGGGAAGCCGAGCTAATTTGACCAGGAGAGGGGTTGTAATGTGACCACCACACACACACGAAAATGGTGGAGAACATTTGGAGACAGTTCTAGAAAGTGGCCTGTTTTTCTAGAGAGATGAGATACAGAAGAATCTCAGAGATTTAGCTCATTAAAAATGTCTTCTGGGGAAGGAGATTGCTTCTTAGGTATACTGGGCTTCAGCTGCTTAGAGCTTCCTAAATCTCAATAAGTAGCTTGGAAGATTATATGGTCCCACACAAGATAAATGAGGATTGGTAAAATGTTCTCAGAGATACCTTTCCTCTTGAGGAGTCTGGCTGTGTTTTTGCAACCGCTGCTGCTTTTGAACAGTCATTAAGGTCTACCCTCAAGGCAGAAAGCAGCATAGCAGTGTAGCCTTGAGGTTGCAAAATATAATTTCCCCTCTGCAGTAAATCGCTTATCATTTGGTTACCTGTTTATACAGATGCATGTGCCTTTTCCTGTATGGCAGGAGCAAGTTTATTTTGCCAGAGTGGTTCCTCTGCAGGAATCTCCTCCCATCTTTTCACCCATTTCCTCCTTCCCTTAAAAATAAAATAAAGGTTTGTCATCATATAGCCATTGCATTCATGCCAAGAATCAAGCAGAGTTGTTGGACTCAGCTGTTTTGTTTTTACACACAGGTCTTACACAGCAGTGTGACTTGGAACGAGTCTTTCCTGAGCCATTGTTTGAAAATTTAATGCTCTAATGCTGTTGTCTTTAAACATTAATTCATCTCATTCTGCGCTGGCAGATTTTGTGTGCCAAGTTACATCTCTGGCACTGTAGAACAAGATGAGTGGGGCAGATATAATAATCAGAACATGGGATTTAAAGAACTGAAAAATTAACTGGCTTTCACCCCAAATCTGCTGTTGACTTATTATTATTTACTTATATTGTTACTTTTATTTCATTAAGACATGAGGCATCTCAAAGTGATATTATAATAATCACTTTACATATGTAAAATTTCACTGTTGTGCTACAGTGATCCTGGCAGCATCCATTTGGTGAAATGTCTTCATATCTACTGAATCCTCATAAGAAGAGCTTATTCTCTGCATTTATATCCCACCATTTTCTCCAGGGGGTACATGGTTCACCCCCTCCTCAGAAAATCCCTACAATGACCCTGTGAGGTAGGCTAAGAGGTTGTGACTGGCCCAAGGTCACCCAGTGAGCATCATGACTGAGTGGGAATTTGAACCCTGATCTCCCAGGTCCTAGGCTGACACTCTAACCACTACACCACCCTGCCTTCAGGCAAGTGGCTATTTGCAAGCCAAAATCAATGAACTTGTGGAAACTCAGTGAGGCAGGTTAAGAGGCTGTGACTGACTCCAAGGTCACCCAGTGAGCTTCATGACATAGTGGGAATTGGGAGCCTGATCTCACAGGTCCTAGCCTGACACTTTAACCACTACACTGTGCTGCCTTCCTAGATTACTTCTGCTATGGGGCAGCTGTATAAACTTAAATAGGTATATAAATATGGGAAAAGCAAAATATCACTTAGAGAAGGATCTGGAATATTTTAAGCTTGAATTTGTTTTATTCTGGATTGTTTTTATTTGATGTTTTAATATTTTGTAAACCGCTTTGAGATTTTAAAATAGAAAGCGGTATAAAAATGAAATAAAAAATAAAAACTTCTCCAGGGGAAGGGGGAAAGGCACTTAGACATTCTGTTGTGGCGACCATAATCCCGGTTTAAGGTGCCATTTGGTGATTAGCTTATATATCTGAGTTTCTTCCTGCTCTGCATTGCAGCAAGGCTCAATCAGGTTGTAGGACAAGGAGAGGTCTAGATGTCTGGATGCACAGAAAGGTTGTCAGGCAGGACAAAAGGGTCAGGTCTTCTACACCAAAGTCCTCTAAGACAGAAGAAGACAGAGCCACATCTTCAGACCCGGGAGCTGAGGATCGGGACTTATCTGGTAGCAATGGCCCAGGGCTTGCCCTTCCATCACCTTTTTCTTTAATCCCAGAAGAACTCCCCTGTCCAGTCGGCTGCGTGCTCTCTGCCTATTTCTGGTTGACTGGATTCTCTTTGCAGCCTCAGTTCCGGCGAGAGAATTATGCTGACCTCGCGTTTTCCACTGACCTTCCATGAGGTTCAAAGAGAGAGGGGGAGAGAATGGCTTGAGATCTCCTTTGCGTGTTTCCATTGTAATCTTTGTGACCTCCCCCCTCCCCACACTCCAGTTTATTTTCTGCGAAGGCGTTATTAGTCAGTGGAATCAGGTTTTTCCCAAAGGGAATGGCAGAAGTGCAAACAGTCTGAGCTAATTTAAAAAAGAAAGAAAGGGAGAAAATGCAAGAACACAGCGCTTTAGAACTAGACTGGGCTTTGGAAAAACAACAACAACCCCTGTGTTTGTGGTGGTGGAGAGGAAACACATTAGGATGAGGATGGATGGAAGGTGATTTGCTCCCCACCCACCCATCACTGTTGTAACTGTTCCGTGATGCAGCTGAAACTGGGTGTTTGACAAGTGAGTTTGCATGTTAGAGCTGTAATTAGCCTTGACATTTCTGCCTCTTTTATCGCCCTTGGATGGTTTCAGAGAAGCAGAGGGCTGACAAGGGAGACAGGATGTGTGTGTCCCTGCCTCTGAGACCTTCCTTCAGGAGGGGATGAAGGTGGCACATTTTATATCCTGGCTTCAAGGAACTGGCTGTTGTGGGCAGAAAGGGGTAGGCAGTGTCAGCACAAAGGGTTTTGTCGCCTGAAGTGGAGCAGCAAATGTCCCCCAACGCCAAATCAAGGTCTGTGCACTCGCATCCACATTAGAGCACATGGCTTCCCACCCCAGAGAATCCTGGGACCTGTAGTTTACCACATGGAGCTACAGTTCCCAGCACCCTTAACAAGCAGCAGTTCTCAGGATTATACGGGGGAAGACATGTGCTTTCCATGTAAGGCATGGATGTGGCCCATTATCCGAGGCCAGTGATTGAATTTAGGTTGCATGAAGGGGAAAAGTAAAGCTCACAAGCGTCTCCTTCTCCCCCAATAATAAAGACTAATTGGTGGTCTTTTCATGACACTCAGATTTAGCAGCCTGAGGCAGCCATTTCACTCTGCCTAATGGTTAGAGGCATTGAAACCAGCAGAGTTGACTGTCCCTGCCTACTTGCTCCTCCCTCCAGGATTGGTTGAAGGTGAATTAATCCCAACCACCCAAATTTACTTGGAGCGGGGCTTTCAGTGTGCCTGCTTCTGTTCTGTGGAACAGCATTCCCGTCGAGATAGATGCTTACTATCTGCACGATCCAGAAACAACTGAAGACATTTTTCTTCCAAAGTCTATGCGCTGCCACTCGAAAGGCACCCTTAATCCCCACCTGTCTCCGATCATGGATCCCAATTCAATAATACGGGGTTTTGTCGTGATCTCCCATCCAAATTCTGACCACAGCCCAATCCACTTAGCTTCAACAAGGTGCCCTCAGACCCTGGGACTGATCTGGTGTAGGACAACTGTAACACATAATAATAGTTTGCTCAGCCAGCTGTTGTTGTATTGGCAAAGTAGCCTTGAAAAGATCCATCTTTAGCTAGGAAGAGCTGGCAAGAGCCAGCGGGTCTGCAACAATTTTTTAAACCCATCTCCTATTCAAGTCTGGAATATGCTAGAGATTGACTTTCGCTCTGTCCTTATGTTTCATTTGCTTGAAAGCTGCTGGAATGTTTTATTCCTTGGATAAATATACTCCCAAGCTGTCCAGTTTTGTCGCATCTGCGCCAAGCTTCTGGAAATAGCTTCATTATATGTTTGTATGTGTGTGTACACATATATTTATATGGAATGAATAGTTGCAAGGTTTCCCACTAAGCCTTCCTCTTTCCTGTTGGACACAAGCAATGGCATCAGGTTGGCTCTTATTTCAGATTATAGCGGGTGCAGCAAGGCTTGGAAAAAGCATGACAATAGGAGCGGATACTCAAAATGGCTTTCTGAAGCTATAAAACTGTGGTGTAATTTATCTTATGAACAGCCTTTGCTTATGCACATACGATTCTTCCTTTGCTTCGTGCTTCCGGTGGTGGTTTTGGTGAGCACTAGACAGCATCTTAAAAAGTAGAGACATCACCTTGCCAACAAAGGTCCATATAGTTAAAGCTATGGCTTTCTCAGTGGTGATGAATGGAAGTGAAAGTTGGACCATAAAGAAGGCTTATCGCCGAAGAATTGATGCTTTTGAATTATGGTGCTGAAGGACTCTTGAGAGTCCCATGGACTTGAGAGTCCTATGGTGCTGAAGGACTCTTGAGAGTCCCATGGACTGCAAGAAGATCAAACCTATCCATTCTTAAGGAAATCAGCCCTGAGTGCTCACTGGAAGGACAGATCCTGAAGCTGAGGCTCCAATACTTTGGCCACCTCATGAGAAGAGAAGACTCCCTGGAAAAGACCCTGATGTTAGGAAAGATGGAGGGCACAAGGAGAAGGGGATGACGGAGGACGAGATGGTTGGACAGTGTTCTCAAAGCTATTAACATGAGTTTGACCAAACTGCGAGAGGCAGTGGAAGACAGGAGTGCCTGGCGTGCTCTGGTCCATGGGGTCACGAAGAGTCGGACACGACTTAATGACTAAACAACAACAATTGTCATTTTCTTCCAGCAGTTCTTTTTCCTTTTACTTTTCTGTTGATTACTTATGTTACACAGTTTTTAAAACCTGGCATGCTCTGGTCCATGGGGTCACGAAGAGTTGGACACGACTAAACAACAACAACAACTGCGGCAAATCGATTCAGGCAACTCTCTTTCCTCCAGCCATTATTTATGCAAGTGGCCATGTTTTCTGGGGCTGATGGGAGTTGTACCTCAGCAACACCTGGAGGGCCTAGAGGTTCCCCACACCTGGCTCAGCACAGAAGGCCAAATGGCACACCCAGCTCTGTCACCCTCACACATTGCTTGTTACTCCTTGCTCCCCAGCACCTAAGGCCTAAGCTGCTTGCCTGCCATATACCTAACGGTAGGGCTGGCCCTGCAAGCTGATGCGTTTTCTCTCTCTTAATTACGTGTTAGTCAAACCCTTACCATGTGACAGCGCGTCTCGTCCCGATTGCTCCTAGCAGCAACTGCCTACATGGATATTGCATCATAGTTTCATCTTCTAGCGAGTGACCTATGCCAGCCTTTCAAAACTAACTAGAAGTGACTGTGTGTGAGCTCTGTAACCCCTCTGGGAAACGCATCTTTATGCAAAGCTGATGGCAGAACACTCTGCAAGCAGAAGCCTCCCCCCCCCCCAAAAAAAAACACTCCCCTCGGAGCTCTTAAAAGCAGGATGTTCCAAGTGTGTAAACATAGCTACAAGCTCCCGCAGAGCAAGAATAGCTGTCTTAATATATCCCCCCACTTGTCTAATTATTTCTGAAGCACAGTATTGTTTTAACATATTGAGAGAACGAGGACATTCGCTACAATTCTGTGATTCCATGAATTGGTTTAGTCAGTGTGTTTGGCCAGTGTTCAAGACCGCTTAAACCGAAAGAATGAGTGGAGCATCTCCACTCCCATCATTCAGCTGGGACACTGAGGTCCTCTGAAGGTCTTCTGCTGGTTCCCTCACTGCGAGAAGTGAGGGAACCAGGCAGAGGGCCTTCTCAGGGGCGGAACTACCTTCCCTGGCACCTGGAGCAGGGAGGGGCTAGCCAGCCACACGGCGAGCGTCCCCAGTGGCCCACCACCCACGCAGCGAGCGTCTGGGGGTGCTGCCCGTGCGGTGAGCATCCGGGGGCACCATGCAGCAGGCAGGGGGGCGGCGCGGCAATGTCACCCACCCTCACGGCTGACACCCAGTACGCACCACACCGCACCCCCACACTCGCCTTCCACCACCAGTGGGCCTTCTCGGTGGTGGCGCCCGCCCTGTGGAACGCCCTCCCATCAGATGTCAAGGAGATAAACAACTATCTGACTTTTAGAAGACATCTGAAGGCAGCCCTGTTTAGGGAAGTTTTTAATGTTTGATGTTTTATCATGTTCTTAATATCCTGTTGGAAGCCACCCAGAGTGGCTGGGGAAACCCAGCCAGATCAGTGGGGGGGTATAAATAATAAATTATTATTACAGTGGTACCTCGGATTAAGTACTTAATTCGTTCCGGAGGTCCGTTCTTAACCTGAAACTGTTCTTAACCTGAAGCACCACTTTAGCTAATGGGGCCTTCTGCTTCCGCCGTGCCGCCAGAGCACAATTTCTGTTCTCATCCTGAAGCAAAGTTCTTAACCTGAAGAACTATTTCTGGGTTAGCGGAGTCTGTAACCTGAAGCGTATGTAACCCGAGTTACCACTGTATTATTATTATTATTATTATTATTATTATTATTTTATTAAAACATTTACAGCCAAAAGAAAGATGCCCTAGTACTGTGGGGCTGGGAAATTTCAGAAACTCCCCGACATACATGAAAACTGTACAGTTATACACGGGGCTGTAATTCCATTTACCCAGAGTTGCCAAGCCTGCAAGGGTGCCACTGAGATTTCATTTTTAAAAAGAAGCTAGTCTACCAGAGGTAACTAAAGCAGCGCACAATTTAATCACAAACTGCAGTTATTTCTTCTTCCTTTTAATTACTTTAAATTGCCCCGCCTCTCTTCTAGGAGCTTAAAGCACTTCTGTGGGTTCTCTCTCCCTCTTTCCAACCTATTTTGTTCTCAAAGATTCAGACCCAAGGTCATTTGTGAGCTTCATAGCTGAGCAGAGATTTGAACTGTTTGGTTTTTTTTAAAAAAATCAAGAGCTATCTGAAGATCCAGGGGTGGAAATAACTAAGAACATTGCCTCTCCAATTTGTTACACTATGTACCAGCTTGGAGGTCATAACAAACAGTTCCTCTCCTCCCCTCCTCTCTCCTCCTCCAGTGTGGCCACAAGGAAATCAGATTTTGCTCCCATTTTTTAATAACCACAGTTTAGTGTCACACCTGAACCCTAAGCTGTAGCTAATTGTAACTGTGGTTTGTTGAAACAAGCTGGATTCATAGCCCATGACTGTGAAATTCCCTTGAATTAAATATGGTGCTATAATGGTGCTTATATTAAAAAAAAAGAAAGGAGGTATTTCTTTTGACAATGAGTCAGATACATATAGAACTGGAAAATGAGCCACTACAAATATTGTTGTTTCATTGAAGGCAGGGTCTCTCTCTTCTCTCTTCTCTCTTCTCTCTCTCTCTCTCTCTCTCTCTCTCTCTCTCTCTCTCTGTGTGTGTGTGTGTGTGTGTGTGTGTGTTACATCCATCTGCTGGCGTTTTTGTGTTGCCTAAGCAAATATTGCCGCAGCTTCCTGTGGTGCATGATTTAAAGCTATGCTCCCATTATTTGTATGTACCAGCGTAAAGAAGGTAATTTTAGATAAAGGCCATGTTTTAATAGGACTGTAAATCTAGCAAATGTATTTACAGACAAGCAACGTCTTTTGAGATCTTTCCAGCAGATAAACATTGCAATTTCCTCACATTACAGAAACAGAACAAAAACAAAATAAACACCTATACATAGAGCCAAAAATGAGCAGCCTGTTGCTTCAGTTTTAAAAATCTGCACTCCAGTGACTACTTTCAAGCATCGCAATTTGGGGCTAATCAAATTTGTTTGTGTTCAGTTCTTGCGTACTAAAAGTGCAGCATAAATATATTCATACTCAGACGTAATATTCAGCTCCAAAAAAAGACGGAGGGGGGTAATATGACACAATGCCCAATAACTGTGCAGGCTCAGAGTTTTTGTAGCATATAGATAAAATTCACACAGCATGTGCAGTCATAGTATTAAATCACTGGAAACTGAGCAGGAGGCCAGTTGACTCATCTGTTTTCCATACATGAACTGAGCAATGAACATATGTATTTAAATGCAGGGCCAGCCCTGCCGTTAGGTAGTTCAAAGCAATGGCTTCAGGTTGCAGATGTCGTGGGGGCAAGATGATGGATGGTAGAACTGTGTGGCTTTCGCTGCGCCCCCTGAGCCACCCTGCTTCCTTCAGATGTTTTAAGTACAGTGGACGCTCGGGTTGCGAACGTGATCTGTGCGGGAAGCACGTTCGCAACCAGCAGCTTTCACAACCTGCAGCGCTGCGTCTGCACATGCGTGGGTTGCGCTTCGGTGCTTCTGCACATGCACAAAGCACGATTTAGTGCTTCTACACATGTGCGACTGCCGAAACCCTGAATTAACCGGTTTCGGCGTGTCCGTAACCCCAAAAAAAACCGCAACCTGAAGCATCTGTAATCCAAGGTATGACTGTACTGGCCTCTGTTCTCCTAACTAGCTGGTTGAATAAGTTTCTGCTTAGTGAATAACTATAGCCAGGGGCCACCCATCCTGTTTTGCCGCCTGAGGTGAAACGGGAAGCTACCGCCCACTACCCTTGCAGCCGCCAGAGCCTCACTTATCCAGGGTCACATAGATGCAGCTTCCGGGTTCCAGCAAGATTGCATGGAGGCCTCCAGAGATCTCATGTGACCTTTTCAAGACCTGATAAATGAAGCCCATTGCGGCTGCATCTACTTCTCTCTGCTTCTGCCGGTGGCCATGGTGGTGCCCTTTGGATTCCACCGCTTGAGGCAGCTGCCTCAGTCTGCCTCATGGCCATGACTACAACAATCTTTGCACATTACTCCCGAGTAGATGCTAAGCGTGCTGAATGGAGATCACAGCTGTGCATTTTAGCTCCATTCCAAAAGTCACACTCCGTGCATAAAATGGTCTCCATGCATCTCCTGGCTACAGAGATTATCTTGACCATGGTGACGGTAAACAGTAGGGCCGGCCACCTCCACACATTTGCTGGCCATGTTCAGGATAAGCTCTGCCACAGGGAGTTTTCTCTATGCACGGACGCAATTGGCAAGGGCTCTAAATCACAGGGGAGCATAGAAAAAGCTGCCCATTGCAGGTGCTCTATTTCACATGATAGCAGGAAAAGGAGGAGGAGTGTGGCTTTGGGGGGAAAGTGGTAAAGGTGTAGCCCCCAAGCTCCTGTTCGACACGCTTATTTCTTCACATGCAAGTACAGTAATGCACAAAGAAGGCTCTGTGTCCTTGTGGAAACGGAGATATAGAATCTATTGGCTATGTCCGTTAACACTACAGTTACAGACAACAGAGGCTGATTCTTCCTTTAATAAGAACTGTACCTAGAAAAACCACTGAAACTGATATCTTTCTATTTAACTGATGACTATTTATGTCCCAGATAAGGTTGCTGAATTTTTTCTATCTTACAATACAAATTAGGAAGCAGATGGTAAATTAAGAACCTAATTCTATAAATGTGTATGTGTGTATGTGTGTCTATATCTGTACAGTCGTACCTCGGAAGTCAAACAGAATGCGTTCTGGAAGTCCGTTTGACTTGCAAAACGTTCGAAAACCAAAGCGCCGCTTCTGATTGGCTGCAGGAAGCTCCTGTAGCCAATCGGAAGCCCTGTCAGGCATTTGCAAACCAAAACAGTTAATTCCGGGATTGCGACATTCGGGAGCCAAAAGGTTTGGGAACTAAGCTGTTCAGCTTCCAAGGTACAACTGTATATTGATATCTGTTGGTATCAAATTAAAGCATTCATTTATCCATTTCATTGGGGCATTGTTGGAATTGACAGTATTGTGTATGAGCCAGAGCCGTGGGGGCCGAGGTCCCTTTGCTGCCCCCCCCCCCGGTAAAATATTTGAGGGAGCTGTGGACTCATCCTGTGAGCTTCTGTGCTAGTCCATCACCTCCTTGAGAGACAGGTCCCTTGTCTTCTTTATAGAACATTATTTTTTATTAAATATTTCAGGGAACTCCCAATTGCTGCTCCCTGAATGAAGCTCTAGCCTGGGTGCATAAGGCAGAGGTAGCCAGCGGGGTGCCCTTCAGACATTGTTGGACTACAACTCCCATCAGCCTCAGTCAGCATGGCCAGTGGGATAATGGGAGTTGTAGAACACTGCCCAGATCCAGACCTGATTAGCTTCAGCAATGTGCTGCCTTTTTTAAAAGAAGGAGAGGCTTTGAAGCCCAGGAGCTCCAGGATTTCATCTTGTGGTAGCAGCAGAGTTTTGTTCTTTTTACCTGGAATGCAGAAGTATATATTCCAGCTGTAAACAGGGAAATAAATAAATAAATAAATAAATAAATAAATAAATAATGTCCCAGTGTCCCAGTTTGGAAAACCAAGTCTTAAAATAGCCCCCTCCCCTCTCCTCCCTTGTTCTTCCATTCATCAAAAGCCTAAGTTCTGAAATCATCTTGGAATTTTGCTATTAATAAAGCAGGCTACATTCATCTTAAAATTAGCCGTTATTGTGCATATCACTTTCACAGCCAGGCGAGCTCTCGATAACTTATAAACTTATATCTCTCAACGTTTCATCTATTTTTACATTTCTCCAAGCTCCAGTGAGTCACAGCCAACATTACATAACAACAACACCCCCCAATTAAAAGTCTGGAATTAAGCTTGCAGGCAGGTATTAATATATTTGGTTTAGAGCTGTGCACAGGAACATCTAGACCCACCCATATTATTATTATTATTATTATTATTATTATTATTATTATTATTTATTTTATACCCCGCCCATCTCGCTGGGTTGCCCCAGCCACTCTTTGTCAGCGCAGTGGTACCTCGAGTTACAAACGCCTCAGGTCACAAACGCTTCAGGTTACAAACTCCGCTAACCTGGAAGAGTTACCTCGAGTTGAGAACTCTGCCCCAGGATGAGAACGGAAATCGTGTGCGGCAGCAGGAGGCCCCATTAGCGAAAGTACACCTCTAGTTAAGAACAGTTTCAGGTTCAGAACAGACTTCTGGAACGAATTAAGTTCATAACTAGAGGTACCACTGTATTCTCTACTCCGAGAGGCAGTAGCTCCATGGCTTCAGGAATATGATCTTTCTGATCCATTCAACAGGAGATACCAAAGATTGAACCTGCATGAAAAGTATGTGCTCTGCTAGTGAGCCATGCATTGCTTTTTTTTTTTTTTAAAAAAAAAAAACCTTCATTTTCTTCAACCTAAGGGCAGGGGAGGAAGGAATGGAGTAGCTTCGATGAGGGCATGGCCGGCCAGGCTCTTTCAAGTGTAGCCTTATGAGGCTTTGCCCTCGGGTGGGAAAAATATTGCGCCCGGGAAAGGGAAGTGGGAGTCAACAGACACTCAAGGAATAGTTTCGGAGAAAAAGCTTTTATTTCTACCATCTATGAACTGGTAGAAGGAGCAAGTGTGATAACTCACAAAAAACATGCAGCAGTTCACAGTCATGTGCACAGAACATATATACCCCTTCCAGTTCCCTCCCCCTTTCTCCTCCTCCTTCCAGAGTCCTGCCCCATGAGTTCCTCTGAGCATGAACAGAAAGCTGTCTTGGGACTCTTGGACTCTTGGCACCCTTCCCAGGAAAAGGGGAATGAAAGCGTTTCAGCATGTCCAAAGATGTTGCAACCGAATGAGATAAGAGTCCTTTCTCAGGCCTGCTTTGAACAGAGCCTATTCATTAGCCTTTAAAAGTAACATTTTGCCTATGCACAGCATCTTGTGAGAAAAGCAGAGAAGAGCAGAGAAAAGCTGTTTTGGATTTTTAGAAGACGAAAGGGAATTTTGGATAGTTTTGAGGCCTGGGGTGATTTCACAGACAGGATTTGGGTATCCTGTCCCTTCACAAGCAGCACTTTTATTAGGAGAAAGGAAATGCTGCAACATTTCCCTCTTCGTGGGGCATATCTTTGGGAATATCAGTTCTTGTGAGGGGAGAATAGGGGTGTGCTTGCCTCCTAACAACCCCACAGAGGACCTTAAGGTCCACAAATAGCAACACCCTAAAGGTCCCAGGCCCTAAGGAAGTCAGATTAGCCTGAACCAGAGCCAGGGCCTTTTCAACACTGGCTCCAGCCTGGTGGAACGCTCTGCCTCATGAGACCAGGGCCCTGCAGGATCTGATTTCTTTCCACAGGGCCTGTAAGACAGAGTTGTTCCACCTGGCCTTTGGCTTGGAATTAACTTGATCCCCTCCCCCTCTTTTTTTTTTTCTTCCTTTTTCCTTCTGTGATGGAACTCCTATTTGGGGATTTCCCTGGCTTTTTTCTCGCCCATGTAGAGGTAGGACCAGTCTGGATAGTTAGCCTTGGTGAAGACTTGATGTTTTCACCCCCAAAAAAGTTTTTGAGTTTCTGCTGAAATGAGGCTGCATTTTAATGTTGTATTTTAATCTTTTTTTTTTTAAGTTGTATTTCAATCAATTGTTTTATATCTGGTGTTAGCCGCCCTGAGCCTGGTCTTGGCTGTGGAGGGCGGGGTATAAATAAAATTTATTTTTAGTAGTATCATTATAACAACTCTCAACAGCCTTCATAAGCTATACTCACAGACAGAGCTTATACTTTCCCATACGGCTTAGTGGTGCTTTGCGCCAGGGCGCCGGCCTGTCAGGGGCGCCCCAGCGAGTGGGGGAGCTGTGCAGCTTTGCTGACAGACTCCCCTTTCCCTGCACGCCCGCCAACTGCACCCTGTCAAACATATGGCTGGCGGGCGTGCAGCTTGCCTCCCAAGCCTCATAGTGTATGTGCTGACCTATAAAGCCCTAAACAGCCTCGGTCCTGTATACCTGACACTGAGGTCCAGCGCCAAGGGCCTCCTGGCGGTTCCCTCACTGCAAGAAGCCATGTTACAGGGAACCAGGCAGAGGGTCTTCTCGGTGGTGGCACCCACCCTGTGGAACGTCCTCCCACCAGATGTCAAGGAAATAAAGAACTACAGTGGTACCTCGGGTTACATACGCTTCAAGTTACATACGTTGCAGGTTACACACTCCGCTAACCCAGAAATAGTGCTTCAGGTTAAGAACTTTGCTTCAGGATAAGAACAGAAATCGGGCTCCAGTGGCGCGGCAGCAGCAGGAGGCCCCATTAGCTAAAATGGTGCTTCAGGTGAAGAACGGACCTCCAGAACGAATTAAGAACTTAACCCGAGGTACCACTGTATCTGACTTTTAGAAGACATCTGAAGGCAGCCCTGTTTAAGGAAGCTTTTAATGTTTGACGGTCTATTGTATTTTAATATTTTGTTGGAATATTAATATTTGGGATATTAATATTTTGTTGGAATATTTTGTTGGAATTAGCTGCGCCCCGCTAATTATATGGCTGGCGGGCATGCAGCTTCCTTCCCAAGCCTCCGCGGGGATTGCTCTCCCGCAGCGGCATGGGGGAGAGTTGCGCACCCCCTCCCATGGCTGGCAGTGCGCAGCTTCGCCACCCCCCCCCCCCACTATCTGTGGTAATTTGCGGGCTCTGAGCGGATATTTGCACCCCTGCACCGCATCTGCTAAAGACGGCCCTGCTCCCAGAATTCTTTGGGGGGAAGCCATGACTGTTGTCACCAAGTGACACGATGGTGCTTTAAATTTGTGGTGCTATTGGAGCCACAGTATGGCTGGCAGGGGTCTTCCAGGGTTTCAGAGGCAGGGCATTTCCGGCCTTGCCTAGAGAGGCTGAGGGTTGAACCTGAGGCTTTCTGCATGTAAAGAAGATGCTCTTTCACTGACCTATGGCCCTTCTTCCAGGCATTTGACTTGTTTATGTAATTTTTTTTGCACCTTGGGTGCTATTCAGCAGAAAGGTGTGATAGAAGCACTTTTATAAATAGATACAATTCCCCTCCCTCAGCCTTGTCTTTGCTGCTGCTTTGAAAGCACTGTACATAAGAGCCAGATAAATCCATCTTAAAACCACAGTGTCAAATTAACATAAAAACTGAAGCCCACAGGAAAACAGACATGTAGTCGTCCTTGCCCTGTTTTTTTATCTTTACAACAACATTTATTTATTTATACATACATACATACCCCGCCCATCTGGCTGTGTTTCCCCAGCCACTCTGGACGGCTTCCAACAAAATATTAAAATACAATAGACCGTCAAACATTAAAAGCTTCCCTAAACAGGGCTGCCTTCAGATGTCTTCTAAAAGTCTGATAGTTGTTTTTCTCTTTGACATCTGGTGGGTGGGCGTTCCACAGGGCGGGTGCCACTACCGAGAAGGCCCCCTGCCTGGTTCCCTGTAACATGGCTTCTCGCAGCGAGGGAACCGCCAGAAGGCCCTCGGCGCTGGACCTCAGTGTCCAGGCTGAACGATGGGGGTGGGGACGCTCCTTCAGGTATACTGGACTGAGGCCATTTAGGGCTTTAAAGGTCAACACCAACACTTTGAATTGTGCCTGGAAACGTACTGGGAGTCCATGTTGGTCTTTCAAGACCGGTGTTATGTGGTCTCGGCTGCTCCCAGTCACCAGTCTAGCTGCCGCATTCTGAATTAGTTGTAGTTTCCATTAACCCTGTGAGGTAGGTAAGACTTAGAGCAGGGAGGAGAAACCTGTGGCCCTCCAGAGGTCATTGGACTCCAGCTTCCATCAGCCTGAGCCACCATGGCCAATGGTCAAGGCTGAAGGTTGTTGGAAGTCCAATCAGGCTTCATGGGAGTTGAAGTGTAACCATGAATTCCATACCCCTGACTAATCCAAGGTCCCATGATGAGAGCCTCACAGCTGAACAGAGATCTGAATCCATGTCTCTCTGGTCTAAATTTCTAGGCAGGAATCAACACATATTGGATCACCTTTGGTGTCCCAACAAAGTTTGCTCCCTCGAGGACCCCTGCAACAGGAGGGGGCATGATGCTGAGACTGAAAAGGGGTTAGTTTAACCTCCGGTTTGCTAGTAAAACTGAATTACTGTGGCGTGAAATGATGCATGTCTAGAAAGCGTGTTACCAATGTGAAAAGTTTGGAAAGCTCTGCGCTTGGCCACTCTCACATTGCTTCAGTATTCAGTGCATTACCAAGGAGAGCCCTTCCATGCTTCTGGAGTCAGTCTGGCACCGCAGAGCATGCACATGTTTCTCCAGGCACAGAAGAAAAACAGGGGCTCAGCTCAATTTTGCACTCTCACCAGAGCAAAATGAGCACTTTAGAGTGGCCAGCTGGTGAATGAGCTTGTGGATCTTTGAGTGCTGCGCTGAAGCCGTCACACCCAGTGCATTTCTTCAGCTGGAGCATGCTGTATTGCAGTTCTGGCACCTCTTAGGTGGGCACCATTGTGAGCCGGCACTCCCCCTTCCCTCTTTGTTCCTTTGTGTACTCCCAAGAAGCCCATAACGAACATTTCAAGTCAAAATGGAAGCTGGCCAGCATGTGCGAGTCTACACTTTTTTTTAGATCTATGACTGCACCTAGCTCCTGGCTGCTCCTAGCCATAATTGGTCAAGCTATGGGGCAGGGCCCATTCATATCTCCTTTTCTTCAATCTACCCCCTTGTAGCAATGGCGGGCTATAAGCTTTGCAGCCAAGCCTCTACTGTTGCGCGCACACACGTTTGTACAAGGGCCCTTCTGAGTTGTGTTTCCTCTATCTGAATCTAAGAGAACGAGGGAGGCTGGGGCATATTTATCTGACCTGCACCAGAACCAGGAGCAACCCCCAAACCAGCTAGGGAGACAGCTTGCCGTAGTTGTTAGCCCTTCCGCAGGTGGTTGCCAAATGGGGCTACCCCAAGTCACCCAGCAACTTGCTGTAACAACTTCATAGTGAGTTCCGGCACCTATTTTTCTTGGGGGGGAGGGGGTTAAGCACGACTCACACCATACTGACCTTCCAGGCAAGCCAGCTGCCTCCACACCCAAATACAGTGGTGCCCCGCAAGACGAATGCCTCGCAAGACGAAAAACTCGCTAGACGAAAGAGTTTTCCGTTTTTTGAGTCGTTCCGCAAGACGAATTTCCCTATGGGCTTGCTTTGCAAGACGAAACTTCTTGCGAGTTCTTGCGAGTTTGTTTCCTTTTTCTTAAAGCCGCTAAGCCGTTAATAGCTGCTAAGCCGCTAAGCCGCTAATAGCCGTGCTTCGCAAGACGAAAAAACCGCAAGACGAAGAGACTCGCGGAACGGATTAATTTCATCTTGCAAGGCACCACTGTACCATCTTTCTAGCCCTGCGGAGAACAACATCTGGCTGGAAGATTGTAGGGTGCAGAAAAAGTGCTCTCCTCCCACTGTTGGAGGAAAGATTCCTTTGAATGCTTAGAATCACAAGTGCAGAAAACGCTGTTGCACTGCTTTGGGGCTTCCGGTAGGAATCTGATTAGTCACTGTGAGAACAAGGGGCTGAAATAGATGGGCTACTGGGCTGATGCAGCAGGGCTGTTCTTAAGAGGGAGAACCAGATTGTAATGTGTGAGGGTTTTAGCAGCTGGCAGAGAAAGAGATGGGAAGATATTGGAGACGCATCTTGGAGGAAGTGGTTAGGACTTGGCAAAGATATACAGTGGCTGTTATTGACACAGCCACCGGCGATACCAGCTTGACCTCACTGATGTTCCACAGGACCCTGGATTTATTGAACATAATGCCTGCTCAGCAGCAGCAGCAGCAGTGAGAGAAACCACAGTAGTAATTGTAGAGAGCCCTAAGTGGTCTGCTGACATCATGTCTTCAGAATAAAGGAACGTCTGTACATGCTTGAAGGACCATGAGCCCTTCCAGTATTATTGCATGGCCCAGAGGCACCATTTCAGACTTTGGTAAGGACTGAAATGGCATTTGGCAAGGTTTAAAGATCAGCTCTTGAATAAACCCAATATTAAATTGCAGAAATGCAGGGTGGGGAGGGGAGGAGAAATGTCTCTTTAAAGAGCTTTATATCTCACAATAGTGATGGCCACATTAATTGTTTTGTATTGTTTATTAATTACGTTATTTAATTGATATCTCGCCCTTCCACTCAAAGGAGCCCTTAAGGGCAACCTCACACAAAAAAAGTTTAAAGAAGAAAACAGAAGCATGCTTTAAACATCTAAAAACAGTTATTACCCTCACGGCCAATAATTTAAAGCTGCCAGGGACAGTGTCTTTCAAATGCCCGGGTAAACAAGGGTTAAGGAGATTAAATCTGACAAGCACTTTTCCTTAAAAACAAGCAGGGTTTTTTTTCCAACTCCTAGGAGTGGGTGAAGGCATTTTGCTCACCGACAGCATTCTGCACTTGACAAAAGTTCTGTATAAATTGCCCTTTGCCGTGGGGCATTGGAAAAACAACAACCACCTTGTGTCTATTCGACTAAACTTTGTTGTAAGCGTGTTGGCTCATGCCAATTTACAATGGAAGGCTGCAAACATAGTTTGAGAAAACAAGACTCCCTGTCCAAACTATACATTTAAAGCAGTAGCATGCCACTCTGGATCCCCCAAAGAATCTTGGGAAGTGTACTTTAAGGGTGCTGAGAGTCATTAGGAGGAAGGCCCCTATTCCCCTTCACCAAACTACAATTCCCAGAGTTCCCTGGGGTGAAGGATTGATTGGTAAACCACTCTGGGAGTTGTAGCTGTGCTCCCTGAGTGTTTTTACCTGGCAGAAATGTGCCTTTGATGGTGCCCATCGCTTGCCTGGATGGAGGGTAGACATAGGAGTGGCAAGTGTGTAGGAACTAGAGTATATTTATTGCTCTGCCTGCTTTTGCCCCTGGTCCCACCCAATTTGGCCCCCAGAAGATAGCCCAGAAACTAATGCAACTCTTGGAATTGAAAAGGTTCCCCGCTCCTGTTGTATAGGGCAACACCCTTTGTTTCCTTTGCATGAGAGGGGAGTGGAGACTTCTGGCTCCTATTCTATTTGCTTTTGGAGTCTCAGTACGTAAGCGGAGACAAAACAGCTCGCACTTCTGCAAGACCCCCAGGGAGTTACTTGTCCACCCCTCCCTCAAAGATGCACTCCAATTCCAGCTAGGAAAGTGCAACTCCCTTTCTCTGGACCGAACTAGATGTTATGTGGGAGTTGAATGAGTCAAACTCTCCGTTTCTTCTTACCTCTTGCTAAAGCAGCTACGGAGGTGGGATTTGGATAAAGGCTGTGGTGCAAGGAAAGGGGAGGTTTGCTGTAAACAAGGGTTGCGTTCAAGGGCTGATTTAGTTGGGCGGAGGCAAGGGGCAGGTGACAAGAGCAGCCCCCCCCCCCCAACATGCCTCTCCTTTCTCCCATCGCTTGCCCTCCTTTTTCTCTGCCCCAGACAATGGTGGTGGCCAGGAGGAGCAAAAGATGCCACCTTGGTCCTGGCAGTTGTCCGAAGCACAATGCCAGAGGCTCTGGTATGCATGTAAGAAAGAAAGCTTTTTTCCAAGGCTTCCAACGATACAGGTGCAAATCCCCAAAGGTGCCACTTAAAGAGTTCAAGAACAACTTAAGGTGTCTGAGACCCAGGGGATGGGGCAAAGAGGCCTCAACAAACCCACCTCTCCCACCAGCTTTTGTTAGGTACTGAGTTGAATAGGATCCAAAATGCAGCAGTCTGATTGGTCTTAGAACAATAAGATTCAGAATGCATCAGTCTGATTGGTCCTAGAACAACAGGACCCAGAATTCAGCAGTCTGATTGGTCCACAGGAGCCACCCAATCCAGCTCCAGGTGGAAGTGAATCCGCAACCTGATTGGCCTACAGGAGAATCCCAGAATTAGCCAATCACGTAGAGCCCATTGTGTAAATAATGTATATAAAGCAGACATTCTGGGGAAACTTCCATTCCTCCTCACCACTATGAGCTGAATAAAGAGCATGAAATCCATTCTCAACTCCGAGTATATTTCAGCTTTTAAAGATGAGACACGGCTTGCTCACAAGACTCTCTACAAGATTGGTTCGCTTGGAGTTGTGGGCTTCCCTGAAGAGTCGGTTCCCAATGGCAGTGGAGACCCCATTCACCTCGCAGAGCTACAATTCCCTGTGTTCTCTGCAAAGACAGAGGGATTGTTAAACTATTCTGAGAATGGTAGCTCCGTGAGAGGGGATAGAGTCAGCACCCTTAGCAAAGTACAGTTCTGAGAATTAATTGGGGGTAAGTGGTATCATGTGGGATGCGGGTGGCGCTGTGGGTTAAACCACAGAGCCTAGGGCTTGCCGATCAGAAGGTTGGCGGTTCAAATCCCCGTGACGAGGTGAGCTCCCGTTGTTTGGTCCCTGCTCCTGCCAGCCTAGCTGTTCGAAAGCACGAAGTGCAAGTAGATAAATAGGTATCACTCTGGAGGTAAACGGTGTTTCCATGCGCTGCTCTGGTTTGCCAGAAACGGCTTAGTCATGCTGGCCACATGACCCGGAAGCTGTACGCTGGCTCCCTCGGCTAATAAAGCGAGATGAGCGCCGCAACCCCAGAGTCGGTCACAACTGGACCTAATGGTCAGGGGTCCCTTTACCTTTAAGTGGTATCATAGTGCTTTAAATGAATGGTGTGAACATGTAAGAATTCTGCAGTTTGGTCTCCCATTGTCGTTTTCTCTTGCTAAAAGTAGTGCCACCGACCCCTGTTTTAGACCTGGTAGTTGGAGAGTGGTAGTTGGAGGGGTGTCCATCTAACCACACACTTCTCACCCTGATTAAAATCACACATCCCTTAGGGCTGCTTTTAAACAGGGTGGGGGGAAAGATATGAGTGCAATACGAGCTCCTGTATGTTTTCCCCTTCATGGTGAACGGGTAACCGTAAGTGGGTGGGAGATTTGCATCCCCGTGGCATACCTTTAGCAAAAGAAATCGTGGCTGATGATCTAATCTCGGCTTTCCCACGTAAAAGCTAGCGTTCCCACTCCCCTACCCCAAGATTCTCTCTGTTCAATCTACTATTTCTCCTGCTACACATATGTTGACTCACGCCATGCAGAGCTTTTGGAGATCTCATTCTGGCAGGTGAATTACCCATTCAGGAAACACTCACATCTGTTGAAGTCACACTGTTAACGTTGTTTTGTCAAATCCCTGACTCCAATCAAGTAATGATTTAGGCCAAAATCATAGTGTTGTCCATTCACAGTAATCAGGCCACCAGATTCATAACATTACAAAATAACATTTGCCAGTGTTATTTTTCAAGAAAAAGAGGTGCAGGAACTCCCCTTGAATTCCTCCCTTGTTCTCTTATGATGGCAATGGCGAGTTCCAGCTGAAAAAAAGCCCTGATCTTTACTGAAAGCTCAAGTTCTTTACTGAAAGCTCAAGCTCTCTTCTTTCTATACTTAAATATGCTAAGTGTTTCTGTGGAAATGGTGCTGAAGCATCTGCCATGGATTGGCCAATCTAGAATTTTCTAGATCTAGAATTTTCATGAAAATTCTCCCTGCAGAGGGAAGCTGTTGGCCTAAGAATGTTGGTGACATTCCAGCTATGCAAGTTAAAGTGAAAGGTCACTTTGTGTTTGTGTAAGCCTTCATGCAGGCTGTAGAGCTGTGAGGACAAGGCTGAGGACAGACAAACTTGGGCTTTTTCTGGAGGAAGGGGAGGAAATATGGAGGTTAGAGACAGGTGACAGGAGGAGGGACCCCACCCTTCCTGACAAACTTCTCCCACCACACCTTTCCTAGGCTCCTACTCAAAGCTTCTCCTGTTCGCTTCATCTCAGTGATCTATAAGCCACAATTGCTCAATGTTTAAAGGCAGTATACCCCTGAAAATCAGGTGTTGGGAACAAACAACTAAGGAATACCATATGCCCTTGCATCCTGTTCATAAGAATACAAGTTTCAAATTAGAGTATATAATGTTTATAAGCACAGATAAGCCAATGGCTAGATTCAATATAAAGTAGCTCCATATATTCACAACCTCTCGTGGCAGTCTTATGAAACCTGCAACCTCCCCATTTTGCTAATCTTACCAATCCCACATTTAGCCTTCATTCTTAGATCAGTGAACACACATCTTAAACAAACAAACAAATCAAAAAATGCAGAAGGTGACAGCGGCTGAATGCTCCTCCAGATGAGAGCTGACAAGTTGGAAAATACAGTGTCAGAATACATAGTGTCAAAACCATCGCATGAGTGCTATGGAATTGGTCTTCTTATAAGGCAGCGGCTTCCCCATTGTGGTGCCTTCCAGATGTTTTGGACTACAACTCCCATCATCCTTGACCATTGGCCATGCGACCTGGGGCTGATGGGAGCTGGAGTCCCAACAACAACATCTGGAAGATGCTGAGTTTATGAAGGAACAGCTGTGCATTAAAACCTTTTACAGATTTATTTTGCACGTCCCATAAAAGAGGAGATAATAGATAGGGGTATATTTTTCTGGAACAATTCCTTCTCCCAGTGTTCATTCAGAAAAAAATGTATTCAGAGCATTAAGAAATAATCTCTTATTTTAATGCATAGCTCCAGCTAGTTGGCAAGCTATGGCTCTTACTAGATGGACTAAGACAACTTGACTGCAGTTACTTATGCACTGATAACCTCCCATATAGATAACTGCAGTGTGCTCCCCTTGAAGGCTGTAGATGCTGCAGCTGGTGCAGAATGCCACTTCATAGTCTGCTATCTAGGATGGTGGGGGTCATATGACACTGATCCTCCAATCTTCAGTAGCTGCCTGAGAACCTCCAGGTCTGGTTCAAAGTGTTAATATTAGTACACAGGGACCCAAAGGAACACCATCTCCAGTATTGCAGCAGCCAGTCATTAAGATCAGCCAGGCAGTGACACCTGACAAGGGATTTTCCATAGTGAACCCTAGATTATGTGACTCCCTACTGATTTCTGTTTAGTTGTCCTCTGCTCTGTCTACTTTAAGGTGACCTGTGAAAACTTTTTTTATATACCACCAGGAGTTGTGAGGTTCAATGATTCTTCTGCTGAACTCACTGCTGCTTTATTTTATTTTATTAGGGAGTTTTCAAAATGAATTGATGGGTATTTTAAGTGTGTTGTTGTTGTTGTTGTTGTTGTTACTGTATTATACATTTGCAATCTGCCCTGGCTTCCCTTTTGGAAGAAGGGTGGGTATACATTTATGGAAACAATTAAGAAACTAATTATTGCCTGCATTGATAGAGCATTTAGCAAAGTTGCCTCCATGCAGATTGCAGTTCTTGATATACTTAGTGATATGCGACATGTATGCTGGGATTTTTGTATTTTCAGGCATTTTGTCTTCTGACTCTTGTGCTTATTTATTGTATGATACTATTATCGTATAATTATTCTGCTTTTTCCAACTATATGGTAATCTCAGACCAGCACCGATTTTGCTACTACTGTTATTAATTATGTTTTCGGGTGGATTTGTTGATCCTCCGGGTTTTTCCCCAAGTAGAGGAGTCTTATGGTCATGACACTGGTTTGCTTGTTAATCTTGGGTTGATTTTTCCAGACCATCAGTTTTGCCCAGTGAGCATGGGTGAAACTGTAAGCATGGACAACTGTCTGGACTATTTTTTAGAGAGAAAGATTCTGATTATGGATTTCCAGAGAGCCTACAAAGAAAAGTCCTTTTAAACAGATAAGCAAAAAGCCAGAGATCAAAGCTGGTTTGCACTCAACTACAGTTGAAAAAAATGGATTAGGGTCTAATTAGAGTCAATGACAGCTCAAAGCTCAGCTTTAAAATGCTTTGAAGTTTGCTTGGAGTGTCCATTGAAGAGAAAAGGCTATGTGGACAAGACCTTTAAAAAGAAGTCATTGCTATGGACTTGGGCTGTGATGTTTACCTGATGAATCAGTTAAAACATAGGAAGATGCCTTGCTTTCGCATATTCACTTAATATGTGTTAATAAGGCACATTATTAGTCCTAAAATAGCAATTCACAGAGCAATATACATAGTGTTGCCTTAGAATTGCTACCAAATGAAAACTTGTGATTTTACACTTGTACTTAGTCAAAAAGCTGAGAAGCTATTGAAAACCAATGATTAAAAAAAGACTGAGGTTGCACAACCTTAATGGGTATTTCTGCATTCTGGTCCCCAGCATACTTCCATTCTGGAAGAAGTCTAGAGAGCTAGAGAAGCAGATTAGAAAATGAACAGGCTGTCCCTGCTCCACAGACAGCTCCCTCACTACCAGCATAGCAATAGAAAGGTGAGGCATGCAGTTGGCCAGAACTATATTTCTTGAAAAAGGCTCTTTGCAGCACTCATAGAGCTAGCTTCCGCAACAACACACAGACAGTATTGGGCGGTGAATTTCACTCAGGTTCCCAGATTCTTTGAGGCCACCTGCGTGACCCCAAACACATGCACAACATTCTTTGGAGTGGGAGTTTCCTAATATTAGAGAGTGTAATATTGAGAAAACACAGTACAATCAAACAATCAATAAACAATAATGCAGTAAAACCAGGTGAGAGCATAAAAGGTAAAGGTAAAGGGACCCCTGACCATTAGGTCCAGTCGTAACCGACTCTGGGGTTGCGGCGCTCATCTCGCTTTATTGGCCGAGGGAGGTGGCGTACAGCTTCCGGGTCATGTGGCCAGCATGACTAAGCCGCTTCTGGCAAACCAGAGCAGTGCACGGAAACACCGTTTACCTTCCCACCAGAGCGGTACCTATTTATCTACTTGCACTTTGACGTGCTTTCAAACTGCTAGGCTGGCAGGAGCAGGGACCGAGCAATGGGAGCTCACCCCGTCGCGGGGATTTGAACCGCTGACCTTCTGATCGGCAAATCCTAGGCTCTGTAGTTTAACCCACAGAGCCACCCGTGTCCCGGTGAGAGCATAAAGGTAAAAGGTAAAGGTACCCCTGCCCGTACGGGCCAGTCTTGACAGACTCTGGGGTTGTGCGCCCATCTCACTTAAGAGGCCAGGGGCCAGCGCTGTCCGAAGACACTTCCAGGTCACGTGGCCAGCGTGACATCGCTGCTCTGGCGAGCCAGAGCCGCACACGGAAACGGCGTTTACCTTCCCGCTGGTAAGCGGTCCCTATTTATCTACTTGCACCCGGAGGTGCTTTCGAACTGCTAGGTTGGCAGGCGCTGGGACCGAGCAGCGGGAGCGCACCCCGCCGCAGGGATTCGAACCGCCGACCTTTCGATCGGCAAGCCCTAGGCGCTGAGGCTTTAACCCACAGCGCCACCTGCGTCCCCGGTGAGAGCATATGCACTCTTAAATAGCTATCAGGTACAGTAACACAAATTCAAACCCAAAATCTGGGCGAATAACTAGGTCTTTAGCTGGTACTCAGAAAGACTTGTTGCTCCATCCTTATCTGAGGAGGGTGGGAGAGGGTTCCACAGTTGGGATGCCTGTGGAATGCCTGTCTCTCATGTTGCTGTGCATTGAGTCTCTGACAAGTGTGGCACCATTAAGCGAGCACCCCCAGGCAGGTGCATAAGGGAGAAGGCCCTGCATTAGGTATGGATTTACTCCCAAAGTCTTGGGATTTTAATCACAGCCGTAACCATAGATGGCTTAAGGCCCAAACTGTGTCATCTTGGAAGTGTTTGTGAATCATGCCGTCTGACTCCCTCATGCCCCATAGTAGGATGATATGGAAGAGCCTAAGGTCAGTGCCAAATAAGGTGGAAAACATGCCCAGCAGACATAGAAATCTCACTGGAATTATCCTACGCATATGATCACTGTCCAAGTACACTGGGAGTTACATTCTGAAAAACCCATGTCGGAGTTCATTCAATCTTCCTCTCTGACGTTTAATATATTTATTTTGCATTGATGCTTTCAAAGCCGTTCGGTCTTTCTAGGCATTTAATGACTCAGAGGTCCACCGTTTTCTAAAGAATGCTGGCTAACCAACCAATGGAAGACGGATTGCCTTAGGAGTAGATGGTTTATAGCAAAATTACTCACAACGCTCTCGAGAGATGCTATGGCAGTGGGAAATTAAAATGGCAGTTCTCAGCTGCCCAGTGCTAATGCAGAGTGTTGCTTCAGTTGTCTATGGTTTCATTTTTATTTTCTGTTTTGTTTACTTTTCTTTCTATTTTCTATTTTGTTTACTTTTAAATGCATTTGCTGCTTTTAACTGCTTTTAATTATTTTTAGTGTACATTGCCCTGAGACAGTTGCTTAGAAGGCAGTTAATAAATTGATGATTATGCCAGAGTTCAACAAGAAGTGTCTCACCTGATGGCATTTTCATTCCCCTCTACAATTCCCAGAGTGGTTTAACAATCTGTGCCTTTTCCCAGGGGACTCTTGGAAGTGTAGTTCCATGAGGGAATTAGTCTCCTAACAACTCTCAGCACCCTTTTCGACTACACTTCCCAGGATTCCTTGGGGGAAGGCATGACTGTTGTAGTATGAAACTTCTTTAAATATTCAGTGACTTGGTCTATTGCCCTCAGGTATGGTGGACGATACCGTCCCATCTTCAGTGTTGATGCAAAACTCAGTCGCTGATGCATGGAATGGTGAAGCGAAGGCACCATCTTGTTTTTTTACCTCAGGCAGCAAAATGTCTCAGGCTGACCCTGTTTCAGTTATTTTTCCAGGGATTATATAACCATCCTTTAGCAGTAGCGGTCGTTGGAATATGCAATTTAGTGGCGATTACATTGTTTTGATACAGTTAAGCGATTCCTTTTAGTATTCCCTTTCTTACAAAACTGTCTTGACAGCCTAAAAGTATACTTAGAGGGTTAAAGGAGATGATGTAACTTGCCATTAGCTTAATTGCATAGGCATTTTTCTTCAGAAATGTTTGTATTTTGAGACAGGCCCACCAAGTATTTATAACATCAGCTGCTTCTTTACCACAACATTAGGGCTGTTCTTGGTTGTTTTTTAAAAATGTGTTTGGCTTAGTCTGGGTGCAGCAAATGTTGCCAGTGGAAACTTGCATTGAAAATGAAAATTGATTGGAACGGAGGGGTGAGCACCGCATCTCAAATTGGATGGCCCCAGTCGTAGGACACTTAACTATTGGCTTCGCCTAAACTTAAATCCCCCTGGTCTAATATCCCTAGTGCTGCAAGATTGTCACAAGAGCGCCCAGACTAAAATTGTCTATCAAAAACTTCACTCTTGTGGTTTATCACCACAACAGCTACTCACTTTGGGTTTTAGTAAAGCAAACAGTCTAATTTGTCAGTGCCTGAATGATATCGAGCATCAGAACAACTTGGTCACAATTAGGAAATTTTGACTATTTTCCACCTTCCCATTTCAACTCTCTGGCACCCTCTCTGCATCACATAGCAATTCTAAAATATAAACGTGCTTTTACTCTCTCAAGATTGAATGTATTGCCCTCAGCTATACTTGAGGGACGATTCCAACAGATTCCACACAAAAAAAGCTTATGTCCCTGTGGAGATGGCAGTACCAAATCAGTGGCACATGCCCTGCTGGCTTGCGCTCTTTATAAAGATTTTAGGAATGAGGTTATTACCCCTCTTTTATTGTCCATTCCAGGTCGCCCAGCCACTGCCACAGTGTTCTTTCTCTTGGCAGATCAAGATGAGCAGGTGACAGCAAAGGTTGCAAGGTTTCTAGCTGTGGCAATCAGAATAAGGTCCACTATTTGACTGCTGATTCAGGACCCTAAACTGTGTTTTATATAATCAACATTTTATTTCTAGTCTTTGTATATCATATTGTTGTTTTATTGCTATGGCCGATGGGTGACGCAAGTAAAGATTCATTCATTTATAAATGGCTCAGCTTTTAGTAACTTTGAATGCGATTCCCTTTTTTACAGATGAGAAAGGTGAGGGGTGGTATCATGACACATCCAAGAAATGGCTCTTATTACAAACCTTAAACCGTTAGGAAAAGGAAACAACCAGACAGTCCTAAAAATGTCTGGATGCTTCAGAATGATGCTAGATCTACAGAGAGTGACAAAAAGCACCCAGACAGAAGGTTCAGCATTTGAAATGAACGGGCTCTGCACTTCAAATAATTTGAACTGGAGCTAATGGAAAGTTGGACAGAGTTTTTGGAAAGTAAGCTTTGTGATTTGGAGATTTATAATGATAGTGTTTGAGCAACTGCCTCTTTGGTTTTAGATCTTACCATAGCCCAGAATTACTCAGTAAAGAAAGTGAAATGGTAACTTTTAGAAATGCAGCAGGAGGACAGGGTTTTTTTCACCCAGAACTTGCTGGAACTCAGTTCCGGCACCTCTCAGGTTGGCGCCATTGCCATTATAAAAGAGAACAAGGGAGACGTTCATGGTGAGTTCTAGCACTTCTTCTTCTAGAAAAATAGCACTGAAGGAGGATGTCAGGTGGTGGTGTGGTTGCTCGAGAGCAAACAGGCAAGACTCCGACCTGTCTTTTCCAGGCTTTATTCTTAGTGCAAACTAAGAGCGTTGCAAGTTCATGTCTGGCTCAGTTGGTAGCGGAATCTGGGAGTGGTCGGTCCTTGTAGCCTCCCCCAGCATAACAGTCGCTTGACCCCCAACCTTCTCCTCCCCTCCCTGCACCGAAACCTACTGCACAGACTGGGCGCTGGCAAAGGGGTACTTCCCTCCTCTCCGGTTTGCTCAGTCTCTGTGTTGAGGCTCTTCCTAGCATCCCCTGGTCCCACCACCTCCTCTCCACTGGAGGTGGGGCTTTCCTCCTCGCCAGAGGAGGAACTGCTTTGCAAGATTTTCGGAGGTTCCCTATAACACAACTGCCCTTCCACCTCTCGCTGCTGAGCTGATGGCAGTTCCCTGACATGAGGAGATTGAAAATTTTAATGTGGGGGACCAACCTGCTTTTGTATGGGATTCAAGAGGAGGCGGGTGAGGGAGACAAGAAGGGATTTATCTCAAAATGGCTGCCCTCCCTTTTCCCGGGCATAATCAGCACCTGCTTTTCCCGCTATCCAAAAAAGGTAGGAACTGTTAAGAAAGCTGTCAAAGACTCCCAAGTCCAATGGCACACCTGTTAAGAGCATACAAAATTTGGCACAAGCAATGTACCCCTCTCCTTTAAAGCTACAGGAAGCAGGGTGGGCATTCCTTTTTTCATGTAATAATTCTACCTGGAAGCAAAACCCTCATGATTGCTAATGTCAACAAGGCTGCTGCTGTACTGTCAGCATTACAGCCAGATCTGCTCGCAGAGCTGGAAAAATAAAAGAGGGAAGGGCGCTTAAGATGATTGGGAGATTGTACTGTGATACTTTGGTTTTAGAACAGCTTAGTTTATGAACAACTTGGATACAGAACACTGCAAACCCGGAAGTAGGTATTCCGGTTTGTGAGCTTTGCCTTGGAAGCTGAATATGTTTCACTTCCTGTTGAGTGTGTTCCGTTTGTAAATTGAGTCCCCCGCTGCTAATCAGAGAAGCTTCCTGTTGAGTCTGTTGGCTGTTGAGTCCTGAGCACCCACACAACACAGATGTGATATTTGGAGCTTTTGTTTTTGCTTTAAAAAAATTGCATTTTTATTTGTGTGGCTTTTTTGTTTTTCCCCACTGTGACTTTTATGGGACTGATTGTGACTGTGGCTTGTGACTTCATTTCTGTGACTTGTTTTTGTGACTGTGTGGAACCCATTTCAGCTACTGATTGATTGACTGTGTGACTGCAGAAATGGATAAAAGCCCCCCTTCCAAACAATGACTATCATCAATGCACGTAAGAAAGTAATTTTAATTTTTATCATCTACAATACTGTCTTTTTTATTTTATAGTACAGTACACTGATTATTGCTTTCATTTTATGGATCAGTGGTATCGTTAGGTAGTAAAATTCATGTTAAATTGCTGTTTTAAGGGTTGTTTTTGAAACAACCATTAATTAATCCATTTTGCATTACTTTCTATGGGAAAGCACGTCTTGGCTTTGTTTTGGAACAGACTTCCAGAATGGATTAAGTTTGGGAACCAAGGTACAGTACCACTGTAAAAGGAAAACATCTTTCCAGAAGATGTCTTCCACACTTGTAGTGGGACGGAAGCAGATTACCCATTTTTTCCTTTCATGTCACTGGAGTTAAATAAACACACAAAGCTGTGGGAAATGAGATAAGCAAATCATGTTTGATTAACAGGTTGTTCATCTGATTTAATAGGTGGTACATTTGCTATTTATGCTTTGAACTGAGCTTTTAGGACCTTGAAAATATATTCACGGTATATTATTTTGCATCAGTAGGTGATAAGACTGAAGTGAGCCAGTACACCTTACCGATGCAATTTTTGCGCTAGATGTAGACTGGTGTGTGGGGCTGGCTGGTATTGATCTGGCTTTAGTATTTTAGCAAACCCCAAATATGAGGCATTAAGTTTTGCTTTTGCTACATTCCTGGGCAGGCACAGCCTGGGGTGAGACTACTTATTAAAAGGGAACTCCAAGGAAACTGTACTGCAGAATCTTTCTTCTGCTCAGATGGCCCTGTTGGCTGCTGGTGACAGTATTTTCATTTTTTGGGATAGCTGTTAATAACTGGAAGTTTAGGGACCAGGAAATGCAGAACAAACACTGTAGTCATGAGCGACGAGATAAAAATGGTGACAATGAACGTGAAATTATTAGGAATGCAGTCAAGAGGACCAGAAGTAGGAATTATTCGAAAGAAATGATACTCACAGTAATAATGTTGCGGGAGGGGGATTAATTAATTAATTGCCTTCCACACACCTGGTCTTACGGTGATTGTGTCATCAGACACATCTTACAGTAACTCAGTGAAATATAAGGGGTATGGCAAATAATTTATTTAACGAGGGACTAATAAAGCCAGGGGAGTTGCATTTATTTTAGATTCTAATTTGGACTCAGTTCCTTGACTTAGCTGGACTTAAACAAGGAACCTAGAGGTCTCTTAGACCAAAAAAACAAATTGTGGCCTTTCATTTGGTGTAGGCTCCTGATCTGAGACAACTTACATGCATCAATTATTTAAAAATGTTTTAAAAAAATAAAGTTACTTGTTTTCTCTTGAGGGAAATTCCTTAAAATATGAGAAGTATGCTGGTGACTTCACTGTTGGTTTAACCTGCAGGTCCTTAATAAAGTTTGCTCCTTCATAAAGTTGTTTTAAGAACTACAAGATACAAGGCGGTGGGAGGAGAAAGAGAAGCGACGGCAGCTCAAAGAAGATGGCAGAAAGCAAGTGGTATCTAGAATCCACCAAGGAGGCACCATGGCCTGCTCCCCGCCCAAGTTTCACGATCCCCAAGAAGGAAATCAACATGGTTCCTGACATGGCGAAGTGGAAACGCTCACAGGCTTATGCAGATTATATGGGCTTCATTCTCAAGCTGAATGAAAGTGTCAAGGGCAAGAAGCTGAGCTGCAGTTACAAAGTCTCTGAGCCCATTGAGAAGCTGGTTGATCTCTTAGACACGCTTGACAGGTGGATTGATGAAACCCCACCGGTGGAGCAGCCATCCCGCTTTGGGAACAAGGCCTTCCGGACGTGGTACACCAAACTGGACCAGGGGGCTGAGAACCTGGTGGCCACCGTGGTCCCGAGGGAGCTGTCAGAAGCTGTCTCCGAGGTGGCAGTGTACCTGAAGGAGTCCGTGGGCAACCCTACTCGTATTGACTACGGGACAGGTCACGAAGCAGCGTTTGTCGCCTTCCTCTGCTGCCTTTGCAAGATTGGAGTTCTCCGAGTGGATGACCAGCTCGCCATTGTCTTCAAAGTGTTCAGCAGGTATTTGGAAGTCATGCGGAAGCTGCAGAAGACCTACAGAATGGAACCGGCCGGCAGCCGAGGAGTCTGGGGCTTGGATGACTTCCAGTTCCTGCCCTTTATATGGGGCAGCTCACAACTGATAGATCACCCAAACCTGGAGCCTCAACATTTCCTGGACGAGAAGGTGGTGAATGAAAACCACAAGGAATTCATGTTTCTCGAGTGCATCCTGTTCGTTACAGAAATGAAGACAGGCCCATTTGCTGAGCACTCCAACCAGCTGTGGAACATTAGCGCTGTCCCTACATGGGCGAAGGTCAACCAAGGCCTTGTTCGCATGTACAAAGCCGAATGCCTGGAGAAGTTCCCTGTGATCCAGCACTTCAAGTTCGGCAGCCTCCTCTCCATCCAGCCTGTTGCATCTTAGGGAGGTTTCGTAAGATATTCTTTCCCCCATTTCTTTCTCTTTTTTTTTTAAAAAAGAGGGGGTCAGAAAGCACTGGAAGGGTGAAGGGCCAGAGTTCTCCCCATTCAGCTCCACCCTCAAGCTATGCAGCTGATTCATTTCTGCAGATTATATATTTGCAACTTTTTGAGGGGTGGGGGACAAAAAACCAGGAAGATTTCCCTATTCTCTTAAAGACCTTCCCCCATATTTTGAAGAAGGGTTCCGTTGGCCAGCTTGCAGATTGGAAGAGTATACCCCCCTGTTATTGTGTACACACCATCCTTTAAGAGGGCCTAATTTTGGCACTCACGAATGCACCAACCATGAGTGGTGTAACAGCTGCTGCCTCTGTCACCTTCTGCTAAACATCTGGGCCCTTCGGATTTGCTCAAGTCCCCCCATGGACAACCCTCCTGTTCCTTGGGCATGGTTTCTGTCATCTCTGCTGTCTGTTGCAAACACCCCCTTGCCACCCCACAAGCGCATGTAACTCCCCTTGCCCTAGAACCGCCACCTGACAAAGCTTTCTGCACATGGCACTCTTTCCTCTGGTTTGCTCTAGCATTGTCAGGAAAAGAAAAATAACTGCAAAGATACATCCCCCAGTTGTTATGGACTAGCTGAAATTTGCAAGGCAAATTCAAATGCCACCCCATACAGTGCAGAATTTTTTGTGAGCCCTGACCCTTTGACCTTGCAGCTGCATGGCAGAGGTTTCTGGGGATGTTTTCATTTCCTCAGTGAAAAACCACCAGGACAGTATCCAGACTTCTCCCACCTAGAGGGTACAACCTTTCTACCATCCTCAGAGTCCCTGCAGTACCCCTGTCTCCCCAACCTTGCAGACTAAAATCAGGTGAGGGTCATTTTGCAGTCCAGCCAGCTTCTCTGGGGGTGTGGAGCCAGCTTACATAAGACTTCCAGTTGTGTGCAGCTTCCCACTGGAATAACACCTTTCTCCAGCAATCTTGGCAGCAGAGAAGACCACTGTCTTCTTAGCAGGCTTGCCTTGGAGCTATCTAAGGTAGTTCTCCCCCCCCCGCACCCCCCCCCCCACTGATTTGAAGGAGGGTGGTATCAAACTTGAAAGGAATGTGGGGAGGAATGGGTAAAGGTAACACTGGCTGAGATGTCACTTTCATGCTTTGCTTGCGTTTGTTTTATGCATTTTTTGCCCTGCCTTTCCAAAATTATCAAGGCTGTTGACATAAAGAAAGAAATGCCTCATCTAAGATGAGTGCTTGATGTGACATGTGGCTTTGCCTATTTGCATGTGAATATATGCAGATTCGACTGATTAAAAGCAATGTGATTAAACAGTGCAGTCCTGTGCTTCTTTGCTCAGAAGTTGTGTTCAATGGGACCTACTCCATAGTCAATGTTTCAAGGGTTGTAGCTTAAATTTGATGATAGCCCTAAAAATAATGTGTGGTTAAGGGTCCATCTTCTTTCCTTGAATGTTACTCTGATCACATTTGGGTGGTGTAGTCCAGGGATGCCGAACAGGTCAATCGCGGATCGCAGGGTGTCCCTGGTCAATCATGATTAATTGTGGGACCCTCCCCCCCAAAAAAACTCAACAACTCTGGCTCATCCTTCCCCCAAAAAAGCTCAATAATTTTGTCTCACCCCCCCCCCAAAGCCCATCAACTTTGTTTCATCCTCCCCCCCCCCCCCCCGCCCAAAGCTCAACAACTCTGGTCAATCCAATGGGTAGATAACTGCCAGTTTTTTTTTTATAGTGGGAGTAGATCGCAGTCTCTTGGAAGTTGGACTTGCCTGATCTAGTCCATCAACATTCTAGGCGGTCCTTATATTATTGTTTGCTGTGCTTCTTCAATTTGATGAAAAACAGCAAATCGTTAATAGAAACTTCGTGATTTTGAAAGGTGTACTGCATTGTGATGTGTGCAGCACAGTCCCATTCCTGTTTACTCAGGAGTATTGAGCTCAGTTGAGCTTGTAGAACACATATTTTGGCTCATGACGCAAAGAGAGAGAAGAAGCAAAGTTGATACTGGAAGATGGATTTTATAAAATGGAAAAACCAGACGTCTCCAAATGTTGTGATGAAGTTCTCAAAAACTTTTTTTTTTAAGTGTTCAAAATTGCATTTAGTAGAAAAAGTGTGCACAGAAAAATGTGT
Source organism: Podarcis cretensis (assembly GCF_951804945.1). Classification (NCBI taxonomy): domain Eukaryota; kingdom Metazoa; phylum Chordata; class Lepidosauria; order Squamata; family Lacertidae; genus Podarcis; species Podarcis cretensis. The sequence goes on from NC_137186.1 coordinate 32,941,562, forward strand.
ACGTTAGAGAAATTAACATACCAAAATGCATTATATTAAGGGACCTGGCTTGCAAAAACTCTGCATAATAGGCAAAATTGCATACATTAAGAGAAATGCACACAAAAAGTTGTACAAAGTGTTGTGCGCTTTTTTTTTAAATTACAAACCGCTGAAGTAGGGAAAACAACTTAAAATTGGGTAGAAAACTTATTTAATTATATGTATGTACTGCTTGTAATAAAGCCTCAAAGTGGTTTACATAAACAATAAAACAATAAGTAAAAAAGAATCTCTTCAAAAGAATGATTTTAAACATTAAAAATTAAAATCAACAAGAAGCTAGAAAGCAGATTAAAACACATCAACATTCTACATTTCTGGTGTCTTTTTTAGAAGGCCCAAAAAGAGTATATACAGCAAAGTCGCCTGTCTGAGGTCAGTAGGCAGGAAGTGTGGGTGCTTCTACATTAAAAGATCAATTTCTTACAGATGTGGAATACATATTACCATATTTTTTGCCCCATAAAACGCACTTTTTCCTCCTAAAAAGTAAGGGGAAATGTCTGTGCATGGAGGAGGGACGGATGGGAGCCATGGCTTACACGGGTGTAAAGCAAGCACAGCAGGAGCTGTGTAATCCCTCGGCCCCCACGCTTGGCCGCCCCATTGGGATGGGCGGGTGGGCGCGCACCACCCCCTTGGAATGACGCTCGCGTGGGCAACGTCCCACGTCCCCACAGGCGACATGCCACCACGCAAGACCCTCCCTCCGCCACTGGTCTTGCCAAGGAAGTAGTGCCTTACTTTGCAGAAGTGTGAAATTTGAAGGGCGGCTGTGGTTTGATCCTTGTGTTGTCTACAAAGGTATGAATTATGTAGGTTTGACTTGAAATGGGAATTGAATCAGATTTCTCCCTCATATGAAAGCCCCCAGAGCTCTCTGCAGTGAACAAAAAGGAAGAAAGCCCCACTTATTTTTGCTTTATTAAAATAATTCTGTAGGGCCAAACCATACAGTCCTTGGATCTAAGGGACTCATTGTGGGAAGCTCATATATTTCCATTGCCTCCCCCCCTTAAAGGTAAAGGTACCCCTGCCCGTACGGGCCAGTCTTGACAGACTCTGGGGTTGTGCGCCCATCTCACTTAAGAGGCCAGGGGCCAGCGCTGTCCAGAGACACTTCCGGGTCACGTGGCCAGCGTGACATCGCTGCTCTGGCCAGAGCCAGAGCCAGAGCCAGAGCTGCACACGGAAACGCCGTTTACCTTCCCGCTGGTAAGCGGTCCCTATTTATCTACTTGCACCCGGAGGTGCTTTTGAACTGCTAGGTTGGCAGGCGCTGGGACCGAGCAGCGGGAGTAAAGTCTCTCTTCATTTGTTCATGACAGTGATGATGGTTCTTAATGCCACTGTTGACTGCTGTTCACTTTACATGGCTGAAATATTATTCTGATATACTGGTAGTTTGTTAAATAGTTTAGTACAACATTTGATTCAGAATATTTTTTTTCTTCTATATTCCTCTAAGAACTAGGTGCATCTTATGGTTGGGTGCGTCTTATGGAGCGAAAAATACAGTATGTGGCACATTTAACAGTGCCAGGTCCACATAAGTGGAGTGAGGCATCCCTCGCCTAGATCATATAATTGTACAGTTGGAAGAGACCACGATGGTCATCTAGTCCAATCCCCAATGTGGGACTCGAACCCACAACCCTAAGATTTAGAGTCTGATGGTCTAAATATGTAAGTTGGGCCATTCTTGTCCTAACCCGCTGCTGCATTCAGTACACCCTGCTGTGTCTTCTATTGGGGATGAGAATACCCATTAGGTAGGTTCTCCAAGGCACAGAGTCAACCTCCCGTTCTCCGATGAAAGAGGGCGTTTGTATTCGTTGCCCATTGTGCATTTCCTCGCACCATTTCAACACTTGCCTTCTGCCAGGCTCCCCTTGCTCAGCTGAGGAAGATATTTATAAAGTATGTTTCCAACGGCGGCGCTTAGCTGCAAATTAGCTTACATTATTTGCGTGGCGGAGCACGGAATGTCTTGGCTGGCAGAGGAACGCTCAATTAAGAGGCTAGCATAAATAGTCTTCTGCTCCCGAGGATCTCAGTGTGATCTATGGCGCCATGAGTTGGCTCTTCGAGAACAGCAGCTGTTGCGAGAGCTTTCCAAGTCCTAGTAGCTTGGGTGAAGAATGAAGTCAATCTTCAAAGCAGTTCCTTTTTGTCTGGGAGGAAGGGTGAGAAATTAGGAGGCATGATTGCTGTCCCTCGAGATCCCTTTGTCAAGCGGTTTTCTGAAATCCTCTCGTGTTTCAACCATTTGGCATCATCCCCGATGTTCTGAAGAGCTGGTTTCCAAACTGGCAGCATGCTCCGTAATCTGTGTGCATGCAGTTACGTCACAGAGTTTGCATCTTAGGAGCAAATGCTGAATTGGGAAGCTGTTGTATGTTCTCAAGAGCCTGAGCTTTCATTTAAAGCAGGGAGAGAAACTCATGGCCCTCTAGATGCTTTTGGATTCCAACTCCCATCAGCCCCAGCTAACAGTGGCTTATGATCAAGAGTGATGGGAATCGAAGTCCAGCAGCAACTGAAGGACCACAGGTTTCTTCCTTTTTATAAATATATTCTTTATTGGTTTTAAAAACTCTGAAACATAAGTAATCAACAGAAAAGAAAAAGAAAAAAGAACTGCTGGAAGAAAAAGACAATTGTTGTTGTTTAGTCGTTTACTTGTGTCCGACTCTTCGTGACCCCATGGACCAGAGCACACCAGGCCCTCCTGCCTTCTACTGCCTCCCGCAGTTTGGTCAAACTCATGCTGGTAGCTTGGAGAACACTGTCCAACCATCTCGTCCTCTGTCGTCCCCTTCTCCTTGTGCCCTCCATCTTTTCCAACATCAGAGTCTTTTCCAGGGAGTCTTCTCTGGAAGTATTGGAGCCTCAGCTTCAGGATCTGTCCTTCCAGTGAGCACTCAGGGCTGATTTCCTTCAGAATGGAGAGGTTTGATCTTCTTGCAGTCCATGGGACTCTCAAGAGTCTCCTCCAGCACCATAATTCAAAAGCATCAATTCTCCGACGATCAGCCTTCTTTATGGTCCAGCTCTCACTTCCATACATCACTACCGGGAAAACCATAGCTTTAACTATACGGACCTTTGTTGGCAAGGTGATGTCTCTGCTTTTTAAGCTGCTGTCTAGGTTTCTCATTGCTTTTCTCCCTAGAAGCAGGCATCTTTTAATTTCGTGGCTGCTATCACCCTGCCAAGAAAACTCCATGGAAAAAGACAATAGGCTAAAACTAAAAAAAATTGAAGAAATCTGAAATCACCTGACAGACTGGATGCAATATTTCCAATTGAATGAGACCTTCCTAAAAGATTTTAAAAATCGGTTTTTCTACAGAACCTTCGACACTTGAAAAAGATTTGATTCAAATTAAATATAAACCACTTTCTAAAATGTATAGGCTACTCCTTAACTGGGAGGTCAAGGAGGAAGAAGTCAAATCCGTAATGGTGCAGTGGGGCAGGAACTTTGGCTGCAACATCCAGATGGAATCATGGGAGAGGCTTTGGAGGGAAGATATAAAATTCACGGAAGGACCACATCTCTGATTTAAAACAATGACTAACTGCTGCTTAGCCCTTGGCAGTCACACCTACTTTGCTTCTCCATTGGCAGCAATCCATGAATCCTTGGCTCACTGCAGTGTCCCAGCCTAGGATCACATCTTTTTCCTCCTGAATGAACTGTGCTTGTGAAACCATGGTTTGCTGATCATGGTTTGCTAGGGAGAAACACACTGTGATTCTGGTTCAGGCATAACAACAAGCCAAGGACTATGGGTTTGTTGCTTCTGCTCACAACATGGGTGGAGCAAAGTGGGAGCCACTGGACAACAGGCACTTGCCCACTGTTTGACCCCCAGAAGGGCAATTAACAAAATGTATCACTCGCATGCACACACACACACACACACACACACACTAGCAGACTTTTACTTGGCATTGTCCAGGAATTAAAAAATAATAATAATCAGTGCAGCTTTGAAAAGATCAGCCTACCATCTTTGTTCAAAATGGTGTCCACTTGTACCCAAACATAGATAAAAACCTGCTCCTTGATCTCAGGAATCACCATGCAAGATTTGGTTATGATATCTTTATTACAGTGGAACCTTGGGTTGCGAATGTGATCTGTGCGGGAAGCACGTTCGCAACCCACAGCGCCGCGTCTGTGCACGCGTGGGTTGCGATTCAGCGCTTCTGCGTATGCGCAAAGCACAATTTAGTAGTTCTACACATGCGCGAGTGCCAAAACCCAGAAGTAACCCGTTCTGGTACTTCTGGGTTTGGCACGGTGCACAACCCGAAAACACGTACAGTGGTGCCCCGCAAGACGAACGCCTCACAAGACGGAAAACCCGCTAGACGAAAGGGTTTTCCGTTTTGGAGGCGCTTCGCAAAACGAATTTCCCTATGGGCTTGCTTTGCAAGACGAAAATGTATTGTGAGTTCCTGCGGGGTTTTTTCCCTCCCCCCCCCCCTTTTCCTAAGCCCTAAACCGCTTATCAGCTAATCCGCTGATAAGCCGCTTATCGGCTGATCTGCTAAAAGCCGCTAAACCGCTAATAGCGCTAATCCGCTAAGCTGTCAATGGGCTTGCTTCGCAAGACGAAAGAACCGCTATACGAAGAGCCTCACGGAACGGATTAATTTCGTCTTGTGAGGCACCACTGTAACCTGAAGCATCTGTAACCAGAGGTACCACTGTATTATTAATATTAACCTGCACAGCTCAGTTGGTTAGAGTGTGGTGTTGATAATGCCAAGGTTGAAGGTTCATTCCCCATATGGGGCAGCTGCATATCCTTGCATTGCAGAGGGTTGTTCTTTTGGGTTTATCCATTGACTTCTTTTATTTATTGTTATATGATTAATTTTCTAGTACCTGTGCTGATTCTTGTTTGGCCAGGTATGCTGGTTGTGTATTTTGGTGTTGTTTTATTAAATTAAGGATTTAAAGTATTTTGCTAGCCAAACTGGGGGCCTTTAGGGCAAAAAGGAGAATAAAAATATTATAAATAAAAACACACACATGCACACACAAACGTACACGTTAACTAACACATTTTTGTATAACTCCTCCTTATCCTTAGCAGCTATAAATGCTCTACATTAATAAAAACGCACATTGTGCAGAAAAACAAATGCAGCAGCAGCAATCACTGGAGGTGGGGAAACAAAACATTACAGCAAGGAAAATATGTGATAAAAGCAGCTTGCATGGAATCAGTTCACAAGTATAAAAGATCAGTGAATTTCTCTCCTGCACATTGTTGCTTTAACGTCTTTTCCTAAAAACTATACAGTAATTCTTGAACCTTACTTAGGCTGGATCTGTACAGTAAGCCTGCAACTTACGTGGGGGTAACGTTCGAGGGGTAGTAAAGGTAAAGGGACCCCTGACTGTTAGGTCCAGTTGTGGATAGCTCTGGAGTTGCGGCGCTCATCTTGCTTTACTGGCTGAGGGAGCCAGCGTACAGCTTCCGGGTCATGTGGCCAGCATGACTAAGCTGCTTCTAGTGAAGCAGAGCAGCTCACGGGAACGCTGCTTACCTTCCCACTGGAGTGGTACCTATTTATCTACTTGCACTTGGACGTGCTTTCGAACTTCTAGGTGGGCAGGAGCAGGGACCGAGCAACGGGAGCTCCCCCCGTCGCAGGGATTCGAACTGCTGACCTTCTGATCGGCAAGCCCTAGGCTCTGTGGTTTAGACCACAGCGCCACCCGCGTCCAACACCAGGGGTGGTACCTAAAATCAAAATTGTGTATAGGCAAAACACACTGGGTACAACGGTGGGTGGGGTTGCCCCCTTTTTGCCCCCTTTTCAATTTGTTTTAATTTTTTCCCCCAAGCATGTAAAGCTGAATGCGCACAAGTTAAATGTGTGTAAGTTGTGAGTGTACTGTACATACAGCAGAATAAAGTGGGAATAAGATAGTCCATTCTATCAGTGCAGAATTCTGTGTGACTTCAAAATGACAACAAACCACATGGTCTCGCTCTTTTTCTTTTTAAAGAAATTGAAAACTTGCAGGGGCCGAGGGCTAGCTAGAGTCTTCCTCCCTTAGGCTAGCTTTTTTCTGTCAGGGAATTTTTTTTCCCACTAGGGATTACAGTGGTACCTTGGTTCTCAAACGTAATCTGTTCTGGAAGACCGTTTGACTTTGGAAATGTTTGAAAACCGAGGCGCTGCTTCCCATTGGTTGTAAGAGCTTCTTGCACTCAGCGGAAGTTGCGTTGCACGTTCGAGTTCCAAGGTGCGTTCAAAAACAGAAGCATTTCAGGTTTTCGGCATTTGAGAAATTGAAACGTTTGACAACGGAGGCATTCAGGAACCGAGGTACCACTGTAAAAAAATTGATTCCCCCACCTGGAATTTGAAATGATACAGTGCCCTCCTCTCTACAACCTGAGGTCTTTTGCCATCTCATTCTCCTGCATGGGTAGGCAGGCCTTGTCGGAGAAAGAATGTTTATAAAACTGGGGCTGTAACTAACAAGGCCCTGCTATTCTTTCTCACCACCACTCCAGTGGAAAATCTTACATTCCTGAATGGATCCACAAGGATGATTTAACATTTATTTTAATAGGATTAAAGTATGGCTAACTAATGATACTGCCCTGCAAACAAGTATGTATGCCTTGGACACATGAAAATTCCTGCATAAGTATAAACTTGGGAGTGGAAAGACAGTTTTGCTGAGATGCACATCATTAGCAATCATGAACAGTTTTTAGTTTGGGCTTTTAGTTTAAGATAGTATGATTATGTCTAGAGTTTTTACAGAGAATTTAAACAGATCGTGGCAAACTTTTTCATTCCTTCTGTTGCCCTCCAGATATTGTTGGACTACAATTCCCATCATCCCTGTCCTTTGACGTTGCTAGATGGGATGATGGGAATTAGTGTCCAACAACATCTGGAGGGCCACAGACTCCCCATCCTTGTTTTACGCCATGGTTTGTTTTGGGCTTATGAGTCCTGGCCTTGTTGTTGTTTAGTCGTTTAGTTGTGTCTGGCTCTTTGTGACCCCATGGACCAGAGCACGCCAGGCACTCCTGTCTTCCACTGCCTCCCACAGTTTGGTCAAACTCATGCTGGTAGCTTTGAGAACACTGTCCAACCATCTTGTCCTGTGTCGTCCCCTTCTCCTTGTGCCCTCCATCTTTCCCAACATCAGGGTCTTTTCCAGGGAGTCGTCTCTTCTCATGAGGTGGCTAAAGTATTGGAGCCTCAGCTTCAGGATCTGTCCTTCTAGTGAGCACTCAGGGCTGATTTCCTTCAGAATGGATAGGTTTGATCTTCTTGCAGTCCATGGGACTCTCAAGAGTCTCCTCCAGCCCCATAATTCAAAAGCATCAATTCTCCGGCGATCAGCCTTCTTTATGGTCCACCTCTCACTTCCATACATCACTACTGGGAAAACCATAGCTTTAACTATATGGACCTATATGGGTATCTGAAGAAGTGTGCATGCACACGAAAGCTCATACCAAGAACTAACTTAGTTGGTCTTTAAGGTGCTACTGGAAGGAATTTTTTTTGTTTTGACTATGGCAGACCAACACGGCTACCTATCTGTAACGGAAACGTTGTTCTAAATCTGCCATGAAGATGTTGGCATACTGTGGGGCCATGCGGGTATCTGAAGAAGTGTGCATGCACACGAAAGCTCATACCAAGAACTAACTTAGTTGGTCTTTAAGGTGCTACTGGAAGGAATTTTTTTTGTTTTGACTATGGCAGACCAACACGGCTACCTATCTGTATATGGACCTTTGTTGGCAAGGTGATGTCTCTGCTTTTTAAGATGCTGTCTAGGTTTGTCATTGCTTTTCTCCCAAGAAGCAGGCGTCCTGGCCTTATTAGGAAGAAACAAACCACAGCTCCAGTTTCAGACACCGCAGGAAGCCAAGCTTAATTGCCGCTTCCTGGGTCGTTTTTCCTCCTTGCACTGCAGAATGAACAAAACAGGAGTAATTTCGCATCATGCGCTAGCACATCACCCATGCACCACGAACCCTGATAAGACAGTAACCTTGACTTACCTTGGCGTGCAAATGCAGCCTCTGCCTAAAGGGCGTGAGTGTATAAGAAGCAGAGCCTTACTCCTATAAGGACACCTCTGTTTCTTATGCAATATTTGAAAGCCACCAGCAGTGGTGATTTTGTGGGATTCTGCCGATGGGGTGTGAAATTGTGCAAGGGCTAACAAAGCTGCCTCTGCCTTCTTTCTCTGTTTCACTGACTGCTGCCTGATCAGAAATGCTGAGTCAGTCCTGTGCTAGCAGCTGAAAAGCCGAGTCAGACTGAGGACGACTCCCTCAAGCCTGCCAAGGAGAAGACCTCAGCTTTTAAGGGCCAGTCTGCCTTGATAACTGCATGCTTAGAATTGGCCAGAGACCAAGTTGTCTGTCTGTATAACTGTCAGGGATCTAACAAGGGCATGGAATTAATTTAGCATTCTAGCAGGTAAATGGGGTTAGCATATAAATATGTAACTACCCACCATTGCCACATCAACTGTTAGGCCTCCTGCAGTAGGAAGTGACTCCAACTGGTGCTTTTGGAAGGAAGACAGAAATCTTGCTTGCTTTCCTTTAGAATCGGGAGCAGGGAGCGATAGTTAGACCAAATGTTGCAGTTTTGCAAATCTGGATTCTGCACATGCAGGCTGCTATACCAAAACCTGGCATGCTTTTGCTGTAATTGTGATGTTTTGCTCATTTTTTTTTAGTTGCTGTTTTGTTAACGGTGTTTTATAGATTGTAATTGTTTGATTGATTTGTTGATTGTTTTATGTGATTCATGCTGTATCTTTTATTATGTTATGTGTAGACCACTTTGAGATTCATTTGAAAGAAACTACAATAGAAATGCAATAAATCAAACCGAATCGTCATGTTCATCCTCCAACCGGGAAAGCTTTCTTGCTGTCAAGCTACATCAGGAGCATTATGGATAAAGGTTTTAAGCCTTTCTCACCAAACTATCTGCATTCTCACATTTTATTTTACTTTCTTACCAGGCCATCGCGCCAAATTTGGCCGTATCAGGACTTGTGGTTGCTTGCTTGCTTGTTTTACATCTGTGACGGCAATGAAGTATGTATACAAATTTCAGGCTAGTTAACCCATGATGCAGTGTGAATGCAACCAAGCATATATATATGACAGCATGTGGAACTCCTGAAAAAGCAGTCACTGATTGGATGATGCAGAAACTCTCTTCCCAATGAATAAAAATCTGAATTCCTTGGTCTCATTCACTGTATTTCAGGTGTTCAGGCACGAGTTCTGTTGCTTTTGTAGCTGAAACAGCACCATCCATTCACAGCAGCAAGGATATCAGCAGGCGTTGAGGAACCCCCAGGTTTGCAGAAGTGCATAAAGAAACTCTTTAGGAAAAACTACAACAGAAGGGGCCTAAAATTGGCCTGTTGGAAGCTCAGTGGCCATGGAATCTTGACCGACTGTTTTGTTATGGGAGGAGGCAGGATTCAGGGAAGTGGAAGGGTGTATCATCGAGAGGGGGTTGGCTGGCTGACTCGGAACAGTGAACAGGAAAACTTCAGACTGAAACGTTTTGTTGCAGCCCCCCCCCCGACTCATAAGATCTCTAAATCAGCTTCAACCCAAGTACTTCTGCTCAACAAATTGGGCCGTTGCAGCGATTGCCGCAGGGTTGCAGGGTTGCAAAATGTTGCTAAATTTGAAGGCATTTCTTGCCATTTTGCTGTCACGTTAAGGTCACAGCTGTCACAGCAGTTTAGTAGCGTAACTGCAGCATGCATGCCCTTAAAATACCACATCACTTTAAAATGTGGTGCATTGCAGCAATCTAGTATTCTTAGTTAGCTCAGGCAGTTTGGGAACAGCCTTAGGGAGTTGTGGGTCCCGGGGCAAGCAGATTTCCTCAGCATGTGATTGGATTATACTTTCATGGGGGGGGGCAAGAGCAGAAAAAGCGTTAAGGGTCTCCGCTGAAATTCATGCAGGCTGGTGACATAAGTTGAAACCAGTAGAAGGTCCAGTGGACAGGAGGTGGGGTTTTCCAGGCCAAACATAGTCCTTTCCCCTTGTTCACAACTAGTGAAAGCATGTGTGTCCTTTAGGGGCACAGCTACCCCATTCAGGACCAGGGAGTCCCCCACACCTGCCCTCCCTCTGCCCCCCATGAGACAGTGCTTCGGTCTTGTTGGGATTCAACCTCAATCCGTGGACCGCCAATGGATGCTAAAAAGGCAGCAGAAATGGCACCTGTCTTTCAAGGGAAGGAATTCTATAGGGTAGCTGCCACAACTCTAAAGGCCTGATTCCTCTCCTGATATGATGGATATCTACAGGAGGTCCTCACGTGCAGAACACAGTGATGAAGGATTATATAAAAGAGTGGGACAATATTTCAGGTGTCCTGGTCCCATAACGTTTTGCACACCAAGAATCAGGACCTTGAACTTAGCCTGGTAGCTACAATACATGTTGTTGTTGTTGTTGCTGTTTAGTTGTTTAGTCATGTCTGACTCTTCGTGACCCCCTGGACCAGAGCACGCCAGGCACTCCTGTCTTGCACTGCCTCCCGCAGTTTGGTCAAACTCATGCTGATAGCTTCGAGAACTCTATCCAACCATCTCATCCTCTGTCGTCCCCTTCTCCTTGTGCCCTCCATCTTTCCCAACATCAGGGGCTTTTTCAGGGAGTCTTCTCTTCTCATGAGGTGGCCAAAGTATCTTCAGGATCTGTCCTTCCAGTGAGCACTCAGGGCTGATTTCCTTAAGAATGGATAGGTTTGATCTTTTTGCAGTCTATGGGACTCTCAAGAGTCTCTTCCAGCTCCATAATTCAAAAGCATCAACTCTTCGGCGATCAGCCTTCTTTACGGTCCAGCTCTCCCTCCATGGATCACTGCCTTGCCGTGGCGAAGGGGCTTGAATAACTCAGAGAAGCTATGAACTATGCCGTTCAGGGCATCCAAGATGAACAGGTCATAGCGGAGAATTTTGACCAAACGTGATCCACCTGGAGCAGGAACCGGCAAGCCACTCCAGTATCCCTGCCAAGAAAACTCCATGGACAAAGACAACAGGCTACGATACATATGCACACTCGAAACACACATACACACACACAGTGCCAGTTAGCTTTGGAGGTACTTTGCTACACAATAAAGCACTCCAGGTGTTTCCGGAATCGAATAAAAGAACCCAATCCTAATCACTGTTTACTTGGAAGTCTCATTGTTCTCGCTGCTTAGGATGGTAGCCAAAAATCACACCACATGTTCAAACGTTTTGAAAAGGCAGGGTGAGGGTTGAAGGGAGAGGAAGAAGAAGGTAGGCTAAAGGAAAACGGAACAGTGGACCACACTGCGTAAACTTCTGAAGCTGGGGGGGAAATGCTTGTCATGGGCAAACTTCCAGATGACCTCTTTATTGAGCATTCATCTTGATCTGCCTGCACAAAGTGCAGGTGGTAGATACACCACGTCCGGTCCTTTATTGAGCATTTATTCTGATTTGTTTAGTGTGAGGTTCTATGATAATGAGCTTTCATTCCGCACCAATCCTGATTTGCTTGTGGGGTGTTTTCATGTCTTCTTCCTCCAGGCTGCCTCCAAACTGCCAGTGGCTCGCAGGAGGGATACAAGTACTAACCAGAATGTTTAGGTTCCTTGGATTCTGCCATAGGGTGAAGGTCCATCCCCCCATTGCATCTAGCTCTACTGTTTTATCCCTACAAAACTGACCCTACCATTAGGCAGCTTGAGACACCTCCTCAAGTGACAGATGCCAGGAGAATGGGAGTCGGTGCCGAGATGCTTGTGCGAACCACCCAGCCTACCAGGTGCCTCCTCTGACAGCCTGTTCTCCTCGGCTGAGATGGACAACACTGTCCTGTTGTCAGTTGCTGAAGCTGCCAGTCTCCAGCCAGCTTCTATATACACAGGATGATGTGGAGAGGGGCCACCTTATTACCCTTCTTGTCAGGCAGCAAAATGGCTTGGGCTAGCCCTGCAATTCTCAGGCTGGCTACATTTGGGTGGTACAGACAGTGCTAGATTTATGTATAAGCTAAACAAGCTATAGCTTAGGGTCCCACTCTCTTGTGGGCCACTAAAAAAAATTTAAAGGGAAAAAACTGGATGTACATTTCCAAAAGATAAGATAAAAAACAAATAAAATAAAACCTACATACAGCAACAGTGTTCTGTGTTGTGTAGGCTCCTATGGTGTAAGTCATGGGCCCTGCCTGCTAGCCTGCTCCCTAAAATATCACTGGTTTGCTCATTTCTATATATAGGGTGCCTACATTCTGCATGGACTGGTTGTAACAATTACAGTGGTGCCTCGCAAGACGAAATTAATCTGTTCCGTGAGGCTCTTCGTATAGCCGTTTTTTCGTCTTGCGAAGCAAGCCCATTGACAGCTTAGCGGATTAGCGCTATTAGCGGTTTAGCGGCTTTTAGCGGATCAGCTGATAAGCAGCTTATCAGCGGATCAGCTGATAAGCGGCTTAGGGCTTAGGAAAAGGGGGGGAAAAGGAAAAAACACCCCGCAGGAACTCGCAAGACATTTTCGTCTTGCGAAGCAAGCCCATAGGGAAATTCGTTTTGCGAAGCACCTCCAAAACGGAAAACCCTTTCGTCTAGCGGGTTTTCCGTCTTGCGAGGCGTTCGTCTTGCGGGGCACCACTGTACTTTCATAAAATACATATTTTGTTATGTGCAAATGGCTTTAGATACTTATTAGGTCCATAAATTACCATATAGCATATATTCAACACAAAAACAGCAACAATTTGTTGTTGACACATTTCCTCTTTTTTTGCAAAGTGTAAACAGCAACCCAAAAAGCACTGCATGGCTGCTGGGAAATGTGCCTTATTCTAGACCATTCTGTTCCACTAACTGGGGTTGCAAATGTGGTCTGTGCAGGAGGCACGTTCGCAACCTGCAGTGTTCACAGGCTGAAGCACCACATCTGCGCACGCGTGTGATGCAATTCGATGTTTCTGCACATGCGCATGACGTCATTTTGTGATTTTGCGCATGCGCGAGCGCCGAAAACCAGAAGTAACCCATTTCAGTACTTCCTGGTTCGGCGCAGTCCGTAATCCGAAAACACGCAACCCGCAGCATTCGTAACCCGAGGTATGACTGTATAAAGGGCCCCATTACCTTCAGTAGCTTAGGGCCTCATCAAACCTAAATCCAGCCCTGGGTACAACTAAGTTCTTCCTTGGCTTGGAGAAAGCTTTCTAGGACCACATTTGAGAAGCCTCTGATTTCATCAGGAGCGCTTATGATAAACGAGAGCAGCACTCAACAGCTTTTAACTGTGGAGTATGTCCACTCACTTCAGCAGCATTGTGCTTGAGAAGCTGTTCTGGAGATCGCAGTCTAGATTTTGCAGGCTCCTAAGTAGATATTTATTGGGACGCAGGTGGCGCTGTGGGTTAAAGCCTCAGCGCCTAGGGCTTGCCGATCGAAAGGTCGGCGGTTCGAATCCCTGCGGCGGGGTGCGCTCCCGCTGCTCGGTCCCAGCGCCTGCCAACCTAGCAGTTCGAAAGCACCTCCGGGTGCAAGTAGATAAATAGGGACCGCTTACCAGCGGGAAGGTAAACGGCGTTTCCGTGTGCGGCTCTGGCTCTGGCTCTGGCTCTGGCCAGAGCAGCGATGTCACGCTGGCCACGTGACCCGGAAGTGTCTCCGGACAGCGCTGGCCCCTGGCCTCTTAAGTGAGATGGGCGCACAACCCCAGAGTCTGTCAAGACTGGCCCGTACGGGCAGGGGTACCTTTACCTTTACCTTAAGTAGATATTTATGCGATGCAAAGTCTTTGAGCTGCAGAGGTAGTTGCGGGGAAGGCAGGGGGAAGAGAAAAGATGGGAGTAGTTCTTTTATTTCTAATTATTGTTTACATTTCCCCCTTACCACCCTATACTTTTTATATCTGCCTCTCTCTCCCTCTCTCCCCCTTTCTGCAGCAAGGCAATCCAACCTCTAATTTTATACAGGGGACCACAGAAAGCAGTGGCTGACATAACACGAAAAATTGCAAATGTTTCAGAGTTCAGAGCAGGAAACAGACAGCTCATTTTTCCATAGCTCAAGGCCAAGTTCAGTATTGGGCACAGAGCAGTTAGTGGAACAGAATGGTCTGGAATAAGGCACATTTCCCAGCATCCCTGCAGTGCTTTTGGGGTTGCTGCTTACACTTTGCGAAAAAAAGAGGAAATGCGTCATCAAGCAGGAGGACAAGCGAGGACACTTTCTTGCGTCTCTGAAAATTTAGAAATAATCCACTATAATTTTTCCAATTTTTAGAATTTGCAAATTTAATAAAGGAAAAGAAGGGGGAGGGGGGAATTGAGAAACATAAAATACTTATTTATTGCACTGATATCCCACTTTTTTCTCCAAGGAGTTTGAGGTTCTCCCTCTACCTATTTTATCCTTACACTCTAATCCTGTGAGGTAGGTTAGTCTGAGAAATGTTGACTGGCCCAAGGTCACCCAGTGAGCTTTATGGGTGAGTGGGGACTAAAGGTAAAGGTAAAGGACCCCTGGACGGTTAAGTCCAGTCAAAGGCAACTATGGTGTTGCGGCGCTCATCTTGCTTTCAGGTTGAGGGAGCCGGTGTTTGTCCATAGACAGCTTTCCAGGTCATGTGGCCAGCAAGACTAAACTGCTTCAGGCGCAACGGGACACCATGACAGAAACCAGAGCGCACGGAAACACCATTTACCTTCCTGTCACAGCAGTACCTATTTATCTACTTGCACTGATGTGCTTTTGAACTGCTAGGTTGGCAGGAGCTGGGACAGGACAACGGGAAGCTCACCCCGTTGTGGGGATTCGAACTGCCGACTTTCCAGTCAGCAAGCCCAAGAGGCTCAGGTTGCGTGTTTTCGTCTTGTGTCCCGCGGCAACCCGGAAGTGGGTTACTTCTGGGTTTTGCTGCTCACGCCTGCACAGAAGCGCCAAATCGCACCACGTGTCTGCGCAGACACAGCGCTTCGAGTTGTGGGCTTTTCACGTTATGGACGGGCCTCCAGAACGGATCTCGTCTGTAACACGAGGTACCACTGTACTGTATGTGGAAAACCAAGAATCTGAAAGAATTTTTAAAAAATTGACAGATTTGTTGATTCCTCTTGCCGTCTTGTATTGATGCATAGCAGGTCTGGACAACTGTTGTTAGGATCACAGAATTATAGAGTGGGAAAGGACTCCAACGGTCATCCAGTTCAAACATCCTGCAACGCGGGAGTCACAGCTGAAGAATTCCCACCAGATGGCCATCCAAACTCTTTAAAAACCTCAAATGAAGAAGAGCCCCCCACCTTCTGATGTAGCCCATTCCACTGTCAAACAGCTCTTGCTAACAGAAAGTTCTTCCCAATGTTTTTTGTTGGAATTTCCTTTCTTGTAGCTTGAAGTCATTGGTTCGGGTCGTATACTCTGGAGCAACAGAAAACACGCTTGCTCCATCTTCCATGTGGCAACCCTTCAGATCTTTGAAGATGGCTATCGTATCACCTCTCAGTGTTCTATTCTCCAAGCTAAACACACTAAACTGTTCCTCATAAGGCTTGGGTTTCCAGACCTTTTATCAACACGGCCGCCGTCTTCTGCACACTTGTTGCAGAAGTACAACTCCCATTAGCCCCAGCAAGCACAGCCAATGGCCAGGAATAAATAGGAGCTGAAGGTCAGCAATTTCTGGAGGTCCAAAATCTTCCCTGCCCCTGTTTTACAGTACTGTGTGTATGTCTTTATTGCATTGCATGCTTTGTTGTGCACCATTTTTATATTCTACATGGGTGGGTGGTACAGTGGTACCTCAGGTTAAGTACTTAATTCGTTCCAGAGGTCCGTACTTAACCTGAAACTGTTCTTAACCTGAAGCATCACTTTAGCTAATGGGACCTCCTGCTGCTGCCGCACCGCCGGAGCACGATTTCTGTTCTCATTCTGAAGCAAAGTTCTTAACCTGAAGCACTATTTCTGGTTTAGCAAAGTCTGTAACCTGAAGCGTATGTAACCTGAAGCGTATGTAACCCGAGGTACCACTGTATATGATTGCTTTTATAATAAATAAATGAATGAATGAAATACTTTGTGTAGTCCTACCACCATCAAATCTCTCCTCAACACCCCTCTAACCTAAAACAGCTCAGCAGGGAGAAAACAATTGATTTCTCCTGCTGTGGAGGCTAGGATCCGAACCAATGGATTCAAGAACTTTCTGACAGTAAGAGCTGTTTGACAGTGGAACAGACTCAATTGGAAGGTGGTGGGCTCTCCTTCATTGGGAGTTTTTAAGTAGATGTTGGATGGCCAATTGTCATGGATGCTCTAGCTGAGATTCCTGCTTTGCAGAGGTTTGGACTAGATCACCCTCGGGGGGTCCCTTCCGACTTCATGATTCTTGTGTATTTGTCTGTATCTTTTTGTGCCTGGGATCGTACTTCTTGAAAAGTCATCCTGGGAGCAGCACGTATTTAGCTGCGGTCATGCTTGGCCCGCTTCACTTTTCGTATGCGGTCTGCCATCATCTGTATCCTGGGACGTTTAGTTAATGAAACAACTTCTCGCCAGATACAGGTCCCACCCAGCCTTGAGGGGGGAGGCACGGCGCCAGGGTTTGCAGCCAGCAACACCAAGTATTGCGTTTTAATCACTAGATTAAGTTTTCTCCCTAATGCTTTTCCTTTTCGCTATCGCCAAGCATGTCATGTTATAAAACAGTAACGTTTGTTAAGCAAGGCTTGGCTGGCATTGGCGAACCCCCTCGCCCCTGGCTGTGTCGATAGCGGAGTGAACATTTGGCTTGACAGGCTGCCAATATAGACTCCCTGGAAATCAAATTGGGCCAGTGGGGGGGGGGGGAGTAGTTGGGAGAGAACAGGCTTGTCTGTGGATGTACAAAACGCAGAAAGAAACAGAATGAACACAGGAGATGGAGAACAAAGGGTAACAAGCTAAAGGCACAGAGCGTGATCTAGCCAAAAGTTACGCACAAACGTTTTTTAGTCCTCTTAATTTCAGTTAGTGTGTGCAGAAAATTATCCTCTGTCTCCATATTATTCCAGTAAAACGGATTGCTCACTTGAAGGGAAAGCCCAGTCTTGTGCAATTTTTCCATGCCTTTCCGTTCATGGGATGACATTTTTCAAAACAAGTCGTGCAATGAGCAACAAGGATTTTTGATATTATTATTTTGCAGACTGACCTTCTGTCTGTAAACTTGGAAGTCCTTGCTTCTAAGTTCGTGTGCACAGACCAGATTGTAGCCTTAATTAAGTTTCTTTCTGAACGTACCTAAATGGGTTGGGGGAAGGTCACTGCAAACACAAATGTCAGTGATTTCCCCCACCCAAAATCCCATTGCCTATTGGAAAGAAAACCACAGTCCTGACAAAATATATATAATTGTCTAATATGCAATGCTTTCTTTGCAAAGTTATTAGCATTTGTGTTCATAAGGTAATATTCTAGCTGTAGAGTGTCAAAGCACTTCACAGGGAGGCCTGTGTGCACACCAAACATTTAAAGCAGATTTAAAGCATGTGGCTTTAAATCCTGGGAACAGCTGCATGTTAAGGGTGCTGGGGAACCACAACTCTTTGAGGGGTAAACTACAGTTCCCATGATTTTTCGGGTGAAGCCATATATGATGTATGTGCAGGCCTTAATGTGGAGAACTACTCTCTTCTTGGAATCCTTGTAAAATAGGGTAGGTCTATAGCCTGATAGCAAACTCGGTTCTTCTTCTAATGTGGATCCTTCTGTAGTTAAAAAAAAAAAAACCATAAATGAAAAGCACCTTCCATGCACAAGGTATTAGCAGGTTTGCGGGTTCTAGGATTGCAATTAAAAAATAATATTTTTGAGCAGAAAAAAGACCTCAGGTAGGGGGGAATCCCTAAATATAAGAGAGTCTGTGTACTGGTCCAGTAAACGCTTCCGCTGCGCAACCAGCAACAGTTCTCTTTGCAGAGCATTGATTAAGTCCAGTGCAGAGATTCTTGTTGCAGTACAAGCTTCAGAGTCTCAGCAGCAAAGAAATAATGACACAGGGAAGCCTGCCTTTCCAAAGACAGGTTTATTGCAGAAAGATAACAGAAACACCTCCGGAGCTTTCAGACATTTTTGCTTCACGCCCCACAGGCAGAGAAAACAAACACTCTTTATATACTGAGCAACTTAACAACTTAACGAGCTTGACTACTTAAAGTCACATGACATTGCTAACTTGCCAGCGTCTTAGGTTTCACACCCTAACAAAATACAGTCATACCTCGGGTTACAGATGCTTCAGGTTGTGCTTTTTTTGGGTTACGGACCTGCCGAAACCCGGAAGTACTGGAACGGGTTACTTCTGGGTTTCGGGGGTCGCACATGGCAAAAGCGCCGAATTGCGTATGTGCAGCCTGCACGGATCTCGTTTGCAACCCAAGCGTCCACTGAAACCTAATGAGGACTGTGCATGCTCATTGGGCACAGAATATTGGTTGATAGTTATGGAGCGGAGGCAGTGCTGGATTTATGTACAGTGGTAACTTGTGTTGCGTTACCTCCAGGTTATGGAATCTTCAGGTTATGGCCGCAGCAAACCCGAAGATTCCATAACACGTGCACAGAAGCGGTCCTCCGGTTATGAAATTTTCGGGATACGGCCGGGCCTCCGGAACGGATCCCATTTCTAACCAGAGGTAGCACTGTATAAGCTAAACAAGCTATAGATTAGGGCCCCACTCTCTTGGGGGCCTGCCAAAAAATTAAAGAAAAAAAACCCTGGATGTACATTTCCAAAATACAGTGGTACCTCGCGTTAAGTACTTAATTCGTTCCGGAGGTCTGTACTTAACCTGAAACTGTTCTTAACCTGCAGCACCACTTTAGCTAATGGGGCCTCCTGCTGCTGCCGCGCCGCCGGAGCACAATTTCTGTTCTCATCATGAAGCAAAGTTCTTAACCTGAAGCAATGTTTCCAGGTTAGCGGAGTCTGTAACCTGAAGCGTATGTAACCCGAAGTACCACTGTACAAGATAAAAAACAAATCAAATCAAACCTACATACAGCAACAGTGTTTTGTGTTGTGTAGGCTCCTGTGATGTAAGTAATGGGCCCCGCCTGCTAGCCTGCTCCCTAAAATATTACTGGTTTGCTCCTTTCTGTATATAGGGTGCCTACATTCTGCATGGACTGGTTGCATGGCAACATGTGCAAATGGCTTTAGATACCTATTAGGTCCATAAATTACCATATAGCATATATTCAACACAAAAAACAGTTGTTGTTGACAAAGGACAGCTGGATATATAAAGGGCCCCATTACCTTCAGTAGCTTAGGGCCTCATCAATCCTAAATCCAGCCCTGGGCGGAGGTAATGGAAAACTGAGGGAAGAAGGAATGGAACAGAGTGACTTCTAAGAGAGCCAGTGTGGTGTAGTGGTTAAGAGCGGTAGACTCATAATCTGGGGAACCAGGTTCGCTTCCTCGCTCCTCCACATGCAGCTGCTGGGTGACCTTGGGCCAGTCACACTTCTCTGAAGTCTCTCAGCCCCACTCACCTCACAGACTGTTTGTTGTGGGGGAGGAAGGGAAAGGAGAATGTTAGCCGCTTTGAGACTCCTTAGGGTAGTGATAAAGTGGGATATCAAATCCAAACTCTTCTTCTAAGAGGGCATAGAAGGCTGGCTGGAACCTTGAGCTTGAGCTCTCCACACAACAACATTTTGTTGCAGGACCACTTGTTATCCCTATATTGGTGATTGCGAGGATGTGGTCTGTCTTCATTTGATTCTTTTAGAATAAATTTTACCTTGCCTTTAGATCAAGTAATTATAAATGTGGTTTACGGCAGATTGCACCAATATATGCACAAAAAACTCAAAGCCCGCATAACCCAGGAGCCCTCAGCTCCCTGGCTAATGGATGAGGCCAGTGTGGGCTTGTTATGTAGTGAAGTTTCACCCTGGGCCAGCAGGGGGATACTGTATATAGTTTTCACTCAGGTCTGTAGATAGTTTTCACTCAGGTCCATGTCAGTTATTTTAGGCGGGAACTCTGGGCTGTTGTTGCTACAATGTTGACAGCTGGCTGCCTATAAAAGCAGGCCGGCTGAGCTGTTTGCGTCAGTTCTATTCCAGCTTACAAAATAAAGAGCTACTTGGAGAAATCGCTGTGTCGTCGGCTATGTCAACCCACAACTTAACAGGGCTTCCTTTCAGCTCTGCGGTCGCACGGCAACTGGCAAATGGAGCTGAGTGTTCATTTTAGCAGAGAGGGGGAAGCAAGCTCCCTACAGATGACCCTTTTCTGGATGATAGATGGGATCTGGCTGGCCTCCTTCCTGTGATTTTTTTTCTGGGAGTCAAGAAGTATAACCCTATGTCAGAGGTGCTATCCTTCCAAAAATATGATAACAGTCCTGATTCACTGTACCATCTGTTAGCCACTATGCTACACTTACCTTTGTAGATTCTTCTAGGTTCATTAGTGGACTTGTGCTGCTACCTTTGTGGGGGCTAAGAGCCCAGGCCTGTTAAGTAACGCAATGGCTAAGGAGGGACTTACTTCTGGGTGTCCCTTATACACTCTTTATACTTATACACACTTAGCCATCAGCTGTGGGTCTATTTTGAGTAAACTTCAGTTGAATTGCAACTCAAAATAAACCGAAGCAGTAATTATGGTTGCGTATTAAGTGTGATTATTAAGTATTAAGTGTGAGCGACGGGGTGAGCTCCCGTTGCTCGGTCCCTGCTCCTGCCAACCTAGCAGTTCAAAAGCACGTCAAAGTGTACGCCGGCTCCCTCGGCCAATAAAGCGAGATGAGCGCCGCAACCCCAGAGTCTGCTACGCCTGGACCTAATGGTCAGGGGTCCCTTTACCTTTTTATTAAGTGTGACTTCATTTATCGGATCCCTGTTTGCGGAAGCTTTTAATGTTTGACGTTTTGTTTTGGCCCTTTATATTTTGTTGAAAGCTGCCCAGAATGGCTGGGGTAACCCAGTTAGATGGGCAGGGTATAAGCAATAAATTATATTATTATTATTATTATTATTATTATTATTATTATTATTATTATTATTACTCAGAGCAGGGCTGGCCCAACATTTTGGTTCCTGAGGTGAACCACAAAATAACGCCACTTCACTCCAGGGAAGAAGGGGTGAGTGAAGATCTACATCAGGAACAAGAAGGGGTATAAAGATCTGGGAGGAGACCAGCAGTGCCTCCTATTGGCCAAGAGCTGTCACTGTCATTGTGGTGGCAGCGGCAGTGGCAGCAGCAGTGGCAGGCAATGCATTCCTTGGAGGCCAAATCTGCTTCCCCTATGGCAGCGTTAGAAACTGGGATAGAAAAGCTAGGAGCCAAACGGCTTCTGGGATCTGGGCTGTGGGCACCAAAACAGAATGCCTAGTCGCCATTGGGGGTGGAGGGGTCAGCAACACTTTTTATTATTTTGATAAGCATAAACTAATATGCAATTCACATAAGTGACACATTGTTAATATCACATTTTTAGCAGAAATGGTTAATACATGTTTAATTTGGTGCTTACAATAAAAATATTGGTACCATACTTCAGTTTTCAAAAAACTCTTTATTGTTAAACTTCTAAATATATTGTCTATCCTTAATGTATACTTTTAGGCTTCAAAGCACATACATTTCAGTAATCCTTGAGTGTCAGCCAGGCGCAAAATTTGGCCCCCAGACTTTTCGAAGTGCTCGCAAATGGAGAATCTTTAGGCACAAAATGCACCTGGCGCCCTGCTAATTTCGAACCGTGCCCTGTGGATCCTGCTGCCCGAGGCAATTGCCTCAACTTTCCTCGTGGGTGGACTGTCACTGTTTTGCAGGAAGGATTTGAGTGTGTCCTGGAAATTTAGGTTTACACTGTTAAAATGAATTAAAACACTGTGCTGCAAAATAAAATAAGATACAACAACAACAGACGGCTTGTGGTTACAAAATGCACCATAAAAAGTGTAGGATGAATGAATGGAAAGACATGTAGACCCTCTGCAAGCAGAACAAATGCTCAATAAATACCAGTCATAGACTAACTAACTACAAGCTTTGTTCAAGCGAATCAAAATGAATGCTGAATAAACAGGTCATCTAAAGGTAAAGGTAAAGGGACCCCTGACCATTAGGTCCAGTCGTGACCGACTCTGGGGTTGCGACGCTCATCTCACTTTATTGGCCGAGGGAGCCGGCATACAGCTTCCGGGTCATGTGGCCAGCATGACTAAGCCACTTCTGGCGAACCAGAGCAGCTCATGGAAACGCCGTTTACCTTCCCGCCAGAGCGGTACCTATTTATCTACTTGCACTCTTGTGTGCTTTCAAACTGCTAGGTTGGCAGGAGAAACAGGTTGTCTAGTTGTTGTTGTTTAGTCGTTTAGTCGTGTCCGACTCTTCGTGACCCCCTGGACCAGAGCACGCCAAGCACTTCTGTCTTCCACTGCCTCCCGCAGTTTGGTCTAACTCATGCTGGTAGCTTCAAGAACACTATCCAACCATCTTGTCCTCTGTCGTCCCCTTCTCCTTGTGCCCTCCATCTTTCCCAACATCAGGGTCTTTTCCAGGGAGTCTTCTCTTCTCATGAGGTGGCCCAAGTATTGGAGCCTCAGCTTCAGGATCTGTCCTTCCAGTGAGCACTCAGGGCTGATTTCCTTAAGAATGGAGAGGTTTGATCTTCTTGCAGTCCATGGGACTCTCAAGAGTCTCCTCCAGCACCATAATTCAAAAGCCTCAATTCTTCGGCAATCAGCCTTCTTTATGGAAGTCGTCTAGTAGAGCCCTTAAAAAGCTACAGTTTTTAAAAGGTCTCTAAAAAGGACAGGTGAAAACTCTGGAAGGAAACTTACTACATCCCTCACCCCCAAAACCTCCCCTTTTTCCAGATTCCCTAATTTTGATGTGCAAGAATGAAAGGAGAGGGCATAGGTCAATAGTGGACCACATGCTTCTCACATACAGAAAGCCCTGAGTTCAGTTCCTGGCATCTGCAGATAGGCTATCTGCCCGAGACCTTGGACAGCTAGGGCCAGTAAGGCTGGGCTATATGACAACAGGTCTGCTTCAGTGTAAGGAAACCTCTGCCTTTGAGAAAATGTCTTCCTTCCACTACTAACAACACTGTTTCATAGCACACTAGACTCAGCAGAATTTTCATCGTCTTCTCAGTTCCACATTTCATCCAGCCAGATTGCCTCCTTATAAATTTAGCTTGCTGACCTGACACAAATCCTATGACACTGTTGGCTTAATAGCATCGATTAGTAGCACGTGCCATAAAGCCCTTTCAAGGATGTCTTGGTTTCTAACAGGGCATTCTTATTAGAAAGCAAGTTTGGACTGGAATATCAGTTCCCTCTTACAGTAAAAATGGATAAGTCATCTAAATGTCTTTTGGACTGGTGTATTCCCACTGCTCCAGCCTCCATGATAGGTTGCTTCTGTCAGATTTCTGCCTGAAATGAAGGAAGTGTGTTAGAATCATATGTACTGTACATGGAATTGTAGTGTTGGAAGGGACCCTGAGGGTCATCTAGTCCAACCCCCTCCAATGCAGGAATATCAACCAGACCGTACATGACAGATGGCCATCCAACCTCTGCCTTAAAACCTCCAAAGAAGGGGGGGGGGACCTCCAAGGAAGCAGAGTTCACCATATTGTTGCCAAACAACTCTTAATGTCAGAAAGTTATTCCTGATGTTTAGTTGTTGTTGGACTCCAATGCCCATCAGTCCCAGTCAGCATGGGCAGTGGTCAGGGATGATGGGACTTGGAGGCCAACAAAGATCTGGAGGGCCACATGTTGCCCAGCCCTGTCATAGACCATTCCCAGCTCCCTCAGGCCTATCAAGCCTTGGCCTCAGTCCTGGCCTGTCAGTCTGAACAATATTTTGCCTTGAGTAAAGGACCCTCAGGGACGCGGGTGGCGCTGTGGGTTAAACCACAGTGCCTAGGACTTGCCGATCAGAGAATCGGCAGTTCGAATCCCCGTGACAGGGTGAGCTCCCGTTGCTCGGGCCCTGCTCCTGCCCACCTAGCAGTTCGAAAGCACATCAAAGTGCAAGTAGATAAATAGGTACGGCTCCGGCGGGAAGGTAAATGGCGTTTCCGTGTGCTGCTCTGGTTCGCCAGAAGCGGCTTAGTCATGCTGGCCACATGACCCGGAAGCTGTACGCCGGCTCCCTCGGCCAATAAAGCGAGATGAGCACTGCAACCCCAGAGTCGGTCACGACTGGACCTAATGGTCAGGGGTCCCTTTACCTTTTTTAAAGGACCCTAGTGTATATGAAGCTGACTGTGCCTATTTGGGCTATGCCCTTGCCTCCTCCCCATTGTCTGCTCCAACCTCCATCTTGTCTTTTTAGGTCATGCCTGTCTCCTGGTAGCTGACAACAGGTCCCTTCCAAGGCCAGATCAACCACGATTGGCCCAAGGTTGCCGAACCTCTAAGTGGAGGGAGACAAATTGCCTCAGGCAGCAAGTTGTTAGTTAATTTATTCTTGCGTTTTGACTTCCAGGGAAGGGAAAGAGACGTTTGCGGCATCCTCTGCCTCAGGTGCCAGAATAATTTGGTGGACTTTGGATGTTGTGCACCCTGACTTGGGAGAGGCGCCCAGTATTGCTCTCCCAAGTTTCTTGGGGCCTGTATATCTGAGGGCAATGTTGGAAACTAAAATGGCAGCTCAGGCTCAGTTGCCCAGTGAGGGGAGACCACTGAACATCTTTTATGTCAAGGGCAGGCCTGAGCTTGGTGGCTTAAGACAGTCAGGAATCATGGTGAAACATCCAGTGTAGAAATACAGGTAGCCTCATATGGTATAGTGTAACTACTCTTAGGGAGCAGCTGGGTAGAATACTGCCTGCACGCTTTCCCTTATGCGATTTAGCGAAAGCTGAAAATTCAGAGAAAGGGACTGGAATATTTCTGAGGGGGCAAGGCCAACAAAATTTCCCTTTTTCTGTGGCTCCTCGCCTGCTGCCTGCCCCCCGGGACATTTGCTCTTTGGCTTACAGCTTGCAAAGTGAGTTACAGTAGCAGCTGTATTGTACGGGGCACTTTAAACTCCCTTTGGCTTTTTAATGATGTTTAACCACAAACAATGGCAGACGCTGAGTCGCTGGCTAGCAATCTGAGTGGGAGTGTGTGCTGCCTGGGTGAGAACGATACTGCTAAAGTTGCTGAACAATGCCTTTTTGTTTTCGGGTGCTTTGCGTGGGGTGCTTTTTTATTATTATGATTCCTTTTTGCAGGCCCTAGATTCAACCCCTTGTTTTCAGACTTTGTCGCAGAGGCTGTCCTTATCACTGTAGGGTAGATGTTTAACTGAAGGGCTGGATCAGACCAGTTAGTTGCCCATCTAGTCCAGCATCCTATTACCCACCATGGCCAGATGGATGCCTTGAGGGAGCACAGAGGCAGGAAACAAGGGCAGAGGTCCCCCCTGGTTGCTACTCTAAGCAGCTGGTATTCTGTGGCATTCTGCTTCCTAAAACCAGAAGGCTGTGTATACAGTGGTACCTCTAGTTACGAACTTAATTCATTCCGGAGGTCTGTTCTTAACCTGAAGCTTCTTAAGTAGAGGTGTGCTTTCACTAATGGGGCCTCTTGCTGCTGCTGCACCGCCAGCACACGATTTCCGTTCTCACCCTGGGACAAAGTTCTCAACTCGAGGTAACTCTTCCAGGTTAGCAGAGTTTGTAGCCTGAAGCGTTTGTAACCTGAGGCATTTGTAACTCGAGGTAACACTGTACTCCATGGGCGGTATCCAGCGAATGCGTTCCATCAACACAAGTATTTTCTCTTGCGCAGTAGTAATTCCTCCCTTCCTTTCCCCAGAAGCATTCCCCCACCTCCCACATTGGCTCCAGAGTTTGAGTGGGACTTCAGAACAAATTTAGGGGGCGGGCAGAGTGTTCTGTTGTGCAAGTGGAAATCCTTGCACATTACAAGCCAGGGTAACAAATAGCCAGTGGTGTGGGTTGGGGGTGGGGAATTGACTTGGGAAATTTACTGGAGGTGAAGTCCTACGCATTGTTTGCATCCTGAGAAGAAGAAGAAGAGTTTGGATTTGATATCCCGCTTTATCACTACCCGAAGGAGTCTCAAAGCGGCTAACATTCTCCTTTCCCTTCCTCCCCCACAACAAACACTCTGTGAGGTGAGTGGGGCTGAGAGACTTCAGAGAAGTATGACTAGCCCAAGGTCACCCAGCAGCTGCATATGGAGGAGCAGAGACGAGAACCCGGTTCCCCAGATTACGAATCTACTGCTCTTAACCACTACACCACACTGGCTCTTTTTTCCAGTTCTCCTAATACGGTGTTTGCAATTAGCATCCATTCATAGTTGCTATTATTTGATGATAACCAAACCACATGGTAGCAAATCCCATACATTAATGAATCATCGCATGAAATGTTATTGTATGCTTCAGTTCCAATTCTCCCAACAGCTTAAAACAGGTGTAGGGAACCTTTGTCCCTCCAGATGTTGCTGAACTGCATACCCCATCATCCTTGGTCATTTGCCATGCTAGCTGGACCAGTGGAAGTTGTAGTTCAGCAACATCTGGAGGGACAAAGGTTCCCCACACCTGAGCTAAACAAACCCTGAGTTACTTGTGTTAACCAGCATATGTAAGATTGCTCTTACCGTATTTTTCGCTCTATAAGACGCACCAGACCACAAGACGTACCTAGTTTTGGGAGGAGGAAAACAAGAAAAAAAATATTCTGAATCTCAGAAGCCAGAACAGCAAGAGGGATCGCTGCGCAGTGAAAGCAGCAACCCCTCTTGCAGTTCTGGCTTCTGGGATAGCTGCGCAGCCTGCATTCGCTCCATAAGACGCACACGCATTTCCCCTTACTTTTTAGGAGGGAAAAAGTAGGTCTCATAGAGCAAAAAATACGGTAATTAATCTACATCTGTAACTTGTATCCTGACAGGTATTGTAAACATTATATATGAATCAAATTACTAAAGAAATGTCTTTATGTAAACTACACACACACACACACACACAGAGAGAGAGAGAGAGAGAGAGAGAGAGAGAGAGAGAGATCCAATATGAGAGCGCACTGGATACAAAAACAAACCCAACAAAGAAATATTTCAAAAGGTTCCTAAGGATTCTGAAGAAACTTGTATTTCTTTGAAATTGGCTCTTAGAGCTTGTCCCCAAAGGAGGACAAAGGAGGACCATTCCCACCAAGGAGAAGGCCCACT
Source organism: Podarcis cretensis (assembly GCF_951804945.1). NCBI lineage: Eukaryota > Metazoa > Chordata > Lepidosauria > Squamata > Lacertidae > Podarcis > Podarcis cretensis. Next base: position 32,968,895 of record NC_137186.1, read on the forward strand.
GCACTTTTCCAGATTCTGCTTACACATTTTCACGGGTGCTTGCCTTTGTGAATCAATGATCATAACATCTGCAGTGAATATCTTCATCTCTGGGTTCTCAAGTGCCTTTTCAAGGGGACTTGCAAGCATCTGCTTCAATACCCCGCAGCAAACCATTTGTTAAGCAAACTTGCTTCAGATACCCCCACCACAAAAAAGAGCCTCACAGCCGCTCATCTTCTGTGATTATTCTAGACCACCTTCCTGATTTCATCACACCTCTCCCTGCAAATTGTTCGGAGATTTAAATTTGGAACACCTCCACTCTGTTGCACAGTTCAAGCCTACAGCACCTGTAACCTTTGCAGCGATATCGGGATTCTTGCTGCAGTCAAATTGGCTTGACGGACAAGGTGACAGGAGGCTGTGAAATAGAGTGTAAAAAGGTAAAGGTAAAGGTACCCCTGCCCGTACGGGCCAGTCTTGACAGACTCTGGGGTTGTGCGCCCATCTCACTTAAGAGGCCAGGGGCCAGCGCTGTCCGGAGACACTTCCGGGTCACGTGGCCAGCGTGACATCGCTGCTCTGGCGAGCCAGAGCCGCACACGGAAACGCCGTTTACCTTCCCGCTGGTAAGCGGTCCCTATTTATCTACTTGCACCCGGAGGTGCTTTCGAACTGCTAGGTTGGCAGGCGCTGGGACCGAGCAGCGGGAGCGCACCCCGCCGCAGGGATTCAAACCACCGACCTTTCGATCGGCAAGTCCTAGGCGCTGAGGCTTTAACCCACAGCGCCACCTGCGTCCCCTGAAATAGAGTGTGGCAGACCACAATTAGGGTGCTTATTCCTAGGAACAGGGCAGGGGGAAAGACTGAGAACTTGGAAGAAATGGAAAGAGGAAAAACAAGCACACTTCTTTCTTTCTTTTTCCAGGGAGAGGGAAAGCGAAGCAACCTCCCAGCGGGGCCATGCCTTTTGCATACTAAACATGAGCAGAACTGACAATGCGACAATACATGTGTGTCTGTTGCACTAAAATCCAGCAGAGAAATATTGGCCAGATGGCAGTGCAATAGGAGGAAGGAAGGATAATAATAATAATAATAATAATAATAATAATAATAATAATAATACCCTGGGCAAACACTACTTTTCCTCCTGTTATCTGAACAGAGCTGGCCCTACCATCAAGCCAGGGGTAGCAAAGGTGGTGCCCTCCAGATTTTCAGACTGCAACTCCCATCAGCCCCAGGAAGCATGGCCAATGATAGAGGATGATGGGAGTTGTAGTCTGGAAAACCTGGAGGGCACCACATTTGCTATCTCTACATTAGGCACAGTAAGGCAGTCACTGTGGATGCCAGATGCTAAGGGGCAGGGAATGATGACAAGGTGTCACAGGACAGAGGTGTGTGCCATTTGGCTTGCCCTGTGCCCTTTTAGCTAGCCTGCTGCCCTCTGTTGTGGTGGAGGACATTGATGCAACAGCGCATTGCCAGTGTTGAAGTAAGGCTCAACTCCCAGTCTGGTTGTCTTCTGTACATGGAATAGGGGAGCAAAATGGCTTTGACTGGGCCTGCATCTGATCTCATAGCCTGCATTTGGGCATTTTTAACCACTGCTTTCTTCCAAGTAGTTGCCTGACTACTGCAGATGACAAATTACCAAGTAATAGCCTACTGCTATAGCTATTAAAACAGTCAGTCTGCCACCAAGTGTCCCTATTTTCCAGAGACGTCCCTGATTTAGAGAAGCTGTCCCCATTTCTGATTTGATCCCAGAACGCCCCACATTTCCTTAGGATGTCCCTATTTTCATTGGAAAAATGTTGGAGGGTAAGGAGTACCCCTGAGCCGTCTGAAGGCAGTCTTGTACAGGGAATGTTTAATGTTTTATGGTGTTTTTATATACAGTGGTACCTTGGGATGCGAACAGGATCCGTTCCAGAGCCCCGTTCGCATCCTGAAGCGAGCGTAACAAGCGATGGTACGTTTGCGCATGCGCGGGTTGCATTGTGCCGCTTCCGCGCATGCGTGTGACATCATTTTGAGCATCTGCGCATGCGCGAGCGGTGAAACCCAGAAGTAATGCGCTCCATTACTTCCGGGTTGCCGCGGAGTGCAACTCGAACACACTCAACCCGAAGCGCATTCAACCCGAGGTATGACTGTATGTTGGAAGCTGCCCGGAGTGGCTGGAGCATCCCAGTAAGATGTGTGGAGTATAAATAGTAAGAATATCATTATGGAATAGGACGTCCCTATTTTCATCGGAGAAATGTTGGAGGGTTTGCTGTCAAGAACATTCCTTTTTGGTAGTTCCACTGCCCTGGATGGCCTGGGTGGGAGACGGCATGTTTTGTGGCAGCCCCTGAGCTGAAGATTCACCCTTTGACCTTAGCCTTTGACATCTGAGGTACATATTTTTGGGCCCACCTTACCCTTTTGACTGCAGTTTGTTTCAACTGCCTTTAATAATATTTTAAAATTGACAGATTTGCCCATCTCTACATGTGGGCAGCCATTATAAACACTCCTGTAACTATTTCTCTTATTGCTCTTCTTTGAAATATTATATTTGCTGCTGTTCATTTGATACGTTGCGAGTCATTGTGGGCCCAGTCTTGCGGGAAAAGTGGCATACAGATAAACGGATGATCAGAGTACCTAAGCGCATTGAGGACACAATTAATACATTGCTTTCTTGGCTGCCAGCCATAAGTAATATTGTGAGCCCTAACTACGCTGCGAGCCCTAACTGGCTTTCTTTGTTTAGCTATGAATCAGAATGCTGTACATCTCTGCTTGGTCATCACTGCTACATTTAATTATTTCCCCCTGGGCCTTTCAAGGAAAGGTGGCATCTATTAAAGGTTTAATGTCTTACACCCCCTGCAGTGTGCATGGTGAAAAGGTGCAGCTAATAAGCTGGAACGACTTCTCAACAAAGGCGTATACTGTGTTACATTTACAAAATTGCTCCCTTTCCTGCCATTTCCTCGTTTATTAATGCCCCTTGCGCACTGTTTATACTGAGTCGGCGTGGGGGGAGAGATCTGGTTCCAGCAGGGTATTACAATGGGGTGTTGTCGACCCTTAGCCAGAACACAGAACAGAGCATAAAGACAATGAGTATTTTGTCTGGTTTTTTCCTTATAGCTGTTTCATGTAGGGCATTTTTCCTACCTGGGTTTACAGGGATGTAAGCATGTGATTGGGGGATGCGGGTGGCGCTGTGGGTAAAAGCCTCAGCGCCTAGGGCTTGCTGATCGAAAGGTCGGCGGTTCGAATCCCCACGGCGGGGTGCGCTCCCGTTGCTTGGTCCCAGCGCCTGCCAACCTAGCAGTTCGAAAGCACCCCCGGGTGCAAGTAGATAAATAGGGACCGCTTACTAGCAGGAAGGTAAACGGCGTTTCCGTGTGTGGCTCTGGCTTGCCAGAGCAGCGATGTCACGCTGGCCACGTGACCCGGAAGTGTCTCCGGACAGCGCTGGCCCTCGGCCTCTTGAGTGAGATGGGCGCACAACCCCAGTCTGTCAAGACTGGCCCGTACGGGCAGGGGTACCTTTACCTTTACCTTTACCTTAAGCATGTGATTAGGACGCTCACCTGATTAAAGGAGCATTGTGTATTCCGGTCAATTCATCTGGCATCCTTAAGTCAGTAACACCTAAGCAGATGCTTTCTAATTCTAAGGTTGCCAGTTCGAATCCCTATGAGACACTGTGCGAGTTTTGTTAGCCCCAAAAATGGAAGGTGATGGAGGTCCCAGGCAAGGAGGATTGGCAACTTAAGATTTTAGGACATGGGTAGGCAAACTAAGGCCCAGGCGCTGGATCTGGCCCAATTGCCTTCTAAATCCGGCCCATGGATAGTCCGGGAATCAGTGTGTTTTTACATGAGTAGAATGTGCCCTTTTATTTAAAATGCATTTCTGGGTTATTTGTGGGGCATAGGAATTTGTTCATTTCCCCCCTCCAAAATATAGTCCAGCCCCCCACAAAGTCTGAGGGACAGTGGACCAGCTCCCTGCTGAAAAAGTTTGCTGACCCCTGTGTTACGATGTGCAGAACTAGCAGGTTTAGCACATAGAACAAGAGAGCAAGTAGAACATGTATTCAATGAAGAGTGGAAAATATGTATTGAGGACAGTGGTACCTCGGGTTACATACACTTCAGGTTACATACGCTTCAGGTTACAGACTCTGCTAACCCAGAAATAGTGCTTCAGGTTAAGAACTTATTTCAGGATGAGAACAGAAATTGTGCGGCAGCAGCGGGAGGCCCAATTAGTTAAAGTGGTGCTTCAGGTTAAGAACAGTTTCAGGTTAAGTACGGAGCTCCGGAACGAATTAAGTACTTAACCCGAGGTACCACTGTATATGGGAAATAATTGTATAAGGGCAAAAACCCTGGCAGCATTAAGATAAATTCAACAGTGTAATTAATATTGGAGCGATGTAAGATTAAAATGGTTAAAGTAAAATATGAAGGAATGATAGATAAGCAAAATGGACCATGGAAGGAGGAGAGAAGTCACTGGATATATAATATTATGTAAAATGTTTATTTTGAGGTGTAAAATTGGGGTGGGGGATTACGAGTGTGTGTGTGTGAGAGAGAGAGAATCCCCATGAGACTGCTGCTTTGAGAGCCAAGTGAGGCTGTGCCTTTGAAAACTGGTTATGAACTTAATTCGTTCCGGAGGTCCATTCTTAACCCGAAACCGTTCTTAACCTGAGGCTAATGGGGCCTCCCGCTGCCGCCACGCTGCCGCTACGCAATTTCTGTTCTCATCCTGAGGTAAAGTTCTTAACCCGAGGTACTACTTCTGGGTTAGCGGAGTCTGTAACCCGAAGTGCTTGTAACCCAAGGTGTTTGTAACCCGAGGTACCACTGGCGCCTACCTGGGTGGTGCTGGAACTGAGTTCTGGCTGAAAAAAAGCCCTGGTTGCGGTGCCCCGAGGCTCCCTGAGCCCAGTGTGACCGAACTGGTCGTGCTCCCCTAAACTCACCTCTGGACTGAGATTATTGGGGCAGCGCTCCATTTACCCAAACAGAGATAAACAGAGGCTCCATTGGCTACAAGAAACAGCAGCTGGGACAGAGGGCTCCAGGGTTGGCAGTGTATCCCTTCTTAAACCTGGGCTTTGTCAAGTGCCTGGCAATGCCAACCGTGGCACAAAGGGTGAGTGCCCTTGCTTTTCCTACCCCAGTTTCCCTACTGGTAATCAAGCAATTTGGTTTATAACAACCAAAGTGCATTCTCTGTTCAGAGATTAGTTACAGTGAGCAAAAATAAATCTGGTTAACTTAGCTTTGTTAAACTCTTTTGCTGCAGACGTTGCATTGTGACCCACTCTCTTGAAGCTCCTGGTTTTCTCTGTGATCAGCAGCATGTGTAATTATAATTACTTCCCTCCAGAATATATTATTTTCCCGAATCCCAGGGAGACCGGCGAGCCTCGTTTCCTCCCCGCCCTTTGCTTTGTGATAAGAATGCCTTATTAAGAAATCCACATGCCTGCTCAGTGTCATTTTTGGACCATGGAAAATGTGAAACACATTAAATGTTGCTACTGAACTATTATATGTTGGCGTAGGTAGGAGCTTGCGGTTGTTTGAGACACTTGCATGTGTTCATTGGCTTACTGGCTGCCGCCTACTGAGAGCAGAGAGGTGTGGGGAGCTCACGGAGGTGCCAGCGCGGTGGCAGGACTGTCAGATTGACTCTGCCACCTCTCCTGCCCTGCATTGGAGAGCCAGTGTGGTGTAGTGGTTAAAAGCAGTGGACTTGTAATCTGGTGAACCGGGTTTGATTCCTCGCTCCTCCACATCCAGCTGCTGGGTGACCTTGGGCCAATCACACTTCTCTGAAGTCTCTCAGCCTCACTCACCTCACAGAGTGTTGTGGGGGAGGAAGGGAAAGGAGATTGTTAGCTGCTTTGAGACTCCTTAAGGGGAATGAAAGGCGGGGTGTCAAGTCCAAACTCTTCCTCCTCCTCCTCTTCTTCTTCTTCTCGCCCTCTCCGAGAGCAGCAGCAGTGCTCAGCATTGGAAACCTGGCTGTGCCCCTATTGCCCCGCCAGTGTTGCCTGCCAACCGCAGCTGATGTAATAGATAAGACAACAAAGTTGGTTACAGATGCAAGTATTTCGAATCGTTTCAGGGGCTTAAAACTCAAACAGTGAAAATGGATATTTGTTTCCGTTGCCACGTTCTCACTTTCCTTTTCATAACACTGCTAAAGTAGCAATTAAGAGTCAGCCAACGGAGCAGGGGTGTTAAGTTGTGGGTGAGCATATCAGACGACACAGCGATTCTTCAAACAGCTCTTGTTTATTCACAGGCCAGGACAGAACTGAACTGAACTGAAGGGTTCAGCCAGCCTGCTTATATAGAGCTCCACTACAACGCAACAGTAACCACTTTCTGTAACTATCCAATCACTGAACGTCACTTTCAATCCCTTATTTGCATATGTGGACCTGAGTGAAAACTACAGTATCCCCCTGCTGGCCCAGGGTGAGAACTTCAGTACATAACAAGGGGCACCTGCAAAACTTGCACATTTACCGTAACTATGTACCTTGCACCATAAAAGGTTTAATGGGATAGCTTGGCAGAAAGCCAAGGGTTCCTAAAAAGAATTCCAACAAGAATTCCAGAAAGAATGGGGGAAATGCAGATAATACTTTACCAAACAGTGCCCCAAAATATACACCTGGACTTGTTTTGATTAATTTCTATAGGAGACTTTGCGGGTTTTTAAGTCATAATTAGGAAAAATTGTAATAATCACATATAAAATAAACAGTACACAAGAAGTAAATAAGAAGGCCATTTACAGGATAAAGGAAGTATTTTATTTTTATGTTATGTTTTCTTTATAGGAGTTTAATTTTGATAATTAAATTGTCAATGGTGGTGGGTTTGTTTATATGTGTGAGTTGTTGTGGACTATGTTGTAAATAAAATTTTAAAAAGGAATAAAAAGAAAGCCAAGGGTTCCTGTCTGGCTCAATATGCTCCAGCTGCACATGTTTACTAGTAACAGCACCCCTATTTTCTGATACTTATCCCTGAATAAAGCATGTCTCCACATTGCTGCCTTTTGGAGATGCTGTGTTAATTTTTTTTAGTGTGAGTTGCTGGAGTTGCAATTCTTCAGAAGTCATGTCCCATCCTAGGGTGCCAGGAAGTCAAATCACAGCGTGAGGAATGGATGGCTGCATTGACTTTAGCATCAATGGGTGTGCATGGGCGCTGAGATGAGGTCCCATTTTGCGTCCCTAGTCCCATGCACTCTTCCAGAGGAGATTTGGCAGAGATCCTCACTTTCAATGTTTAGGTTGATGAACTTCAAATTTGCAGTGCTGCTGTATATTTTGAATAGCTCATAAGCAATTGTAGGACATTGATTCCCGCCTCCCCTCCCCCCTCCACCAGCAGGGCCACTATTAGGGCCAAACTTCAGGGGAATAGTTCTGGAATCCAGAAGCTGGGGGAACCCACAACTGTGAGAAGGCAAATGATTTCATAGCGGAAGCAGGCTATTCCAGCACCCGTTGAAGGGTTGCTACCATTCATTCTTTCTAAAAACGCACAGTTATTGGCAGGGTGGATTTGATTTAAATCAAATTGATTTAAATCACGATTTAAATCACTAGTCAGTAAGACTTGATTTAAATCACTCATCAGTAAGACTTGATTTAAATCATTTTTTACAGAAATACTCATTCTTGCTGGTATAATCTTCATATTTTTGGAATAATAAAATTTCAGAGTATTTTTTACAGTTGTATCAAAAATTACTGATTTGGTTATAATATTAAGAAATACATTGACAGATAATTATGAAATTATTGTGAGGTTCAATAAGTTAACTGTTTATATTTGGACAACATTTCTGCTGTACTTTATTGGAAGGAGAAAAACAATAATTTCCTTAATAACAATTTAAACAAATTTATTTAACTAAACAATAGCTTTATAGCATATGTATCCATGTTTGTTAACTGATGTGGTTAAACAATTTTTTGAAAAAAAGAGCTTAGACTGAGTTTTAGCACACATGAAAAACTTAAAACAATTCCTTATTTCCTGATGAATAGCCTTTTTACAATAAATAAAAAACTATCTTTAGGAAGATTTTTCCTCCAAAAGCATTTTATTTTAAATAAAAATAATCCGATTTAAATTTTAAAAAAATCCGATGATGATGATGATGATTTTAAATCATTGATTTTTATCCACCCTGGTTATTTGGGATAGCTGGGCAAGCTGTCAAGCAAAGCTCTGGCTGAAATGAACATGCAGGTCATGGCTGGAGCTGCCCTGCCACTCAATTTAATTGCTTTAAAGAGAGAGAAAGAGAACGTCCTTTTCCTGTTACTACCTTGTAAGCTGCTGGGGTGTTGCTAATTTTGGCTGCTGTGAGTTGTAGTCCATAACATCTGGAGGACACCAGGTTGAAGAAGGCTGGTTTTTATACACATAGGTTGCTATGCAGGGGAAATAAAACCTCCAGTGCAACATTGCGTAGTAGGAGGTGATATTCTAAGATGGGGTGCCATTTTAAAAAACGGGATCGAGGACCAGTCTGTTGCACTCAGCAGTTGCATTGTTGAGAAGCTTTCTTTTGCGTGCGGTTTCTACTTGGTGGTGAGACAGAGCTCTGAGCAGACTTTCCTTATTAAGAGCAGCTCTCTTCCCTTGCGTTTTTAATCGATTCGCCTTACCCGATCTGCAGTATACTGAACGCACATCACTAGTATTTGGAAAGGGCCCAGGTTGTGATGGAACGCTCCACCGAAACCCATCATATCTTATTAAACTGCAGCGAATTTCTATTCAGCCCAGCTGATTTGAATAATTAAACAGGGTTAAATTGGATAGAGTTGAACCTCAGGGGATTGGGCATCTAGCTGCCTTTTCCTGAAAGGTACTTTGCTCCTTCTCACCCGCTCTTTAAAAATAACGACAATTACAACAACAACCTTTAGTAATAGATAACTGCATTCAGCAAGTTTTCTGCTAATGGGTGGTGTGACTTATATTTTTACTTTGATATAGTCTAATTCGGCCTACACGGTCTAGGCTTCATTCTGAATCAGTGTTAGTGATGAACTGACATGCCTTGGCGCTTGCCTTTGCTTTCGATCTACCTTTATAGAAAATGCTTTCAACCTTCAGGGCACTGAATCGGCCATCTAAAAAGAAACAGCGAGAAGGTTGTAGGCAGTTGTATTACACATAGACTCCCTGATCTGGCTGGGGATCGTGTGTGCAGAACTGGACCCTGTGCATTTATCTATAGCTGGATGGTGAATTGCCTGACCTGTCCCATGTTTTGCCTGACCGAAGGTGGCAACTCTACCCACAACCCCACCCACGGGGGAGTGCAAGTCACTGTGCAAAATTAAAATGGGGATGGGATCTGGTCACCTAGTGCCACTCAAAGCACCAGAAGGTTAGAAACCTTTTTGTTTTCTGCCAAGTGGGGTGAGGACTGGGTTGTTGTTGTTGTTTAGTCATTTAGTCGTGTCCGACTCTTCATGATCCCATGGACCAGAGCACGCCAGGCACTCCTGTCTTCCACTGCCTCCCACAGTTTGGTCAAACTCATGCTGGTAGCTTTGAGAACACTGTCCAACCATCTTGTCCTGTGTCGTCCCCTTCTCCTTGTGCCCTCAATCTTTCCCAACATCAGGGTCTTTTCCAGGGAGTCTTCTCTTCTCATGAGGTGGCCCAAGTATTGGAGCCTCAGCTTCAGGATCTGTCCTTCCAGTGAGCATTCAGGGCTGATTTCCCGCAGAATGGAGAGGTTTGATCTTCTTGCAGTCCATGGGACTCTCAAGAGTCTCCTCCAGACCATAATTCAAAAGCATCAATTCTTCGGCAATCAGCCTTCTTTATGGTCCAGCTCTCACTTCCATACATCACTACTGGGAAAACCATAGCTTTAACTATATGGACCTTTGTTGGCAAGGTGATGTCTCTGGTTTTTAAGATGCTGTCTAGGTTTGTCATTGCTTTTCTCCCAAGAAGCAGGCATCTTTTAATTTCGTGGCTGCTGTCACCATCTGCAGTGATCATGGAGCCCAAGAAAGTAAAATCCCTCACTGCCTCCATTTCTTCCCCTTCTATTTGCCAGGAGGTGATGGGACCAGTGGGCATGATCTTTGTTTTTTTGATGTTGAGCTTCAGACCAATATTTTGCGCTCTCCTCTTTCACCCTCAATAAAAAGTTATTTAATTCCTCCTCACTTTCTGCCATCAAGGTTGTGTCATCTGCATATCTGAGGATGTTGGACTGGGTAGGCATCAGTAAAAGGCTGCTGGGTGTTGGTGCACCTCCCCACCCAAATGTCATTTCCTACAGGACAGTTTTCATTCAAATCAAAAAGCTGAGACAAGCTGGGTGTCTTTTACGTATTTGCTTTTACCAACAGAGCCCAAATGCTAGATATGATTTCCTGTTTCAAAGCCAGATTGGTTTGACTTACTGAGATAAAGTCCCCCATGTGTTTCCTGAGAAGCACAAATGTTAGCATTCATTTCATTAAATGTAAGCGTGGAATTTCAGTTTCTAATGCACACAAACACCCTTCAAAATGTGGTAGAGAGAGAATAAATGGCCTCCCTATTGTTTGCCAAATCTTGTTTAATGACTCTCAACACTTGCCTCCCGTCATTTTCTAGGCCAGTCGTCCCTAAATCATATCTAAATATGGTAATATGTTTATGTAAAACAGGAATTTCAAAAGGAATTAAGCATACAAGCAACACTCCAGAGTGTGTTATGCTTTGTATTAATTAGATTGATCTCCGAACGCAACTGCAGCATGCAGAAGATCCTGATTTGTTAGCCCACTTTGCAAATCTTGAATCTAAAGGATGGGTGCATGGAGATTTCCCTTGTAAAGTTGGTCGTAGTGTTAGAGCTCAAAACCACAGGGTTTATTTGGAAGGAACCAATCATTACCATCATTAGGATGTAGACATACGTAGATACATACCCTCCAACATTTCTCCGATGAAAATGGGGATGTCCTGTTCCACTATTATTAGTATTTTTAGTGCTATTTTTCTAGAAAAAGAGGAGCCAGAACTCCCCATGAACACCTCCTTTGTTCTCTTAGAATGGCAGTGCTGCCCACCTAAGAGTTCCTGCTAAAAAAAGCCATTATTATTATTGTTATTATTGTTATTATTATTATTCCCTGCCCATCTGACTGGTTTGCCCCAGTCAATCTGGGCAGCTTCCAACATACATAAAAACATAATAAAACATAAAACTTTTTAAAACTTCCTTATACAGGGCTGCTTTCAGATGTCTTCTAAAGGTTATGTTACTTATCTCCTTAACTTGGGGATCGCATAACTCCACACCCTCCAACATTTATCTGATGAAAATGGAGACATCCTAAGGAAAAGCGGGACATTCCGGGATCAAATCAGAAACTGGGACGGCTTCTGTAAATCTAGGACTGTCCCTGGAAAACAGGAACACTTGGAGGAGATAGATCGAGATAATATCACACACACGTGAACTCACACATTAAAGTACGCAGTATAACATTATAAAGCCAACGTGATGGTGAACAATACACACAGGACTCAACATCTCAATCACGACCATTTTCTAGAGCAGAGATGGTGAATCAGTGGCCCCAGTGGTGGACATTGGGCTTTAAAATCTCAGTGGCGCCCTGTGCGATGCCAAAATTTGATGCCCCTTCCGTTGTTTGCTGTTGTTGCAGTGCCTCCTGCGGTGGCCTCCCGGCTCAGCACCCAGTGCGAACGAACCGGTTGGGCTACCCTATATCTGCTTCTGGTGTTGCTGTGAATGTTATGGGACTTCAACTCCCATCATACCTGACCTCTGGCCCTGCTGGCTGGAGCAGATGGGCACAGGAGTCCCAACAGCAAATTGGAGGGCAACAGCTTTCCCCACTCCTCCTTTAGATGCAGCGTAAGATCTTCTCAGCTTTGCATTTACTGCAGTCTCCATAGTTAACTTATCGAATTCACATGATGTGGGGAGGAGTATTGATTTGGGTCCCCCCCCCCCAGTACTAGACCAATTTAAAAATGAGGATATGATCATTGGCTGTTTGGCAAAATAGAACCTCCATGTTTCAAGGCAGTAGACTGCGGAATGCCAGCTGCTGGGGGGCAGACAGTATGGATAGGCTGTCGCATTTACTTCCTGTTTGTGGGATCCTTGGAGGCATCTATTTGCCGTTGTGCAAAGCAGGGTGCTGGTTTATTGGACCTGATCCAGTGTGGTGTAGTGGTTAAGAGTGGTTGACTCATAATCTGGTGAACCAGGTTCAATTCCCCGCTCCTCCACATGCAGCTGCTGGGTGACCTTGGGCCAGTCACACTTCTCTGACGTCTCTCAGCCCCACTCACCTCACAGAGTGTTTGTTGTGGGGGAGGAAGGGAAGGAGATTGTTAGCTGCTTTGAGACTCCTTAAAGGTAAAGCGACCCCTGACCATTAGGTCCAGTCGTGACCGACTTTGGGGTTGCGGCGCTCATCTCGCTTTATTGGCCGAGGGAGCCAGTGTACAGCTTCCGGGTCATGTGGCCAGCATGACTAAGCCGCTTCTGGCGAACCAGAGCAGCACACGGAAACGTCGTTTACCTTCCCACCGGAGCGGTACCTATTTATTTGCACTTTGACGTGCTTTTGAACTTCTAGGTGGGCAGGAGCAGGGACCGAGCAACAGGAGCTCACCCCATCGCAGGGATTCAGACAGCCGACCTTCTGATCGGCAAGTCCTAGGCTCTGTGGTTTAACCCACAGCAGTAGTGATAAAGTGGGATATCAAATCCAAACCCCCCTTCTTCTTCTTCTTCTTCTTCTTCTTCTTCTTCTTCTTCTTCTTCTTCTTCTTCTACAATCAGGAAAACTCAGTTTGTGTTCAGGTGCTCTGGATTCTTCCAGGACACATGCCCTTGTGTGTCACACCCATCACTGTCCCTACTTAACACCCTGAGTGCTTTTAACTGCTGGAGTGTGTCTTTGAACTTCTTTGAACTCTTAAGGATGCTTCTTAGTGGTCTAGATGGAGGATAGACAAGGATGTGTGAATGTGAAGACCTTAACCTAATGCACAAAGGTAAAATTCACTTTTATTGCTGTCCTCACGTTTGCCTCTGGCCCCTGGCATGTGGCCCTTGGAAGCCTGTCCAGAATGGAATGTGGCCCTTGAGCTGAAAAGTGATGAAGTGGTGAATATATAAAAGGATGTCACATAGTGGAGGGAGAAAGGTTGTTTTCTGCTGCTCCAGAGAAGCGGACACGGAGCAATGGATCCAAACTACAAGAAAGAAGATTCCACCTAAACATTAGGAAGAACTTCCTGACAGTAAGAGCTGTTCGACAGTGGAATTTGCTGCCAAGGAGTGTGGTGGAGTCTCCTTTGGAGGTCTTTAAGCAGAGGCTTGACAACCATATGCCAGGAGTGCTATGATGGTGTTTCCTGCTTGGCAGGGGGTTGGACTCGATGGCCCTTGTGGTCTCTTCCAACTCTATGATTCAGTGATTCTATGATTCATTGTCTGTGTGTGTGTTTCTACAAGAAAGAAGTTAGCATTGCCAGTGCAGCAGTGTGAAGAATGAAATAGCTTCTGTGTGAGATTGGGAGGCTTGAGGTGGCAGTCATGCCAGGTAAGCTGCGGCTATGCAGAGAAGAAGCCCAGCATAAAATCCCTTGCTATGCTGTCCTGGCAGTTAACCTCTGGCTTCTCCAAGGTCATTCACCATCGTTGCAATTAGGCCTGTGGGTTGAGGTTCCTGGTGGGGCCTTCTCAAAGCCAAGCTGGATGTCAGGGCCTGCTGCTGGGCCTGATGGGAGATGCAGCCCAGAACATCTGGTGGGCACTGAGTTGGCAACGGCTGAGTGAAACAATACAAGCAATTGATAAGATTTGCTCTCCCGCTAAAGTTACCCCGCCAGAGTGAACTGAGAAAGCTCTCAGGAGGTACAGGTTGAAAAAGAATGTCCAAATGCCCCTGAATCCACATTGAAATTCCTAGTTGGTTGAGGAAGCCAGGTTGCATGTTAACCAAAACAAAGCTTCCTTTCTCCGTACAGCCAGCCAGCCAGCATTTTGAAGTTTGCTCTGCCAAATGAGTGGGAGAAGTCAAGTTTTAACAGGCAGTCACTTGTGACATTTCCTGGAGGAAAGGAGGTTGGGAAAGCAGAGAAAAGCTGTGCTGAAGGGTGCCGAAACTGCAGACTAAAATAAGCAGAACATGGGACTGCATTTAGTATATACTGTACAGTTGCTAGAAAACTTCCAGGTGGGGGAGAAAAATCCAATTTGGTGCCTGGAAGGGTTTATTGTGTACCCATGTGAGTTTGTTTTTGTGTTTATATCTCATCTTTTCTTCAAAGACCTAGAAGTGGCATAATCGTTTTCACTTCTTCCCTATTTTTTATCCTTACAATAACCCCATGAGTTAGGTTAGGCTGAAAGATCACCAAGTGAGCTTCATATCTGAGTTGCGATTTGAACCTTGGTCTTCCAGTTCCTAGTTCAGTACCCTAACCGCTATGCAACATTGTCTGCCCACCCCACCTCAGACTATGGAGCTAACCTCTGCCACAGGCAGAGATCTAGGAGTTGCTGACATCCTCTATCTCCTGCCTCAGAGGACAAACAACATCCTGGGCAAGGGAGACCAACCTGGCCCTACTATTGGCCAGTGAAGGAACAACTGCAGGAAGTTTGCTTCCCCGATCCTTTTGTTGAGGTCATCAGGACGCGCACATATTACATGTGTGCTAAGGGAACTGCAATGGTTGATGACCAGATACCAGGTCTTGTTCAAAGTCTTGTTAATATATAAAGTCCTGAACAGCTTGGGACCAGGTTACCCAAAAGACCGCTTGCCCCTGTAGAGAGAGAGACCTGTAAGATCCCTTAGCTCAGGGGTCAGTGAACTTTTTCAGCAGGGGGCCGGTCCACTGTCCTCAGACATTGTGGGGGGTGGACTATATTTTGAAGGAGGGGAAAGAACAAATTCCTATGCCCCACAAATAACCCAGAGATGCAGTTTAAATAAAAGGACACATTCTACTCATGTAAAAACACGCTGATTCCCAGACTGTCCGCGAGCCGGATTTAGAAGGCTTTTGGGCCGGATCCAGTCTTTGGGCCTTAGTTTGCCTACCCATGCCTTAGCTCATCTGGGGAAATTCCTTTCTTGGCACCTTGCCCTGCAGGATGTCGTAGGGCAGTGACCCCAAATCAGGCATAATATGCTTGTGTTGTACACTGTGTTTTTGTTTTAATCATATTGTTTGTTTTGATATAGTACACCCCCTAGAGATTTTTTCAAATAGAGTGAACGCTCGGGTTGTGAACGTGATCCATGCGGGAGACTGCAGCACTGCGGGTTGCGATTTGATGCTTCTGCACATGTGCAAAGCACAATTTAGTGTTTTTGCGCGAGCGCCGAAACCCAGAAGTAACTTGTTCTGGTACTTCCGGGTTCTGCACAGTGTGTAACCCGAAGCGTCTGTAATCCGAGGTATGACTGTATTAAGCATTTTATAAATGCTTTCACATCTATAAATAAATACATAAATACATAGCCTGCCTGCATTCAGTTCTACTGCTAGTAGGCCAGAGAAGGAGCAGCTATAGGGAGTTTGCCACCCCTCCGTTCCACCCAGAAAGGACACTCTGCTCCAATTCCTACTTTCCTCTAAAGTCCTCATTCCTTTTTCCTTTTGTGAGCCTGCAGGCAGGGATTTATTTTCGTTTAATCTCCATGCAACGCTTAGAACATTTCAGGTGTATACTTCTTGCTGCTTCTGCTGCAGATTTTGTGTGTGTGTGCATTTTGAGGTGGGGCAGGGGCTTGTGCTAGCAGACAGAAAACATTAGAAATGGCCTTACGTTCCTATGTAAAAATACCTATAATAAGATTGGCAGTATGCATGCATGTGCATAATTCAGGAACACTCATAGCACCGAATGTGGTGTATTTCAAAGGTTAAATTGCCCACTTTTGTTTCTCTTTCGTCTTCGCTGTGTGCAGCGGCACCAGCAGTAGCAGCAACAAACCTCAGAAAGGCATTTTGGGAAGGAAACGGCAGATGCCAGTCATTGGCCATTAAGAGGAATGATGCATAGGCTGTTTTATGTACAACCCCACCCCTAAACTTTTAAAGGTAAAGGTAAAGGTACCCCTGCCCGTACGGGCCAGTCTTGACAGACTCTAGGGTTGTGCGCTCATCTCACTCTATAGGCCGGGAGCCAGCGCTGTCCACAGACACTTCCGGGTCACGTGGCCAGCGTGACAAGCTGCATCTGGCGAGCCAGCGCAGCACACGGAACGCTGTTTACCTTCCCGCTGGTAACCGGTCCCTATTTATCTACTTGCACCCGGGGGTGCTTTCGAACTGCTAGGTTGGCAGGCGCTGGGACCGAACAATGGGAGCACACCCCACCGCGGGGATTCGAACCGCTGACCATGTGATCGACAAGTCCTAGGCGCTGAGGTTTTACCCACAGCGCCACCCGCGTCCCTAAACCTTTACTTCTCCTTTTTAAAAAAATCACCAAATGCCACATAAAACCATTTTTCTGCCTTGTAAATCAGGTGGTGAAATTGTTGGACCTCATGTGACTCGGATATTCTGGAGCACGGACTGGACACAGGGAGGCAAACGCCAATTCAGGTTTCAAGCAGGTTTATTTGATTTGCATATGCATAGCAAATAGGGACCCGGGTGGCGCTGTGGGTTAAACCACAGAGCCTAGGACTTGCCGATCAGAAGGTCGGCGGTTCGAATCCCCGCAACGGGGTGAGCTCCTGTTGCTCGGTCCCTGCTCCTGCCAACCTAGCAGTTCGAAAGCACGTCAAAGTGCAAGTAGATAAATAGGTACCACTCTGGCGGGAAGGTAAACGGTGTTTCTGTGTGCTGCTCTGGTTCGCCAGAAGCGGCTTAGTCATGCTGGCCACATGATCTGGAAGCTGTACGCCGGCTCCCTCGGCCAATAAAGAGAGATGAGCGCCGCAACCCCAGAGTCAGCCACAACTGGACCTAATGGTCAGGGTCCCTTTACCTTATGCATAGCAAATGGTGCAGCGCAATATGTTTGCAATCTGCACATCCCAATCAGGGTGTGCCCACTTTTTATAGACTAAATAAACAGAGAGTGAAACTCTACATTCTTATCCAATCAGCCTCTAAAATTCCATGTTTCTTCCTTTTGAAGGCTTCTTTGTTCATCTGCCGGCTGTGGCCTTGCTGTCTTGTAACAGTGGCTCTGTTTGTCTGCCCACTATGGCCTTGTAACAGTAGCATGATAACCGCATGCTGAAATTTCTATTTCTGAGGACCTTCAAAATGTGGGGGCCCAGTTTGGTTTGGCGATACACACCTGCTCAAAAGATGTGTGGCTTATCAAATATGATACTCCGGCAATTCAAATCTAGCCTTGAAAGCATTAGGAGCATTGGTGGCTGTTCAAAGGGATTAAAACCTTTCAGATTTCAAGGGCAAGAACCATTCAGGAAGTACTAGGAAAGCCTATTGTTTTTGCCTCTCAAAATAATCCGAAAGATGCTATGGATGAAAACAGAGATGTTGATAACTGCAAATAAGCTTATTGCCAAAAACTGGAACTCATGGAAAATTCCAACCATGAGGAAAGGTTGCAGAAGGCTTAGCTTGCTAGGATATTGCGTAAAATTACTGCTATAATCCATGCTCGTGAAAGCAACTCAAGGGCAAGGCAAGTATTTGTTTGTGACTGGGAATTGTTCATCTGTTTTTTTGGAACAATGCATTTACTCAACATAATGTCAAGGAACACATGCTGGCGATGTCATAGACTAGTGATTTGCAATTAACTTAATTGAAACTCCCTTTCTTTTCTGCTCTCGGAGACTTTTTCTTTTTGGCATTTTTGTGCAATTTGTAATAATATTATTAATATTTGTTTAAAATGTTACCCATTCTGTGGGCGTGGGAGGAAGGGAATCACATCATCTAGTTTGTATCATCTCGAGCCAACCACACAAGAACAATTTGTACCAAAGTATTTCAGGCAAATCCTTTGTTAATCAAAGTGTGTTACAGCTGGCCTACCAAGCATGGTAGGTAGCTTCATACAAGCAAGCGGCTTTGGCCCAAACTAGATGTGCAAGGCAACACCTATGTGTTAAAAGTTTATCCTGTTCACATATAAAGTGGGGAATGGAGAAGTCTGCTTTTTAAACAAAACAGAAGCTTGTTAAGGATTTTTCTCACTGCCCGAATTAGTATTATCATTATCATTATCAAAATCATCTGCAAAGCTGCACACACATCAAGAGATAAGACAACGTCTGCCATTGGACTCAGAATCAAATAGGCATGATACAAAAGGAAAGGGGAATGAGGAGGGAAGAGGAAAACACGAATTGAAGCAGTTCTCTTCAATGGATAGTGCCAGGCTGGCCTCTCTCCCCATGCCATGATGTTCACTGTCAGAGGCAAGGAGGTGTAGCCTCCCAGTGACTCTTCCTCTCTTGGCTGCTGACGGAGGACAGAGGGTGCCTTTTTTTGGTTTTAAACTAATAGAACCGGGCCAGGGGGGAAATGCTTAAAAGTTATAAGGAGGGAAGTGAGACATGGGGAGGGGGTTGGGTATTGCTTTCCTCCCAAGCACACCATTTTGTGTAAAAGTGCAACACCACCACCCTGCTTTATATGTGAATAGGGCAAAAACATTGCCCCACGTGTTTAGATTTTACTTTTGGGCAAATCTAGAACACTAGCTCTTCACAGACTTCCTAAATCAGGCATAGGCAAACTCGGCCCTCCATATCTTTTTGGGACTACAACTCCCATCATCCCTGACCACTGGTCCTGTTAGCTAGGGATGATGGGAGTTGTAGTCCTAAAACATCTGGCGGGCCGAGTTTGCCTATGCCTGTCCTAAATGAAGGTTTAGAGACTTAAAAACATACTTTATACCAAGCTTCGCCAACCTGATGCCCTCTGGGCTACATTGGCTCCCAGTACGTTTCCGAGCACAATTCAAAGTGTTGGTGCTGATCTTTAAAGCCCTAAACGGCCTCGGTCCAGTATACCTGAAAGAGCGTCTCCACCCCCATCGTTCTGCCCGGACACTGAGGTCCAGCGCCGAGGGCCTTCTGCTGGTGCCCTCACTGAGATAAGCCAAGTTACAGGGAACCAGGCAGAGGCCTTCTTGGTAGTGGCGCCCGCCCTGGGGAACGCCCTCCCACCAGATGTCAAAGAGAAAAACAACTACCAGACTTTTAGAAGACATCTGAAGGCAGCCCTGTTTAGGGAAGCTTTTAATGTTTAATAGACTATTGTATTTTAATATTTTGTTGGAAGCCGCCCAGAGTGGCTGGGGAAACCCAGCTGGATGGACTAGGTATAAATAATAAATTATTATTCTTATTACTGTGCTACAATTCCCATTAGCCAGATGGGCAAAAGGTGCCGTCTGCAGAGTCAAATATCTTCCCTCCCTGTGGTCCAGTTAATGTCTTCACTGTTTGGAAGCATCTCTGAAGTATCTCAGGCAGAAGTTTTGGCAAAACATCTGGTACCCAAGATCCTTTTTAAATAAAAAATAAATCAATTTGAAGATGTGAAGCGTTGAACTCAGAACCTTCAGCATGCAAAGTGTGCTCTCTGCCACTCAGCTATAGTGAGCTTTTTGAAAAAGCTTTATTCTTGACATTTTAAAGCAGGGATGGGGTCCCCATACATTCCAGGTGTTGCTTCCAGGTCCCTACTTCCATCAGTTGGGAGTATGGCCAGTGGCCACAAATGATGGGAGCTTTAGTTCATCAACATCTGGAGGGCTGCAGGTTCCCCATCCCTCATGCGGCCGAATGACATGACAGAGCTTTACCTGATAGTGATGTTTACCCAGTAGTGATGTTTCCCAGTAGTGATGTATGGAAGTGAGAGCTGGACCATAAAGAAGGCTGATCGCCGAAGAATTGATGCTTTTGAATTATGGTGCTGGAGGAGACTCTTAAGAGTCCCATGGACTGCAAGAAGATCAAACCTCTCCATTCTGAAGGAAATCAGCCCTGAGTACTCACTGGAAGGACAGATCCTGAAGCTGAGACTCCAATACTTTGGCCACCTCACGAGAAGAGAAGACTCCCTTGAAAAGACCCTGATGTTGGGAAAGATGGAGGGCACAAGGAGAAGGGGACAACAGAGGACGAGATGGTTGGACAGTGTTCTCGATGCTACTAACATGAGTTTGACTAAACTGCGGGAGGCAGTGGAAGACAGAAGTGCCTGGCATGCTCTGGTCCATGGGGTTACGAAGAGTCGGACACGACTAAACAACTAAACAACAACAACATACAGTATTCCTATCTTACCTTTTGCATTTAAGCTGGCAATTTCATTCACAACTGCTTATCTCAGAACTCTTGCAGCAGTTTCTTTTTTTCCCTACAGTGCAGTTTATACCCTATCAAAAAAACGAAAAGAGAAAAAAATCCAGAAAACAAATTATACAAGGAACAATGGTAGGGTGGAGACGAAAGAACTCTGGCTAATGCTTCTAATGATTCACTGTGTCCTTTCTTTAAACTTCAGTGAACTCATTCAAATATGCAACTCCAGTAAATGAACAGATTTGTTTATGGTTGTAGGTTTCCTTCCATGATGGAGTTGGTGGCACTAATTTCCTATTGAAAAATAGGCTATTAATTTTCACTGGGTAGCTAATTAGCTGCAGAGTCTAAAGAGGTAGGGCCACCAGTTGTCGGAGGTTGACTTGCCGGGTCGTTTGGGGCAAACCAGGAACATCTTTCCATCATAACGACATTAGACACGGGAACGTTCAAGCAGTAGCCACAAAGGGAAACCCAGGAGCACACTCTAAACACGCTCCCAATTCTTCCTTTGCAGTTGCAGTTTGAACTCAACGCCTTTTGATTTTGGCACCTTCTTCATTCCCCTCGCACACGGTCAGAAAAAGAAGCCAAATTTTAAAAAGCATTGAGTTCAAGCCTCAACCGCAAAAGAAGACTCAAGATTATTCTTGCCTCTTGAAATCAAGCCAGGATTGCACAGGAAAAAACTGAACAGCAGCTGCCCATGGTGGAATTGCAACCAAGTGCGAATGGGTTGGATTTGCAGTGGTGTCTTGGCCCACCCCAGCTAAGGAAGTCTGATAGTTAAGTCTTTATTGATGAAGAAGCACTTACAGTGCTACCTTGGGTTAAGAACTTATTTCGTTCTGGAGGTCTGTTCTGAACCTGAAACTGTTCTTAACCTGAAGCACCACTTTAGCTAATAGGGCCTCCTGCTGCCGCCGCACCGCCGGAGCACAATTTCTGTTCTCATCCTGAAGCAAAGTTCTTAACCTGAAGCACGATTTCTGGGTTAGCGGAGTCTGTAAACTGAAGCGTATGTAACCTGAAGCGTATGTAACCTGAGGTACCACTGTATTTCTGGGTTAGCGGAATCTGTAACCTGAAGCGTCTGTAACCTGAAGTGTCTGTAATCCAAGATACCACTGTACATCAACTCTGAATGTGCTCTGAGTGCACATTCACACGCATGTTTCTAGCCACTGGGCACTGTCCCCCACAGATCTGTGCCTTGCAGAGTAATTGCAGCGACAGCAACACCTGCCCTGCCCCCAGCTTATATAAGCTCCCCTGATGGGTTGTGCTTCGACATACTTTGAACCACATCAGCAAGGCTGAGGAGGGGGGGACAGTGCCCAGTGGCTAGAAACATCCATGTGCATGTGCATTCAGGGTTGATGTACAGTGGTACCTCGGGTCTTGTCGTCTGAGTAACCCAGGACCTCCATACATGCTGCCCTGGCTTGCAGGAAAACAGTGCAAGAGGCAGCAGTTGCCAGTTACCACTCTCTGCAGCCATAGCAGGTGCTGTGATTCTCCAGCGATTTGACTTCAAACTCCACTGTCTCTTGAGACGGACAGATGCCAGCAACAACTCTGCTTCACCCCTACTTTTGCCTTTGGGGAATGCCATATTAAAATGTGTTCGGGTTGAGATGCTCTAGGGTGGGAGACACTGACAAAGGCAAATCGTTCGACAAACTAAGAATAATTCCAACCTCGCTTTTCTCTTGTATGCAGGTGCCCCTGGTTAACAAGAGCCGTCTCTCCAGCCATCCCGCTATACAATGGGCTCGTGTTCCTGTTTGTACTCGCAAACTTCAGCATGGCAACCTTCATGGACCCTGGGGTTTTTCCACGAGGTAAACCTGGACAGGATGAGGGCGGGTGGCTCGGGGAAAATATGGGCAGAAAGGTATGAAGGCAAACAAACAGATACTAATAATAATAATAATAATAATAATAATAATAATATACCTTTATTGTCAATGTACAACCTGTGTACAATGAAATTAACTGAGCCTCCCCCCCAAAAAACACTCAGTCTCATTGCACTCTGTGTGCTTGTCGCACAACACACCAATCCTGAAAGTCAGTTGCACTATATTATTTTCCATTCAGCAGCCTAACAGCCCACGGATAGAAACTGTTTTTTAGCCTACAAAATGGCACAACCAGCTTTTATCCCCCCCCCCCACTATTAATACCCCTAATAGGAAAATTAGTTACCTGATTATGCAGCCTTAATCTGCAGTTTGGAGAACTCCTGTTCAGAGTTCCTAGCCAGCCAGCTGTGCCCTGTTCCATCCTCCCCACCATCACCAGTCTTGTCCCGTCACCCCCCCCCCCCGCCTCCCGCAACAGATACTCTTTGTTCTGTTGCTATCGAGCATGCTCAGTCCTCATCAGACTGGTGGGGGGGGGTGTTTCCTTCCACTTAGGTTTCCCCCCACCCAGATTGTTGGACTTCTGTAACCCTTTGGGGTTCCTCTGAACATGTTGATACCTCCCTCCTGGATGGTGCAATTTTGGCTGAGTCGTGTTCTATAAACAGAGAGTGAGTTTACTATTGGTAAATATCAAGGATGGGCAGATGGGAGTTGTAATTCAGTAACATCTAGAAAGGCACAGATTCCCCATCTCTGGTATATTGGAGTTGTTGTTGTTGTTATTTAGATGTGTTAGTCACCCGTATCCCAAATAGGATCGTTCATTGTTTATTTGCAACGGATTGCTGTTGTGAACAGCGACAAATGCTCTTGTCAGGTGTGTGTGTTCGCGTGTGTGTCTGGCTTCAAGTCATGCAACATGCCAGCTTTTATCACAGTTTGATGGGAGATGTGCTGGTAAACACTATGCAGATTCTTGTCTGGGTAGCTTAGACTCTTTCTTTTGAAGTGTCTGTCCTTTTAAGTCATGAAACTAGCAGCTTGTTCCTGCCTTCTCAGGAGCCTTTAGTGCAATCGCTGCTGATGTTTGTTTTTCTGGGGTTTAGGTTTTATTCAATGCGTTACCTCTGCTGAGATTTGCTAGTGACGCCAAGCCTGTCACAAATGGTAGACGAGGGAGGTAAATTTATTCTGCAGGTGGGCACTCCATGGAATATGTATTTTTAAGAGCAGAAAACACTGAATATATAAAATGGGATGTGAGGAAGAAGGGTTATGTTAGCCTAGCCTTCTCCCTTGATATTCTGATTTTTAATGTGCTGGTTTTATTTATTTATTTGCACTTCCACACCTTAGATTTAAAGCACATGACTTCCCCCCAAAGAATCCTGGCAACAGAAGCAGCCTTAACAAACCACAGGATCCCAGGATTATTTGGGCGAAGCCATGTGCTTGAAATACGTGGTGTGAATGTGACTGTACAGTTTAGACATGAGTTTAATGTATCATTCCCTCTGTTCCCAATGATCAGACTACAGTGGTACCTTGGTTGTCATAGTTAATCTGTTCTGGGAGTCCGTTCGCCCCCCGGAACTGTTCGAAAACCAAGGCGCAGCTTCCGATTGGCTGCAGGAGCTTCCTGCAGCCAATTGGAAGCTGCAGAAGCTGCGTTGGAAGTTCGGCTTCCAAAAAACGTTCGCAAACCAGAACACTTACTCCAGGGTTTGTGGCGTTCGGGAGCCGATTTGTTCGGGAGCCAAGCCATTCGACAAAGCCACTTCCAAGCTGGAGAGGAGGTGGGGTTGCGGGCCCACCCCCTCCCCATGCACGCGGGGGCTGGCTCACAGCCCCCGCGAGAGCAGGGGAATCCTCGGGCGCGTCACCACCCCGGCCAGCCAATCGGAGGGCCGGGGAGGCGTGGCCTAACACATTTAAGGCTGGCGCGCCCGGGGACTCTCCTCTCTTCCCCGTTCCAGCTGTGTGTCACTGGTAGAGAAGAAGAAGAGTTTGGATTTGATATCCCGCCTTTCACTCCCTTTAAGGAGTCTCAAAGCGGCTAACATTCTCCTTTCCCTTCCTCCCCCACAACAAACACTCTCTGAGGTGAGCGGGGCTGAGAGACTTCAGAGAAGTGTGACTAGCCCAAGGTCACCCATCAGCTGCATGTGGAGGAGCGGAGACGCGAACCCGGTTCCCCAGATTATGAGACTACCCCTCTTAACTACTACACCACACTGGCTCTCACTGGTAGGGCTATAGTTCAGTGACTGCATCCTCTTGCCTAGACAGTGGTGAAGGGCCAGAGCTACGCTAGAGCAGCTTCTTTGCATGCAGAAGGTCCAAGTTTCAGTCCCTGGCATCTCCAGCTGGGGCTGGGAGAGAACTCTGCTGGAAAACCCAACAGTGGCAGTGTAGGAAGTACTGATCTAGATGCTCCAATAGTCTGACTTGGTACCAGGCAGATTCCCATTGTGTTGCTCTGTATTACGTTGTGCTGTGCTCTTAGCGGTTTGGCGCTAACCATCTTCTGCCTCCATCTAACCATGTGTTTTCTCCTCCTTTCCCGCGGACGGGGTTGAAACCTTTGAGCAGCAGACGAAGACGAGGATAAAGACGACGACTTCCGAGCTCCGCTCTACAAGAACGTGGAGATTAAAGGGATCCAAGTACGGATGAAGTGGTGCGCCACCTGCCATTTCTACCGCCCTCCTCGCTGTTCCCATTGCAGCGTCTGTGACAATTGTGTTGAGGTAGGACAAGGCCCCCCTGCCCACTTTGGGGGAAGAGACTCTAGCTCCATGGTGGAGCCATAACAAAATATGACTTCCCAGTACAGTCAAACCTTGGTTGTTGAACATAACCCGTTCCAGAAGACCGTTCAACATCTGAAACGTTCGACAACTGAGCCGTGGCTTCTGATTGGTTGCAAGAGCTTCTTGCACTCAAGCGGAATCTGTGGCAGACGTTCGGGTTCCAAAAAAACATTCGGAAATTGGAGCATTTACTTCCGCGTTTTGGCATTCGGGAGCTGAAACGTTCAAAAATGGAGCCGTTCGAGAACCAAGGTTTGACTGTATCTTTGAGCATTTTGCAGAGAGGGAAATCATAGCTTAGTTTTAACTAGTTTAATTTTGCTTTTGTTTGTTTTTTAATGTTGCATACCATCCTGGGATCCTGCATTGATATAAAAATGTATGGTGGTAGTATTTAGCATGAATATTTGGCTCAACAGCATTGAGCTTGAATCCCTGGGTTCAATATACTTTTTCAGCCATTGACTTTTTTTGGTGAGGCCAGGACTGTTCCTTTTTTCTTTTCTTTTTAGCTTCAGCCCCCTAATAGCAAAGTATAGTGGAGATTTCTAGCCTGATCTGGTGAAGAATGCAGACAAAGAGACAAGGAAATGTTGTCTGTAAACTAGAGAACTGCGACTCCAGGATGTTACTATCAGGCAAGGTGTAGCTGTCCTCCATACCAAAATTATTCGGGGTCATTTCTGTTCTGAGGCCATTTCTTTCCATCAGCTGGTTGACTAAAGTTGTAATGCTAACCCCACTGAACTCAATAGGACTTACTTCTAAGAAAGTAAGAGTAAGAAAGCACTCTTAAGTCTTTAACACAATGTTTAAAAGTAGTCAACTGTGTAATTAAAAAGGGAGGGGAAATCTAATCAGTTGTAATAAGCAGAAACTCATTAAGCGAGGTGTCAAAGGCAGCCAGAGTCAATTGTAAAG